>NC_091065.1:24834596-25145355 GCF_000393655.2 Nicotiana sylvestris
AAGCTCTGGCTGCTATCTTATGCTGAGATGCTGGTGCCTTTCCAACTACTTACTTGGGCCTTCCCTTGGGGGCTAAATACAAATCAGCTGGTGTGTGGAATTGGGTCACTGGAAAGGTGGAAAAAAGACTGTCAACATGGCAGCTAGAATACATTTCAGTGGGTGGCAGACTGACCTTGATAAATAGTGTCTTGGAATAGCATGTCAATCTTTCCCATGCCTGGTAAGGTCCTAAAATCACTGCACAAAGCTAGAAGAACCTTTCTCTGGAAACGTAACTCTGAAGGTCATAAGCTCCACCATGTCAAGTGGTCCAGAGTAATACAGCCAAAATCCCAAGGTGGACGGGGATTCAGAGACCTCACAAAGCACAACAAGAGCATGGTAATGAAATGGCTAGGAAGATTTGGAGATGAAGGCTCTAGCTTATGGAAAGAGGTGGTTGCTGCCAAACATGAGCAACAGTCCCACTGGTGCACTAAACACAACAAAGCACCTCATGGACACATCAGCAGCCTATGGGAGGAATTCTCACAGAACACATCATTCAAGATTGGAAATAGGTTACATGTCAAGTTCTGGAAGGATAAATGGTTGGGCACAAACACCCTGAAGGACAGTTATACATCCTTATATCAAATGGCCAATGCTCCAGACTCAACAATAGCTAAAAACAGATCAGAAGGAAGGAGGTCCAACTTGGGACCTCCTGTTTAGAAGAAACATACAGGACTGGGAACTGGAAAGTCTTTTGGAACTCTATGGAGGACATGGAATCTTCTCCATGAATGAACAAGCATCAGTCAGACTCAAGTAGGGCAACTCTGAATCAGGCTCTTACACTGTGAAGGCAGGCTACAGACACTTCTGCGAGTAGACTGAAATCATTGATTCCTGGCCCTGGAAACTGATTTGGAAGACAAAACTGCCCAAAAAAAGTAATATGCTTCTCATGGACACCACTTAGGCCTTAGGGGAGCCTGTCTCACACAAGATAACCCTCTGTAGGAGGAGTTCTCATGTGGTCTATGCTTTTTTCCATTCTGGTAAGCTGGACCCTACCTCAGGGCATTAAGGAAGCAGTTGAAGGGTGGAACAAGTGGAAAGTTGACAGAGCCATCAGGAAAATCAGGAAGATGATCCCCCCTTGTATCTTTTGGGTTCTTTGGCAAGAAAGGAATCGCAGATGTTTTACTGGAATTTCAACTCCTCCTCCTCCCTTTTTGAAAGCTAAATGTCTAGTGTACCTTTTTAGTTGGAGCAACCTAACCCCTCTAAATAATGTTGCCTCACATCTAGATTTTATCAGTTCACTTATTTTGACTTGGGCCATGCTTTTGTTCTTTTGCTTTTTTGGTTAGCTCCCTGGCTGGAATTGAAACAAATTGTAGTGGAGCTAACATTGACCTCGTTAGTATTTCTGCATCTTCTGGATGCCATCAATGAAACATCTTACCTCATCAAAAAGAAAAACTTCCAGATACCCTTCTCATTCAATGATGAAAATATCAGTGGCAGCCACCTAGTAAAGAACTCAATTTTGTCCACGAAAATCAAAGAGCTCTTCAGGATTCAAAAGTGTCATTTAGTAAAGAGGAGGTGCATTGCAATCTATAACTTCATTTAGATCATATGAAGTCCAAAACTAAGAGTTATGAAACGCTAACTTGACAAAGTCAACCATATTATGGACAACTCACGTCGGTGATGCGGATAGATCTGCTCATTGATGGCTTAAATTGAATTGTTTTCGCCGTAGAAGGTGATCCAATCACAATGCCATTATTTGGACTACCCTAAGAACAACAGAATGAGAATATAATGGTCATCAAATATAGCATAACAAGAATTTTATTAGCTAATCATGCTTCAGGTAAACTCAAAAATGCAGAAAAATATGCACTAAATCTCAGAGTAAAAAACCACAGTAAAATATAGCCATCATGCGCTTTGTAACAACTGCCCACTGCAATTTCTGCTACAGAGATGTATCATTGTGCTTTTACTAGCTTCAGAAATACTCCTATTTCTCCAAAGTTATGTACCACGCTTTCTATTTTAGGATGTCCTAAATATTTATCTCGCCTTTCAAAAGTAATAAATGCATACAAATTTCACGAATCCAAACTCATTTAACAATTCAAATCTAAGTCATGATGTTTCCCACATCGAACTAACTTTTGAATTACTAGTTTAATATTTCCAGTCTTTTGAGGTTTTTGCACACCCCTTAAGAAAAATATTTAATAGCCTTAATCATAAGAGTTTTTGTCTAAACTACCCTTTATTTCTCTTTTAAACTTTTTTCTTTTAAGTGGAACATTATGACCTTCGATTCAGATTAGTAACAACATCAGCTACATAGTCGAGTGAAAGATTAATTTTCTTTCAGTATACTAGTCTCTCCTCTATCCATGTCTCAATCTATTCGCGTGTCACTTTCCATCAATTCTTACTTATCTCAATAAACCCCAATGAAATTTAATTGGTGCTAAAAATTTCAACTAGAAGATTTTATTCTGATAAAGAAATGGATATTGGGTATAATTCAATCTCAAAAACTAGCCCATGAGGTGAAGATTGCCAAAATCATATAAGGAGACCAAGTCCCCCGTCCCTTAGCCGATGTGAGAGACTCAAGACCCCTCTTCCCCCCCCCTCCTCCCTCCCCCGCACGCCCAGGCCTACCAGCTGGAGCATGGACAAATAATATGGGGACCCAACATCGGTGAAACAAAGAACTGGGATGGGTTTGGCTCTGATACCATGATAAAGAAGACCAAGTCCCTCATCCCTTAGCCGATGAGGGAGGCTCCACATATTTTATTATACTAGAATTTCAGTATTTCCCACAAAAAACTATCCTATAAAAGAAGACTTAACTTTCTTAAATGCAAATAAACATGGACACAAAACTGAGTTACCAAATTCCATCAATTCAATTATATCTAAACATGATTGTTGAACCTGACAATGATTATATTGCAACATGTGTCTTGATCTCAATATTGATGTATTATATAGTTCCTAAACTTAATCTTAATTCAAACTCTCCAAGAGTTGAGACATTTGTAGATATTGAATTTTCGGCTCTACATTTTTTAGATACAAATTTGCATCAACTTTTGTTTAAAATAAATATATAATAGGAGGTGAATGACTACTAATCTAAAGTTAATGTAATTTAATTGCTCGGGAAGATACCCACTTTGATCTAGTAATTGTCAATAAGCTTGAAAAATGAGTAACTAGTGATTGTATTGACGGTTGAGAGATTTTTAGAAAAATGTGTACCACCTCCTATCTACATTATTTGCGAATTTGGCTAAATGAATTTCTTTCAGAATATTTAAAGATTCAGAAAATGAGAAAGGCATTTGTTTGCAAATCTACTCTTGCTCCAGTAAGTAATCTATACAATTATCTGATTAATCTCTCAATTGTCATTAGAATGTTGAACACACCATATAGTCATTAATCACTCATTATCCAAGCTTATTAACATTTACTAGTGGAGAGGTTTTCTAGGCAAGTAAATTACACCTATGTTAGAGCAGTAGTCATTCATCTTCTATTATAAATTTAATCTTGACCATCGATGTTGTGATTTAGATTAGGTACTTGTTGTCTACCAACATAATTATTGCCAGGTTCAACATGCATGTTTAAATCTAATTGAATTGATTAAATGTGGTGGCTCTATCTTGTCCATGTTTATCTCAATGTTTAAGAAAGTTTGCTCCATTTAAATTTCTTTGAGGTTTATTGAGGTAAGTAAAAATTGATGGATGGCACTTGAATAAGGTAAGACTTGGATAGGGGAGAGATTAATGTACCAAGAGAAAGTTAATCTTTTAATCGACATGTAACTATTGTTTGAATAGATCTCAAGAATCATAATGTCCACCTTAAAAAGAAAAAACATGAAGGATAGTTTAGATAAATACTCTTATGATTAAAGCTATTAAATGTCTTTCTTAAGGTGTGCGCAAAAATCTTGACGACTAGTATAGGAAAGAGGTTAGTAAATCATTTATTGGAGCAACGATAGATTGGGAAAATGTAAATAAATGACTCTTGGTTTTCTAAAATGTCAAATATATTGAAACAAATTCAAATGATAAGAGATAGTATAATCTGAAAAAATTCTCAGTCTCAATGCCTAGCCAAACACATAAAATAGGACGAATGGAGTAAATATATAGAGATCTTTTTTGTGGATATCGTTTAGAAAACCTTATCTAGTTTGGTCCAAAAAATCATTTAATGCTCTAGGATAATTCACAGATCAAATTTTACTAAGCGCTATTTTCTTGACAGTTAACTGGCTTCGCCGCAGGAAAAAAAGGTTCTTTAGTAATTTTCAGTCTTGAACCAAGATCTTTAGTAGCTAATAATGGGAATTCACTTTGACAATTGAATATTCAAATAAACATTCTTCAAATATAGCAGTTAACGACAGAGCTAGAAAAACACAGCCCATGCAGTTCTAATAGAAAAATCCATTTGAATCATAATAGTTAAATAAATATAATGTTGAAGTTATGAAAATCATGCTTTAAGTTTTGCATAAGAACTAACATGCACACAATCTTCCAGTTCAGCTTTCTATTGATGATTATTAATCTATTTCATCATATAGCTTTATGGTATTTTTGAAAATAAGGCTTAATTATACTGATCACCCGTCTATCTTGGTATAGGTAATGGGACATCCCTCTAATTGATTACCTCCCCCCTAAGACTTGAGTGTTCTGGAACTCGAAATGTCAAGTATTTCTGTCACTTCCTCCTTGATATCTTGTGTCTTACTCCTATCTCATTTTGTCACACAACCATGATTTTCTTATAATATTTATCTAGCACTTTTTAATTTATTTTTTTCCAGAAATAGTTGGGCAAATTTGCTAGATGAACAATGTTTAGGAGTTCCTTTAGTCAGTTTAGAGATGTGCATGTTACTAGAAATTGAAAAGAATCCTTTTTTGGTAAAGAACATTACATATTAAATATAGGAATGAGACGGAAAATGGAGGAAAATGGATAATGAAGATTCATATAACCGAACTGAACTAACAGGATTAAGGAACAATTGTTATTGTTGTTGTTAATGTAGTTAGACAAGATACTCAAATGATACTGGCTTAGCATCCATAAAGGAAATATTGTGACTTATACGAATATTCATATATCTTTTTTTTGGGGGATAACTGTAGCGTTCGGGCTAGGTAACTCTATCCACCAAGGCTGGATAGATGGGAAGAAATCACCTAGATTTTTTGCCTCCGCTGGGATTTGAGCCTGAAACCTCATAGTTCTCACCCACTTCATTGACCACTAGGCCACACCTTTCGGTGCACGAATATTCTTATATCTACAATATGTGATTTATCTACTATTCATATAGTATCTCCAATACAAAAATTACACGTCCAAAATCAACTTGAAAGTTAGTAAGTTTGACTCCATATAAATCTTAAAAATATGTGGTTTATAGCAATATTCGTACAGTATCTCCAATATAAAATTATAATCAATATTCAATATCAACTTCAAAGATAGTAAGTTTGACTTCCAGTGTTCATTCTTCTAGCGGGCAGAAAGATGAGCCATTTTCAACATAATAGAAGTGTGTATCAGATTCGTGAAAAAATGACTAGGTCCATGGGGCCTGTTGCGAAAATTGAGAAATGAAGTGCAAGTTTCAAAAATAAAAAAATACCAAACATGTATGAATTTAGTACTGTAATAATCACACTGCAACTAATATAACTAATTTTAGTATCTAATTTATAATGCTGCTGAAATTGATCCAAACTCCTGAAAATTACGATTCAAAAAATCAACCGCTTCTCGTTAGGATCACTTTGTGTGTCACTGTTTGAAGTGCACACTTCCCTGAAGCGCATGGCTTCACCACAAAGCGATAACCCCTCCTTATCGCTTCATCGCTTCAACCGACAGGGTGATGGCTTTTAATACAACTCAATTCTAGTGCTACATACACCCTTTTATCACAAACTGACTATTCTACTTTCTATGGTTTTCTTTTACTCAATATTGTGTACATGTAAGGACGTATATTGTTTCTCAACATTCTTCAATATTGTTTCATATTAACAAAATAATGCTAATGATTTTTATACAAAATAATGTCATGTATCCTTCAAAAAGTTGATTATCTCAGTTCGTAAGATCCGGCTATGGGGAATGGATGGTGGCAAACAATATCGATGAGAGGGCCCAAAAGCCAACAGGGACAGCTCTTTGTAGTCGCGGTCCCAAAATGGAGCATATAGAGAGAAATCATATTTCTGGATCGGAAATTATAATCTAATTTAGCAATGCAACTTGTCAGACCATAGGTCACGGTTTTTTTTCTAATCATATTTTTTTAATCGGAAATCTAATCTAATCATTTTTTTAAGGGGAGCATTAGAGCAACTGTCAAGTTGTCTCCATGTGAAGGTCACGGGTTCGAGCCGTGGAATCAGCCACTTATGCTTGCATTAAGGTAGGCTGCCTACATCACACTTCTTAGGGTGCGGCCCTTCCCCGGATCCTGCATGAAACCGGGATACTTCGTGCATAGGGCTGCCCTTTTTTAACATGTCAAACCACTGAACATTGTGTCACTCAAAAAATATAACAAAAAAAGGAAGGATTATGTTGGTGCTAAAGAGATCAACATTTCAGCAATAATGAAAAGAGAAAACAAGGATAATATCAAAATGTAGGGGGGAAAAAAAGAGGAAGATGAAGCAAAGCATCTTCAAGTGGCTGAAATTTCCAATATGGAATCTTAAAACCCTACGGGACCCGTTGTGCTAAAGAGATCAACATTCAGCAAATAATGAAAAAAGAAAATAAGGATAATATTCAAATGTAGGAAGAACAGAGGGAGATGAAGCAAAGCATCTCCAAGGGGCTGATATTTCCAATATGGAAAGTTAAACCCCTGCAGAACCTAAAAGATGAAGGCAGCAGTAACATATGAATTATGAAAAGGAGCTGGGGAACTTCTAGAATTTGTACTCGTGGTGGCAATTATGAAGAATTATTGTATGCGGAGTACATGAGGAAGTCATGTCCCAGAATGATGTCCACTTTGGTTCGCTGGAGTTGGGAGTGCT
Organism: Nicotiana sylvestris; assembly: GCF_000393655.2. Classification (NCBI taxonomy): domain Eukaryota; kingdom Viridiplantae; phylum Streptophyta; class Magnoliopsida; order Solanales; family Solanaceae; genus Nicotiana; species Nicotiana sylvestris. The sequence continues at coordinate 24,841,730 of NC_091065.1, forward strand.
GGAGTAAGGCAGCTTCAAGGTTTTGCCTTTTTGGTTTGTGTCCCTTAGTGTAAGAAGAATATGGTGCATCTTATTAGATAGATAGTAGGCTAAGTTTTAGTGATTTTATTTGCAGACAGCCACTGACCAAGCGAAACTAAAGAATTATTTTATTTAAAGTAGAATTTGTCTCCACCTATATCAGCCAATTGAACTAGGACATCCATATTGGGAAAGAGGGTATACTTATTAAGCTTGTTTTTCAAATGTCATTATTATGGATGCTGAAGAAGATGTTTCCTTATTTTAATTTAGAAAAGATGGAGTAGCACCAAGGAATGTACAACAACTACTCTTCAGTCCCAGACAAGGTGTGGTCATCTATATGAATCCTCTGACAAAAACTAGAAAACCTTCTTAAAAACATTATTCTGTAAAAAACGCATTTAATTATCTATACTAAATGGAATATCATAGGTGCTCCCAAGAGAGCCTCCCCCCCTTGTAATGATCCATCCACAGATTAACCCCCCATGTGAGCTTATTATCTAGACAGTTTCTGCTTACCGGTGCCACTACTGCACCATTCTCCCTCTACTCATGGTTTGTAAGTAAAACTATTACTTCTCATTTGCACCAAAAACAAAACCTCCCGCGAACACTCTTCTATTTCCATCCTTCCGTACATTCCACATAAGTGAAAAAGGTACCGCTTCCCATCTATGCTTTTGTGCCTTTTTCCTTTAATCTTCCTGGAATTTCGATTATAAACTGCTGTATCATTTCATATTATTTTGGAGAGAGTAATTTTTTTTTTTCTAAGTATATCAAAATTTAGTGAAGCTTCATACAGGAACAAATAGACCGGCATGCCATAGGAAAGAGTCTCCAAGATTTACAGCCCAAAAAAAATTACAGAGGAATTTGGTTTAAATTCTAATCAAACAAACTAGCAGAGAAATACCTTGACAATCAAGAAATGGAGTTCTATAAGTTAAGGTGGTAAAATTTTAAAAATAAGGCAATCAAGTGTATATCCCTAGTTCATAATCTCCTCTTGCAAATTTATAAAATTATTTCTTTTATTAACTGTTGCTAATATTGTAGAATGACCCGAAATTATGCGCATTTCCAAGGTTGAAAAGTTTTGCTCATCTAAAATATTAAACATTTTTCAAACCACCTTTTTTCTTTGATAAGGTAAATTGTACGTATTAATCAAAAGGGAGAGAACTCCCGTATACAGGAAGTATACCAAAAAGTAGAGAATTTACATCAGATGATTCTCTACAAAAGACGCCCAATCTTTTATACAAATAGGGGCTATATGAGTGCACCAAAAAGCGATCAAAGATAAAAGACTATTCTTAATATGTGAAAAAGGAGACTCAATCCCCCCAAAATTCAAACAACCTTTATAAGTTAGAACATTGATCATCCAATCAATCAACAAGATTCAACCCCAAACTAGTAGCAAATAAGTTAAGTTGAGTTGAGTTGTAATCTGACCTATTCCTCAATGTAATATAAAAGCAGTACATGTTTGTATTCCTATCAAGCTAATTATTTCAAATCAAACAAAAATATACCGTGTGGATTCAGGTTAAGCAGATTATAATACTCCTTATAGCACTCTATAGCCGACAACTTTGCCCCAAACCCAGACCATATATCTCAAGCTATGAGCCCATTATGTATATGAGCAAATATTTTTCTTCTTTACTTCATCTTTATTTTCCTCTAGTCAAGCGTAACTAGATCAGCAGTTGTTCCGGTCAAGTCACCAGGTCAGCATCCCAATTATATCATGTTTCCACATCCATTACGTTTTATACATTTTGTAAATGTGTAAAGCAAACAAGTTGGAGGAATAAGTCATGGAGAGTTCAAATACTTCTGAAACAAATCAAATTCAAGGTCCACATCACTTACTAAGACAATTCAAAGCAATTGAAACATGACAAATTCATATTACATATAAAAGGATAAAGAAAGAGAGGAAGGAAAGCGCCAAAGTGAGCTGCTTACCCTGCAAAAATATGTTTCGTCTTTACCGTCTTCGAACAAGGAGGAATAATATGCAGGATCATATACAGAACCACCTAGAGCATCATCAGAATTGGATGGCTGTCTAGTTAAGGGAGTTGCAGGATTGAGAAAACTGTTTCTCATATCAACATCTGCTTCTCGGGGAACTGAACTCTCTATATAAGAAACACCCAGCCTATACATTTGAATCCACAATAGTGAAGATGATAATCTCACACAAAATCCAATAATTTGCATGGAGAGAGTGAGTTTCACCGAGAAGATAACAAAGGTTCCATAAATTGTAGACGAAATATTCCTGCATGGATAAATGAAGTTCAGGAAGAAATTTTAACTTTTATAACATTTAAGGACTGTGGTAAATTTACTGGACAAGGATGTCTGAGAACACAATATATGAGTGATGGCTGGCTCTACCTGCATTCTTAGAAAGTGATGCAGCAGCCAATGATGTTACCAACAACAACAACAACTACTACTACTACTATGCTTCAGTCCCAAACAAGTTGGGGTCGACTATATGAATCCTCACTGACCACGTACAAAACCAAAAAACACATCCAGAAAGTGAGCAATAGAGAAGATTCTATTCTTAGGGATTGTTAACTACTTGTGCTAGAAGGAATTCAAAGAACTAAAGCTAGAAGTTAATTACTTCAATGATATTTAGCCCAGACACCCATTTATTAGACTATTATTTGATTGCTTTCTAAAGAGGAAAAGATAAGGGTGTGTACTTATCATCAGTCTAGGATTAGTTATGCTACACGGACACAGGGCAATTCTTCTAGAATATTATTACATGGGGCAACAGGATCACAGAGGAGGAACTTCTTCAATAGCATTTGATAGTATCTTTTCTTGAGTCAGTCAGTCTCATAGTATTTTCCATATCTGATATATATTAAATAGAAAAAAATGAATTTGGAGAGTGTGTTGATCCTTAAACATAAAAAGAGGAGGCCTCGCTAAGAAGCTACTTACGAAGTATAGATAGCCTATCCATAGAGCTCCAAAAGATGATGTCACTGATAATCTGTGAAACCTAGATTTCGAAAGTGGGGAGATTTGGGTGGATTCGGAAAAATCAAACAAGACAAGTAGAAGTTCCTGCATAATTATTTCCTGCATCTATGCAGAAAAGAAGCTGGAAATAACTTTAAAATGATGCAAACTAAGGGAGATAAGATGATAATGAGGGAGGTAGGCGCAAAATATTTTACAATTCTTTCACTTGTAGCTTCCAGAAAGAGGAGATAAAATGGAGGTGTGGAAACTGAATCTCCGAAAAATGTAGCTTTCTTTGATTGTTCTGCAAGTGGAAGACACTATTTTAAAGGCGTACAATCTGGAAAAGAGCAGGATGATATTGTGTGATTTGGTGCGGCATGTGCAAACTGGAGAAAATGCTAATCATCTCTTATTACATTGCAGGTTCGCTCATGAACCCTGTGTTCTCATTTTTCAATATCTCATGAGCATTACCGAGGACAAATGGGAGATTACTGAAGATCGGCAAGAAAGGAAGGCAGCATGGGAAAAATACTCCATTCTTTCTTGTTTGAAGTTGTGGGCACCAGCAAGTATATGTTGTCCTTTAATCATTGGTTATCAAAAAATATCAGCTTTCCTTTAATCATTCTTGGGTGCTCACAGTGAATAACCTTTAAACCCAAGTCCTTTCTCATGTTCTTTTCCAGACAGAATTTCCAGGTCAGTCCAGATTCAAATTACTATTCAACAAGAGAAGACCCATTACCCCCCCCCCCCACACACACACACACATATAGCGAAAAGACCCCCGCACTTGTGCAGCGTCAATCTTGGTGCCAAAGAACAAGTTTAACCCTGATTTGAGAAATGACAAAACTACAAATTCGTTCAAGCTTAATTACCTATATATTCAGCTCTATTTATAAAAACAGTTGGAGTATCTCTGTAGAGCCTTACATTGAACCTAAAGAGACACATCACAAAAGATATCAATTATTTGTCTCTTATATTACTCCAATCTTCCATTAACACCAACGCATTTAGTTGTGAGAACTCTTAAACACTTCATCTTTCCTCCACCACGCTACTGTTAGTATCATACTTCTAATTTCAGATACTCATAAATTTTCAATTCCATGCTGGCATTTTTAACTTCCAATTGAAAGCGTGAACATCTGATAAAGCTTCTCCAGTGCATCTACAACTATAACTAAGAACAGAAAAATGAAATTATCTTTTTATTACTCACACATGGTGGTTTCAATGCATAAATCATAATAAATGCCTTACATTTATATTTAAAGGCTGTAATACATTAAAGCTAGAGACTACAATGTACATATCAATTGGAACTCCACTATAGCTCACTCACTCCATTTCTAAAGCACATGCTGGTCGAATATCTTAATTCATCGATCACTAATCTGCATCAATAATTAACTTTAACAATTTGCATCTTCAGAAAAATAATTAATTCAAAAAGCAACAAAAATTTTGGATGGATGGCGCGTTAATTTGATGAGATAGAGAATACTATATCATATGACATATCACTCAGCCTTTCATGTTTCGTTATTGACACGACAATTTTGTGCACTAACAAGCACAAAATAGCAATGAATCATATGATTATCAAGACATTATGAAATCCCCCAAAACATTGAAAGCACAAAATAGCAATGAATCATATGATTGTCAAGACATAACGAAACCCCCAAAACAGTCCTTGTATTCATTAAGATTTCACTTCTTTCTTCTTTGATAACCAAGAAATCCCCAAGGGTTAGTGGTACACGATTTTAAACTCGGTGGATAATGCCCCCCAACCCTTCTCCACCTAAATACCACATTTTTCTCTGTTGGCAAGGTTCGAACTTGTGACGTGCACTTAACTCACAAGTCTTGAGTCTTGCTCTTACAAATAGATCAAAGTCCTGGAACTCATTAAGATTTCATTTCTCCGATCGTCAAATATGTTTAAAGCAAGTTTGGCATCAAAATATCCTCTGAATAAGGATACCTTAAGAGTGTGATTCTCAAATTTCGAGAGATTTTTAACACACACAAGCAGCTGAGGTAACAAGTTGTTAGTGAGTTGTGTTAACTTAATACATCACTCAATACTACAAAAGATATTCAAGTGAAATTTTATAGTGGTTTGTTATTTTATAGTCTCATTCTTAATACACTAAGGGGTTGTTTGGTTGTTGGTTAGAGTTATGCAGGTATTAGTAATGTATGGATTAGTTATGCAGGATCAGTTATGCAGGAATAGTTATATATGGATTAGTTATGTATTATACAGAGTTTTGTTATGCATGGTTTAATTATGAAGAGATTAGTTATGTAGGGATTACTAATGTATGGATTGGTAATTTAAGGATTGTAATGTAGAGATTATTTTCTGTTAAATGTTTAATTTATTTTCATTATCCAATGTGTTATTAAAAATAAATATGAGAGTTTTTTGGTCATTTGAATGTTTAATCCATATATTACGAATACATGTATTAGTTATTATGTCCTACCGTGCATAAATAATACATAGATCTGTTGTATTTATACCCCAACATAAAAAGCAACCAAACATAACATTAGTTATGCTGACTTGTGTACAAACTAAAGGCTACCAAACATGGTATTAGTTATGTTACTCCTAATACATGAATAACTTACTACCAAAACGACCCCTAAAGCTATACAATTATGAAAAGTTCACTAAGTCTTCCTTTTACTCTATGAGTTTAAGTTTTCTGCACTGATGGTGTAAAAAACATTTACACAATAAGGTCACTTAAAAGTAATTGCAGGTAATTTTGTTTAATAGTATGAATTTGTAACCTAGAATAAATAGTAAGTAACAGGTTAAATGACAAATTCATTACAGTCGCTGTATATAACTTACCAGATTTCGGATGCGAAAAGAAAGAACCAACAAACGTCGAGTAAGATGGCACAGAAGAGAAGGAGAGCGTAAGTTCTACCAAGACTCTGACTGCTACTCTCAATAGCCACCAATGCGAATAACCCAATCCCTAAATTGATTAGTGAAACGCCGTTGTATAATGCCCCAAGAGATCCAATCATCGCACAACCAATCTGAAAATTAAGTTAAATCACAAATTAATATAATAAGTTTATTTATTTATACCCAAAAAAAAGAAAAGAAAAATCAAAAATTACCTGAACATAGATGAGAATAACAGCAAAGGATTGAATCCTGTCATAATCACGAAGCCACGTCTGTATCTGAGTTCTAAATGCAGAACAAAGCATCATATACCCAAAAAAAAATTGAGGAAAAAAGGAGTAGTAGTAGAAGATTGATGATCGTCGCGGGCAATGGGTTCTACATTGAAAATCCCGCAAAAGCGTTCGAATTTCGCTTCTAAAAAACGATGACAGTTCCTACTATTGATTGTGCTTTCATTGGATCAGTGAAGAAGTAAGAATCTTGTTGCCTTTTAGAATTGCAATTAAGGCAGTTATGGGGAAAAGGGGCCAGCCCAGACCCAGAGCAAGGAAAGCCGATTTCCGGGATGTGTTGGTTTCTTTCTTTAAAAAAATTCGACGTAATTCTTGATTTTTGCCGTATTAATTTTTAATTAAATTGGCAATACCTTTTTTTCTTTTTTCTTTTTCTTTTTCTTTTTCTTTTTTCTTTTCTTTTTTAATACAAAATAGTTACTTATGTTTGCGACTATCTTTTTTTTGGCAGAATAGCCTGGGATACACTAATACTTGTTTCGATTTGTTATCCCTGTCCTTACACTCCATAAAGTTTCATCCAGACAAACTTAATCAAAACAAAACTTTTAAACCCTTCTGGTCGTTGACCGAGTTTATGTGGCAGGTAAAGTGGACAAAATGAGTGATTTACACGCACATTAAGTGCGTGAGCTGATGATTTTTCTTTATTAAATAAATAAATAAATACTACCAGCTATTCTAATATGAGAGAAGACTCCCCTTCGTTCTCCCCCCCCCACCCCCCACCATTTCGTTCTGCCCCTCCCCTCTTCTTAGTCCCTTCCCCTTCGTTCTGACCCCCCCCCGCCCCTCTTCTTCTTGTTCAGTCCCTTCCCCCTTCGTCCTGACCCTCCCCCTCCGGCCTCTTCTCCTGTCTTCTTCTTTAGATCCCCTTCCTTCCCCTTTTTTTTCATCTTTCTTCATCCCTTCTTTCGTTAGATTTTCTCCTTGGTGTGTATTTCTTCTTCCATCATGTCATCTTTCCCTTCTCTATGACTCCTCCATTTTTTCCGGTGGTTTTAGTTTTCAAATTTTTTCACAGTCCTTCCAAATTGGGGTAGAAGAATAAGTCAAAATTCAAAAGACTTAATTCTCTGTTCATGTATTTTTCATGGATAGATAATTTTCTATAAAAAAAGAGTGAAGAAAGTAGTGGTACTCGTGGTGGAGGAGTCATGGCATGCGGGTTATTCTTTTAAGAAGGTTGAGTGGGTGGGTTTGAAGAAGGGAGGAGGGGTTTTCTTTAATTTTAAATTTTTGATTTTTTTTATTTTTTGTTTATGAATTAAAATTTTGTTAAATAATATTATTTTGGCATAGAATCTGATGTGGATGTTGATTTGTCATTCACGTCAAGCAAGTGAGCATCACACGATTCCAGAGGTGTTTAAAAGTCTTGTTTTGATTAAGTTGAAGTGTCTGGATGAAACTTTATGAAGTGTAGGGACCGGGATGACAAACCGGAACAAGTACAAGTGTCTCCTAAGCTATTCTGCCTTTTTTGTATGAATGGACTTTAGAAGAGGGTATTATTGGAAGTTGCCAAAAGCAAAGACGGGGAAGCTTTTCAAGAATACAAGAGGATTAAGAAGAAAGCTCTAGACTACTTGTAACAAAAGCTAGAGACAAGAGAAAGGGAGAAATAAATGTTTAAACTAGTGTGATTAAGAGAGAAGAGGGGTAAGGATTCAAATTAAGTGAAGTGTATTAAAACTGATTCTCAATAAGTGTTGACAGGAGATAACGATATCAAGGAGAGAAGAAGAGGTTATTTTGATCAATTGTTTAACTCGAACCAAGAGGATAGCATTATAGACCTCCAGGCGCATGTGTCTGATAAAAAAAATTTAGTTATACACATAGAATTAGGCCGATATAGGTAAAAAGAAAATGCCATAAAAATATCAAGGTTAGAAAAGCTTGTGGTCGAGATAGTATCCCTATAGAGGTCTGGAAGTGTCTTTGGACGGTTGGAGTGGTATAGCTCACCAAGCTATTTAATGATATATTAAGAGGTGATAGGATTCCTGGAGAATGGATGAAGAGTACCATGATTCTGATCTATTAAAACAAAGGACATATTAAAGGACATATTAAAGTTATGCGAAAGAAAAAAGGACATATTAAAGTTATGCGAACTATCATGGAATTAAACTCATGAGTCATACAATGAGACTTTGGAAAAGAATGATAGACCATAAACTTAGGAACACGATAAGAATGACAGAGAGCATGTTTGGATTTATGCCCAGTAGATCTACAATTGAGCCTATATTCTTGCTAAGAAGTTTGATGAAAATTTAATGCGAAAAAAAGAAGATCTACATATGGGATTCATTGACCTAGAGAAAGCATATGATAGAGTACCACAGAAGGTCCTTTAGTTTGGCAGGTGATGGAGAAGAAAGTAATTCATATTAAATATCTAAATATCATCAAGGACATGTAAGAAATGGTTGTCACTAGTGTAAAAATAGTAGAAGGAGATACAAAAGAGTTTCTCACAGTAGTGGATTTATACTAGAGTTCTACATTGAGCCCTACTTATTTACCCTAGTTATGGATAAGCTTACCAACGCAATACAAGATAAGATCTTAATGTGTATGTTATTTGTTGATAATATTAAGCTACTAGTAAGGGTGTCAATCAAAAGCTTGAGCTATGGAGAAACACCTTAGAGAGTAAAAGTTTTGAGATAAGTAGAAGTAAGACTGAGTACATCCATTACAAGTTTATTCAGTATGAAAAGAGCGAAATTGAGGTAAGACCAGATGAAATTGCGGTGCCAAAATACAAATGATTTAGCTATCTAGACTTGTTGTTTCAAGAGAATGGAATGACAGATAAATGTGTTACTCGTAGGATTGGAATTGGATGGTTGAAATGGAGAAATGCTACTCGGTGCTACGTGATATAAGTATGTCTACCAAGTTGAATGATAAGTTCTATAGAACAACTATAAGACCGAATGTTGGGCTGCTAAAGTTTAACATATCCACAAAATGAGCGTAGCAGAAATACGAATGCTAAGATGGATGTGCGGTCACATAATATTAGATAAAATTAAAAATAAATGCATGCGCGTGAATGTACAAGTAGCACACATTGAAGATAAATGAGAGAAGACAGTTTGAGATGGTTTGGTCATGTTATACATGGACTTACAAATGCACTGATCCATAGGTTTGAAACTACGATGGGGGAAGCTGTTAAAAAAGGATGAGGTATACCTAAAATTACATGAAAGGAGTTATTTTGAAAGACCTAAAAATCCTTAGAATCAATGCATACTTAGCTAAAAATAAGGCACAACAAAAGAGGAAAAACTATATAGGTGATACCTACTAGTTGGGAATATGTTTTAGATTTGGTAAAGAACTTCCATCATTATATAATGGTAAAAAAAGATATATATATATCTTTTTACCATTACTTCATTCTATTTTAATAATGATGATGATATACGTTGAGCCTAATAAAAGGAATGAGGATTCATATCGCCAACATTGACTTGTTTGGAACTGAAGTATAGTAGTTATTATTGTTGTTGAATGGACTTCAAACCCAATGCATATTTTCACACATTAGAATTTTTTAATTTTGTCACCATTTTAATGAATGTGTAAAACAAAAATAAAATAAAAACTTCAACTAGTTATAACATTCGCAAGTTATGATAGGCAGCTGATTGAAATAAATGCTTACATAAGTTATGTTCATGATTTTGGTATAATTTTTATTCTATCTATCATGTTAAATTGTTCATAAATCATGTTGTATTGATAAAACTTGTCTTTTTCAAAAGTTATGCTGGCAAGGCACAACTTTGGTATAAAATGTTCACACGTTCTTCTGGAGGGACAAAACTTGCCTTGTTCAGTAGTTATGTAGGGCGAGTAACTTTGGATGTACAAATTGTTCACAAGTTCTGTTAAATGGATAAAACTTTTCTTGTTCACGGGTTATCTGGGGCAAGATATAATGTCATAACCCAAAATTCCATCAATGGTTATGATGACACCTAATCCATACTGACTAGGTAAGCCAACAATAATAACCAACCAAACCAAGACAATAAAGAACAATCTACTAACAAAACATAGATAAAGCATAAATATGTCTTAACTCCACAATACCAAAACAAGAAAAATCCAACAACTCTTAAAATCTGGTATTACGAAATCATGAGCTTCTAAGATAAAATACAACTGAGTCACAATACAGAGATATTAGTTGGAATAAGATAACAGTATGATAATGAAAAGAAGGTGACTTCAAGGGGTTTGCGGTCGATCAAGCAGCACTACCTTGAGTCTATTATTGGACACTCTCTTGAAATCCACTAATGTCAATACTAGAATCTGAACAAAATATGCAGAAGTATATTTTGAGTATTAAAACAACGTGTACCCAATATCTATCAAGTCTAATCTCGAAGAAGTGATAACGAGATTTTGTAAAAAGCATGATACTCACTTTCTCAACCTGGGCAGTCCATATTAGCATAAAATCACAGAAATAATTTAAAAAAAAAAAGCAAATATAGTAATGAGGTGCAAAGATTAGAAATAGGATAAGCATGCCTCTCAAACAGATAACTAGAACACAATTCTACTGTTAAATCCATATGTAAAGATGATATGCACCAAGTAGCATCTATATGAATGCTTATAAATAATTCTAGGATGATCATGCATGCCCAAGATTTTATTACAACCAATATTCAGCATATCACATGTGCTCCAATAGGATCCAATATGTCCTACGTACCCAACACGATACATGTATCACGTACGCTCATAGGATCAATATAACATAGGTAATCACCCAACTGCGGAGGGATAAATGCATATCCAAGTGTTGCACGAAAATCTTACGTACCATAACATAACAGTATCCCAATAAATATACGATATAAAGCATTATACCATAACAATATCAATATTATAATAACGCACAGTATAAACAATCGTGCCATAACAATATCAGTCTGCCTAGATGTCCAAATATAACATAATCATATCCATTTGTACCAACATCTGTATCTCGAAAGATGTATGCATATGTTCAAGAAATAATCAACAAAATGCACAAAGACATAATAAATAAAGTTGTGAATGTGTGCTCTAGATATAAAGTATGACTACAGTTAAATTAAGTATATCAACAATTTTTAAAATAGTGCATCATGACCAGATAAGATGTCATAACCTAAGACATATTTTCTAGCATGAATAAATAGGCTCACATAGTCATACAATTAAATATAGCATAAGTCAAGAAGAACAAATGACCAAATAAGGCTAAATAAGCCTAAAACTACCCCACTCATGGTATAGTCTTAGTGTACATATATATGTTTTACACCTCGCGTAAACGTCACCCCAATCATGTAGCATGTAATACATAAGTCCAATTTGTAAAATAAAATAAAAAAAAAAAAAACTCTTAATAAGGTTAAACAAGAGACTTACATCCTCCCTGAACCGCTTCAACCCTCAAATACCATTTTTTCTTTGAAATTTTCCTCAAGCTGATCCAAATCTAACCAAACAATACTTAACGGGATCAAATAAAGTCATGAAAACTAATTGCAAGCTTTAATCTTTAATCAAATCTAATAATTAAAAAAATCAACTGGGGCCCACATGGTCAAACCCGAGTTCAAGGTCAAATTTCGTTAACCCATAACCCCATGAGTCCAAATATGTAATTAGTTTCCAAGTCTGAGTTCAAATTGATATTCAAAATCCCAAAATATACTTTCTTAAATTATAGACAAAAAGCCCAAATTTTACTCTTAAACTCCATATTTTAGGTTTAGAAATATATAGGGAATCAAGATATATAATCAAAACCAAGTAAGAATTACTTACCCTCAAGCTTGAAGAAAAAATATCCTAAAAAATTGCCTCCCCCGAAGTCTAGGTCTCAAAATAGTGAAAATGAGCTAAATCTCGACTTAAATGAATCTGCCAGGCATATTCCAGGTGCGACATCTTATATGCAAGTGCGACCTCACATGTGTGAAACCTTGCACCACAAGTGCGCATTGGCCAGCCCTAGCGCTCCTTCGCAGATGTGGACTTATGCCCGCAGGTGCGAGCTCCGTACATGCGGCCTTAGGCTCGCAGGTGCGGCAGCACCAGACACATAAAAAATCTCACTTAGCTCAAAATAATATAAAATCACCCGGAAGTTCACCCGAGCCCCTTGGGACCCCGTCTAATCATCCTAAGTCCTAACAAGTTCGTATATCCTATAAAAACTTGTCGAAAGGCTCAAAAACTAAAAATAACATCAAAATCAAAATCAAGAATCAAACTAAAAATCTCAAACATTTTAAAGTTCAAAATTTCAACTTTCGACTATAAGCGCCGAATCAACCCTGGGCCACCCTCGACCTAAACCAAACATACGTATAAGTTCAAAATTATCATACAACCTACTAGAACCTTCAAAGTACCGAATTGGGGTCGTTTACGTATACTATTAACTTGGTCAACTCCTCTAACCTTAAGCCCAACTTAAGAACTAAGTGTTCTAAATCACTCCTGAACCTCTCAAAAACCAAACCAAACATCCCCACAAGTCATAAATTATTAAGCCAACCTACGGAAAGTCTCAAATAGGGGAATGGGGTTCTAGAACTCAAAATAATCGGTTGGGTCGTTACATTCTCCACCTATAAAATAGACGTCTGTCCTTGAACGTGTTTAAAAATGTACCTGGACTACTGAAAATCTGTGAATATATACTCCGCATATCTGACTCGGTCTCCCAAGCAGCCTCCTCGCTCATAGAAAGGACCTTCATCTAAACGATCTCCTTTGACCTCAACTTCTGAACCTGCCTATCCAAAATAGCTACCAACTCTTCTTCATAGGAAAAATTCTCATCTAGATGTATTGTGCTGAAATCCAAAACATGCGACTTATCTTCATGATACTTCTGAAGGGTAGAAATATGAAATACCAGATATACCCCCGATAAGCTAGGAGGCAACAAGCCTATAAACAACCTTACAAACTCTCTCTAATACTTCAAATGGACCAATAAACCTTGGACTCAACTTGTCCTTCTTCTCAAACCTCATCACGTTTTTCATAGGTGAAACTTTCAATAATACTTTCTCACCTTCCATAAATGTCACATCACGAACCTTCTTGTCTGCATAATTTTTCTGCCTACTCTGAGCTGTTTGAAGTCGTTCTTGAATTAACTTCACCTTCTCCAAAGCATCACTTACCAATATGTGCTAAAAAACTTAGTCACACCGGTCTCAGACCAACCAATAGGGGAATTACACCATCTACCATACAAAGCCTCGTATGGAGTTATGTGAATGCTGGACTAATATCTATTATTGCAAGTAAACTCCGCTAAACGCAAGAACTGACTAAACTCCGCTAAACGCAAGAACTGACCCCAATGACCTCCAAAGTCAATCACACGAGCTCGCAACATGTTCTCAAGAATCTAAATAGTTTGCTCGGACTGACCATCCGTTATGGGTGAAAAGTTGTACTAAGCTCGACCTTTATACCCAACTCCCGTTGTTTGATTTTTTGTTTTTTAAGCCCAACGTCATCTAATCATCGGGAGTTGATGGAGCTGTGCTAAATATTTTTCAGAACATTGCAATCTTATGCATTAGACTGATATAAAAAGAAGTGAAATCAGCTAGACTAATATGAGAACTAATCTCCAAAAATACTAATATTGCATAAAGAAAACTTAGGTATGCATTTACACTAGGGGTGACATACGGGCGGGTCGAATATGGACGGGTCAAAAATGGATAATGTAAAAAACAGGTAAAAATTATCCGACCCGATCCATATTTAATGCGGATAAAAAATGGGTTAACCAGCGGATAATATGGATATCCATATTATCCATAGCTTCTTGAATATAATCACTTTTGGGAGAATTTCAAGTCTCCCAAACTTGAGGAACCCCCAATTTTAGTCTTTACTAATGTAAAAGTTAAACCCATTAGTTATTCATTGGTTATCCACTTGGTTATCCATTTTCTAAGTGGATAATATGATTCTTATCCATATTTGACCCGTTTTTAAAAAATTCATTATCCAATTCATTTTTAATGGACAATATAGGTGAATAACTATTTTTTTAATCATTTTACCACCCCTAATTACACCAAAGGCACAACAATGATCGTAGAAGAAAAGGTTAATATATCAAAAGTGTAAGGCGGCAGTCGCATCAATGATGGAGATAAACCGTTGACCCAAATCATGGTTTAAACTATTAGAAAATGAGAGCTATATATATGATAGTTTATAGGTAATTGCATACAAAGAAGGGCACAAATATATACTCCAATTGATAACAGATAGGTCAATATGAGTCATTCTTTATGTACGACCATAAAGAATTCAAATGGTCCCTTAATCGAGGGCTCTCAATACTTGTGATGAAACTATTTTGGTTAAAATGAGCTTGCGAAGTAATAAATGGCCAAATAACGAACAAAATTTCCATTTTAGTTATTATTTCTGGTCAAAAGGTCATTGATACGTGGCCAAAGCGAACAAAATTTCGATTTCAAGTACTATTCCTACTCAAAAAAGTTAAACGGTACGTGGCCAAAACGCAAAAAGTTTTGGAGAAAAATTTCACACCTCGGCAGCACGGCTCAAGAAGTTTGGTAGTCTAAAGTCAAACTTTAATGGGAGGTCTTTTTTTTTTTTATAAAAAAAATACTAAGTATATATTTGTATTTGAAGCAGATTTTTCTAGCTTTTTCAGAATAAATTTTTAAATAATATTTTGCATAAATCATTTAATCTCTCTTGTAACATTATTGATCTTAAGTAGTAGAATCCGATTCAAGAAGTTAATAACTTTATATCAGAATAACTGTTTTATGTTTCATTATATTTGTTGCAATGATGGACACCTGAGAAAAAACAAAAAAGAAAAAAACAAATAAAAATGGAGTTTAGAAGTGTATTACTAATTTTCTAATGATAAATGTAATCTTTTCTTTATATAAAATATTTTACTTTTCTACTTTGAAATACTTATAAATATTTTCTAAAGAAAATTTGGGGTCTCACAGAAGAGTAGTAGTGTGATGGATAGGATCTTTCCTTCCTTAACACGAGGTATTCGATTCGAGTCTTGGGAATAAAAAAAAATCTTTCTAAGGAGCAGTTCCCACTTTAATGGACTTTACATGGTACGAATTCGAATTAATCAAAGATCGAACATCGAGTAGGAATTAGAAGAAAAAAAATTTGGGGCCCCTAAAATTTTGGGGCCTAAAGCGCGCGCTTTAGTGACTTCACCATCTGGCCGCCCTGCACCTAGAGCAAGTAAATATTTATTCGTACCAGCTTTATATTAGGGATAGGCTGCCTACGTCATACACCTTTGGTGTTTGGCGTGCGGTCCATCCCGGACCCTGCGTGAATGTGAGATGCTTTGTGTACCTGGCTGTCTATTTTTTTTTTTAACCATAAGACAAACTAAGGCTACTAGGGTCCTTTTTTTTTTAATAAATAAAAAAATTAAAAATGAAGTAAAAACATAATATAAGTTGTTTTACCTTTAGGTACTTCTGTTTGATGAACGCTGATAACATTATTTTTCCAATTGGTACATATAGCCATTGTGATCCAATCTCATGTTAGAAAATTGATCATTAGGATGATTTTCTCATTCGGAGTTGGGAATTCTTAGATTAGCTTAGCTTGTGACAATATTAGATTAATAAAAAATAAGAACAAGAAAATGTACAAGCTGTTTCCACTAGACCCTCATGGGGACAAAACAGGCAGATGTTTATACTCTTATATATTGAACAAAGAAAGTGCCAGAACATGAAATAAAACTGAAGTTCGTAAATCGTTTACCCTGGTGATGGCCTGGGGATGTAATTAGGGGAACAAAGAAAGTGTCAAAATATAATTATAATATAAAAAAGAAGAAGCTAATTGATATTAAGTATTTTTTGTATAACTGTATTAATTAGGAGCATGTGCAATAACATATGATAGTTAACAATAGTAAAGAACTAATAATTGTAATGAAAAAAAAATAACATGTGTCGTTTTTATTTATTTATAGAGTGTAAATGCCCGATGCAAGTACGTTTTACCTACTGGGAAACATTCTAGAGTAAGGTTCAGAGCCTTGGGGAGGAAGGCAACTCACTTATGTTTTATCTTCTTTAGTATGAGTAGCTAGATCATTTACTAGTATTATGAACCGAGTAAAGTAAATGGGTGTTCGATTATTTGCCCAATGTTAATTGGATTTGCTATTATCTCATTGAATATATGCTTTATTGTTATAATTGAGTAGGAATTAGGAATGCTTGAATGATAAGAAGGGCCAGACTTCACTCACATTTATAAAACTATGAACCTATTTTGGACAAGAATATCAGTTATGAGAGTTTTTTTGGATAGAAAGACGAAGTTTATCATTCATTAACAAGCATAACCACATAAGGATGATTCCCACAGGGGTTGCCAGTATTCTGCCTATCATAGCTACTAGTACTGAATGATTTAATTGATACTTGAAAATAACTAGCCCTTTAATTGATGTTCAAAATTTGATATAGGAAAAACCCCCTAAAAACCCCGCACAATATTTCCTTCTGAGACTGATGAAAGAGAAGTAGTAGTGTAGTACTGTCAAATTCCACACAAAGGAGAAGCACATTTTAGGTGGCAGTCTATTCAATAAAATGTCAGCAAAACTTTCCTTTCACCAACTGAGCCAAGAGCTGTAACAGCTTACATATTTTTACTCAATCTGCCAGTGTGTTGCCCTTTGCTTGCCTTGCCCTTAGCCAAAACGTAGAATCAAAGTGGAAAGGCCTAATTTATTCTAGTTTAGTGCATAGCATGTCCATCTCAAAATAATATGAATACTCACTCATCCACTGAAGTTGAGTGCAGTGCCAGTGGGGAGCATTACATAATGTTCTATTGGAAACTAGATGGTAGGACAACATTGATGTTCAATCCAGAGGAATAAATACTGATGAAAGCTTCAATAAGTTTTCCCTTTTCAATTTGAGCAAAGACATTGATCACACACAACTATGCCTTATAAAAAGGATTAAGCGGATGTTGCAAATATAATCTGAGTATTTAGCCCAGAGTCGAACCCACAAGGAATTAACCTATCAATTACTCTTGTTAGACTCACTAAATTCTACGTAATCAATTTCCCAAACGTTTTGAATCACAATTGAGGATATTTTTACTAACTATGACTGACTGCAAATAAGTAAATAAAGACTAACTATGATTAAGTTGTAAACAATTAAGAGAAAGATCTAAGGTAGTGATTTTCCCTATTGATGGAATCCCTTCCGGTTATATTTCACATATATTTGCCTAATCGTCTCTATCGATCATGAGCACTCTTACTACCGTAATTCTCTCCCGAGTAATCACGACAATTTACTAGACGCATTCTCCCGAGTTACGCTAGTTGGCTTTTAACACAGCTCACTTTAAATCGCAGTCAAGGCTTCGTTATCCCTAATCCCGCCTTTAAACCCTCGGTTATGGATCCCTCATATATTCTGGAAGTGGTGTTGTTCAACAATTACCTAAATATGCACTCTCTCCTGAGTAATACATACTAAATAGGCACAGCTAATTGAGGATCATATCAATTAACTACAACAAGAATGTAGTTGAACAAATAGAGATTAAACCGGGCAAACTATATTAACATAACAAGAAATTCATCCTTCAATAGGTTCCATCAAAACCTTAGACTAAATATTTAGCTACTCATACTAATGTTTATCATAACAATAGCCAAATTCATCACAAATGGTAAAATACAAAAGGAAGAACTCGATGTTGAATTATCCTCCTTGCCTCTTGCCTTTCCTTGCCTTCAACTAAGTTGTAAAAACCTTCATAATATCCCTTTGGGTGAGCTGGACCTCTTATAGGTTAAGTAGAATTACCCCCGAACTTCCAAGTTTATCCCTGACTTGTATTTTTCCGAACTGGACTAGCTCGGTCGCGCTACTGACCGCACATATGGCATAACATTCTGCCTCGAACTCCTGGGCTAGCACGGTCGCGCTAGTGGGCGCGCTAGTCTGGGTCATCATTTCAGCCCTTCTTTCTCTCTTCTTTCAACGTACTCAGCTCCGAGGGGCTTCCCTTGCTTCAATTTAGCCCCAAATACAGTTCTAAGTCCTCATACGCGTAACTCGCTCCTGTAAAACACGAAACTCACAATTAGAGCCAATTCATCATTATTTAACTATCCTATAACAGTGAAACATAGTCAAGCTGGGACATAAACAGTCGTCAAATTATATGAATCTAGCCTATTATCAACACCCCACACTTAAATCATTGCTAGTCCTCGAGCAATCCCCCACACTCTATAAAGGTTCCTTCACTAAGCTTTTCCCCTAACGTATCACACCAAGAACAAATCACCAAAGTTACGCCTAGTAGTGAACAATCTTTGCCTCAAAAGTCGACTCTCAAGTGCCGTACAATATTCGTACTTACTCAAATTACTCTATACAGAAGTCAAAACTTACATTTCCTTAGTGAATCACATGCCCTCACATCACACAAGAGAGTAGTTTCACAAATAATAATATTAAGAACAATTAGGAACTCAGATAGACAAAATTCGCTCACTCTCAAAAAGAACATTCACATGCCACAAAGATGCACCATAAGCTTGCCCGTAGTGTACTACTCTATTAATCGAGCCCATTCAGTCTAAGATCAATTAGGACTTCACTTGGTTGTAATGTAGGCTAAGGGACGAGTATGATATATTTGATAGTGACTAACCTCCCTAAGCACTTTTAATACAATCACATTAACCTTCAAAACCACACTTATGTCAACCAGACATTCCACCGCATTTTTATTTATACCATCTCACTCCATTAGGTGCAATTGTATCAAATCACCACTTATCAACTACTACATTTACTCATTTTTTTCCCCTCTTTTTTCCCCTTTTTTCCCCTTCTTTTTAAGTGGTGCTTATTCTTTTACTTTTCCAAAAACTGCACCTTTCCTCTATTTCATCGGTTCCACTCAAAACTAAACCACCACCCCACACTTTAACTTTTGCATATTTCAAGACCATTCAAGTGCTCATGGGAGGTAAAAGGGTTCAAACAGATGGGCCATTCAAACAATTGGGTAAGGTTCGCAATGTGGTTGCCAAAGAAACAGGCTTATAGGCTCAACGGGGTTGGCTACGATGTATTACATTTAGGTGAGTCTACTTTATATATCTGGCTTAACAAAGAAATGCCTATATCACTTCTAAGACTGAATAAAGCTAATATTTCGTTTTGCAAACACACGGGGCAAGTTCTAGGCATCAAATGTAGAGCATAGAATACAGTACAACTCACACAGACATGGCACATGACTCACTCCAGATTGGCTTATCAAGACACTCTCATTTGAGTATTCAAGTCAGTTACAAAAATACAATTTAAGGCACTTTAACAAGAATCAACCACTGAGACTAAGCGTTACACTCTAGTATCTACTGTGTTCAGGTGTATCAACGCCAAGGGTTTCTTTTTCTATTTCAGCTCGTAGCCCATCAATACTAACTAAAAACTAAAAACAAAATAAACAAAAACTAACTACACCCGGTTCAAGCAAAAACCCCTGAAAAAGAACTGTGTCCCAAAGAAAAACCAAGGGGGAGTTACTACACTACCTAAAACAAAAAAAAATCTTTTTCGTATTTTTATTAGACTTACTTCCCTCAAGAAAACTATCTAAAAGATCTGTCATCAGGAAGAGTCCCCATATTCCTTTTTTTTAGATTTTTACGTCGACTTAGACCCTCAAGAACCCCGTCGAAAGAGATCCGTCGTCGGGACAAGTCAGCTTACCTACTTTAAACTTACCTAATTTGACTATTACTCAAACCACCAAAAACAATCAAGAAAAAAATAAAGAAACATCAAATAGTCAACTTGTTACATATACATACATACATTGAAGTATCCCCCACCCACACTTAAAAGGAAGACATGTCCTCATGGCATACAAAATAAAGAACAGTGAGGTAAAGGAACTTCCCTGAAAGATCACTCTTGATCGGAGACCGTGTTTGGGTTCAAATTGCAAGCACGACCCAGAGCTCTCAACCAGCCCAATATTTTCTTCTCCGATTTCACCTGCCGGTCAGCCACCGCGTCAACACGTGTACCAAAGTCAGCGACCGAGGTACGCAATCCAGCCACCTCCTGCTCCAAAGCTATGAACCGGGTAACCCGAGCAGCTCCAGATGGTGCTGCAGACCCAGATGGCGCTGCAGCTGCTGCAATTTGCTCATGAGCCTGTGGCTCGGCTCCCACATCCTCCTGCTCAGCCTCCTCATCCTCAGAGCCATCAGATTCACGACTAGCATCACCACCTGCTGCCACCAGCTCCTTACCAGTAGTGACCTTGTTTGCTCAGAACTTGTGGTCTCTTGGTACTCTCCCATCCACATCTAGATTTTCCGGCACCCGTGCTGCCCGGCAAAGTTTAGTAACCAAGGAACGGAAGAATAACCGATACCTTTTCACCGGACAATGGGTGAACATCTCCTCATGAATCCCTTTGGCCACGTCAAAGTTGTGACCATTAATAAAACACCAAATCAGAGCCACACGAGGACCATTCACCTCCGTAGTGTTGGAACACGGTATCAGGCGTTTGTTGATAACATAAAACCAACACTTCTCTTCAAAGGTTAGCACCGAGGAGTGAAACTTTTGACCATACTTCATCCAGACAATATCCTTTCCGGGTACACAGATTGTTTCAAAGAACCTCGCCCACTGTGTGTGAGATATGTCATACCGCTCATAATAGTCATCATATGGATCCACAGGAGGGGGCAGCTGGTACATCGTCCGTATAGCCTCAACAAAGGCATCCACTGCCTTTCTGCGCATAGTTATTATGCCATTCACATGCTCTTTCACATTGGCATAAAACTCGCGGACAACCATCACATTCCCCTTGCCCGGCTCGTCAATGAAGGTTTGTAACCCCCGCCTTACCAGCTCCGTATACATGTGAGGGCAACCCAACTGGACCGACCCTATATCTATGCCCTTTTTTGGTATCGGCTTCTTAGGGGCCTTATCCGCAAAACGGTCTTGAGCCTTGGCAGATACAAACCTGCTACTATCAAAGGGACGAGCCGAAGCTGACCCGTGCACCCTGGATGATCCCGCTTGACTGCTGGAAGAGGCACCTGTGGTGCGGCGTTTCCTAGATGGAGCCATAGTACTTGGAAAAAGGAATAACATTAGCACATCCAAAAAAAAAAACTGTGACGCAATGCGGTTACTCAGACTTCACGCGCACAATTAGTCACAATGACTCAATTATATTCAGTGAGGCATTTAAACAAACACCTTATGGGCATTATATACTCACACCCCATTTCAAACATGTTACAACCCCAATACCACCACAATGTCCCCAAAATCACATACGAATTCAAGCTACAACTTCACCAACCTTACCACCCACAATTACTACAACATATGCTACAAATTTCGACTAAGAAAAGAAAAGAAGAAGCTACTACATAAATAAGACAAGAAAAACGAAAATCTGAAAAAAAGAAGAAAATATTGGCACAAAGAAATCATACCTGTAGTGAGAGAATGTGGGGAGAAGTGAAGAAGAGTAGGGGAGAGCATGGCTTGAAACTTGGGGAAGGTGGGTTGGGAATTTGAAGAAAAAGGGGAGTTGAAGAAGATGGAATTTTTGAAGAAGAGAGGGGTTAGGGTTGGGGGGTCTTTTGGTTAGCTTTGGGAGTTGGGGGAATCTGGGGTTGAAGAGGGGGAAGGGGAGGGGGGGAATTAAACTAAAGTAAAAGAAATTAAACTAAAAACTAAAAAAACTATTATTATTAAGTTAAGGGCAAAAAAACGCGTCAGATAGGCGGGACTAGCGCGGTCGTAGCGCGGAAAGCGCGACTACGCTAGTCCAGACAGAACACTTGGCCATATGCACGGTCACTAGCACGGCCACTAGCGCGGTCACAAGCGTAATCAGTAGCGCGGTCGTGCTAGTGCTTGGAAGCTGAGGCAGAACACTTGCCCATATGCGCGGCCTGTAGCGCGGTGGGTAGCGGCGCGCTCCTGGGCACGAATCTTTTCACTTTTTTCACATGTTCTTTCCGCTTCCGATGGACTTGTCACCTGCCCAAGCTCACCTGCATTGGTTAGTACTTCCCAAACTCAAAATTAACAACTACTACTATCATTGTGTTGCCTCCCAACCAGCTCCTTAGTTAATGTCGTGGCACGACGCAGATAAGCGCATTTAAGGCTCGCTCGACCTCTGAGGTTCAGTCAGGTGGATCTATGACACTTCCTTTGGTTTATTCATGCCCACATATAGTTTCAATATCTGCCCATTGACTCTAAACGTATGAGAGTATTTCTCTAAGGCAATCTCTACAGCCCCTGAAGGGAATACTTTGACCACTCGAAATGGGTTAGACCATCGTGACTTGAGCTTACCCGGAAATAGCCTTAATCTTGAGTTATAGAGCAATACCATGTCCCCGGGGTTGAAATATCGCTCAACGATGTTCTTGTCGTGCAACCTCTTCATTCTTTCCTTGTACAACCTTGTGCTCTCAAAAGCAAGATATCGGAACTCGTCGAGCTCATGCAATTCTGTGACTCTCGTTGTGGCCGCAACCTCAATGTCTAGATTCAGTTGTTGCATTGCCCACCAAGCTCTATGTTCAAGTTCTACTGGCAAGTGGCAGGCCTTCCCGAACACCAACTTATATGGCGACATACCAATTGTTGTTTTAAACGCAGTTCTGTAGGCCTAGAGTGCATCATCTAACTTTTTCGCTCAATCAGTTCTTGTGGCGTTCACAGTTTTGGTCAATACACTCTTTATCTCTCTATTAGACACTTTGACCTGTCCACTGGTTTGAGGATGATATGGTATTTCCACCTTGTGGCGCACATCATACTTCGCTAGCAACTTCTCGAAAGCTCGAATGCAAAAGTGAGTGCCCCCGTCACTAATAATAGCTCTCGGGGTCCCAAAATGGGTGAATATGTTCTTCTTTAAAAAGCCCACCACCACTCTTGCATCATTAATGGGAAGAGTTGTAGTTTCCACCCATTTGGACATGTAATCTACAGCAATAAGTATGTACTTATTGCCAAAGGAGTTGACAAAGGGGCCCATGAAGTCTATCCCCCAGATATCGAACACTTCAACCTCTTGAATTGGGTTCATGGGCATCTCATGGCGACGGGAAATGTTCCCGGCTGACATTCATTTCAGCCCTTCACCCATTGATGTGTATCCTTAAACACTGTTGGCTAGAAGAACCCGGCTTCTAGCACTTTCGCTGCCGTCCTGACTCCTCCAAAATGCCCTCCATACGCCGATGCGTGACATGCCTGCAAAACTGAAGATTGTTCTATCTCGGGGACACACCTCCGGATCATGTTCTCAACACATATTCGAAACAGATAAGGTTCATCCTAATAATACATGTGGCAGTCACGATAAAACCTTTTCTTTTGCATAGAGGAAAGGTCATAGGGAACTATACCGCTTGCCAGGTAATTTGCAAATTCTGCATACCATGGTACTTCCTCAAGACTTGTAGCGAGTAGCTGCTCGTCTAGAAAGGTTTCCAGAATATCTTCAAACTCAACTGAGTTTTCAGCTCCTTCAAGTCGTGATAAATGATCAGCTACTTGGTTTTCTGTGCCCTTACTGTCACGAATTTCAAGGTCGAACTCTTGCAGTAACAACACCCAACGAATCAGGCGCGGTTTGGACTCCTTCTTCTCAATCAAGTACCTGAGAGCTACATGATTAGTATATACAATTACCTTAGAGCCAATCAGGTATGATCTGAACTTGTCGAATGCAAACACCACAGCCAGCATCTCCTTTTCAGTCACAGTGTAGTTCAGCTTTGCTCCACTCAGCGTTCTACTGGCATAGTAGATTGGGTGCATTAGCTTGTCTTTCCGCTGTCCCAGCACTGCCCCCACTGCATAGTCACTGGCGTCACACATGAGTTCGAATGGTTGCTCCCAGTCGAGGGCGACAATGATGGGTGCTATGACTAGCCTCTTTTTCAACTCCTCGAATGCTACCCTGCAATCATCAGAAAAAAAGAAGGGGTGATTTTTTTCTAACAACTTACAGAGAGGGTTGGCAATTTTTGAGAAGTCTCTTATGAATCTCCGGTAAAAACCGACATGCCCGAGGATGCTCCTGATTGCCTTGACTGAAGTGGGAGGTGGCAACTTTGCTATCACGCCAACTTTAGCACGATCCACCTCGATTTCCTTGCTCGATACCCGGTGTCCCAAGAGTATGCCCTTTTGTACCATGAAATGCCACTTCTCCCAATTAAGTACCAAGTTAGTCTCAATACATCTTTTCAGCACACGGGTCAGATTTATAAGGCACTCATCGAATGAGTTTCCCACCACTGAGAAATCATCCATGAACACCTCCATTATGTCTTCGATCATGTCAGTGAATATGGCCATCATGCACCTTTGGAATGTGGCGGGTGCATTGCATAGGCCAAAGGGCATCCTCCAAAAGCATAAATGCCATATGGGCAAGTGAAGGAGGTCTTCTCTCTGTCCTCTGGTGCAATGGAAATTTGATTGTACCCTGAGTACCCATCCAGAAAACAGAAGTGAGACCTCTCTGCTAATCTGTCTAGCATCTGATCAATGAAGGG
Organism: Nicotiana sylvestris; assembly: GCF_000393655.2. Lineage (NCBI taxonomy): Eukaryota > Viridiplantae > Streptophyta > Magnoliopsida > Solanales > Solanaceae > Nicotiana > Nicotiana sylvestris. The sequence continues at coordinate 24,866,763 of NC_091065.1, forward strand.
AAGTGGAAAGTGGTCTTTCCGGATGGCCAGATTTAATTTTCTGTAGTCCATGCAAATTCTCCAGCCTGTGACGGTTCTTGTAGAGATCAGCTCATTGTTATCATTTTTGACCACCGTCATGCCACCCTTCTAAGGAACACACTACACCGGGCTAACCCAATTGCTGTCAGAGATTGGAAAAATGATTCCCTCATCCAACCACTTAATCACTTCTTTCTTCACCACTTACTTCATGTTGGGGTTCAGCTTTCTTTGGTGCTCCCTGAAAGGTTTGTGTCCCTTTTCCAGCAGAATTTTATGCATACAATATGCCGGGCTGATCCCCTTAATGTCTGTCATGGTCCACCCAATGGTAGCCTTGCACTCCTTGAGTACTTGCAAAAGTTGTTGTTCCTGCACATCAAACAAAATAGATGAGATAATAATATGTAATGTGGAGTTAGGTCCTAGAAACTCATACCTGAGATGGGCGGGCAGTGGCTTCAATTCCAGCTTTGGTGGTTCTTCTATGGATGACTTGGCTGGAGGAGTTTCTCTATTTTCTAAGTGTAGATGCTCGAATTCAAGAGTTCTATCCCAAAACCCTCTGCCCTCTAAAGCCAACACCCATTCTGCCAATTCTTCCCCATTCACCTCATCTAAATTTACCAGACATGCAGCAAGAGGGTCCTCAATAGTCAACGTTTCATCATCAGCTTCTACGATTACATCCACGACATCAATACGAGATCAATTGACGAATTCACTCGGTCGCCTCATAGATTTCTGCACATTGAATGTTATCTCCTCATCGTTCAATCTCATATTGAGCTCCCCAGTTTTATAATCAATGAGAGCTCTCCCCATGGCCAAGAACGACCTTCCCAAAATTATGGGAATTTCTTCATCCACCTTGCAATCTAGAATCACAAAATCTGCAGGGAACACAAATTTCCCTAGCTGAATCAATACATCATCAAGGATCCCAGAGGGTCTTTTCACGGTCCTGTCAGCTAGCTGCAACAACATAGATGTGGGTCTAGCTCTTCCGATCCCCAACCTCTTATAAATCGCCAGGGGCATAAGATTTATGCTAGCCCCCAAGTCACAAAGTGCCTTGGCAAAAACAAAGTTACCAATGGTGCATGAAATCGTGAAACTCCCTGGGTCAGACAACTTCTCAGCAACTGGTCTAGTCACCACAACACTGCAGGTCTGAGTAAGAGTCATTGTGGCCAGGTCTTGGAAATCAAATTTTCTGGACATCAAGCCTTTCATCATTTTTGCATAACCAGGCATCTCCTTCAACGCATCAATCAATGGAATATTCACCTGGATTTGTTTCAGCATGTCCAAAAATTTCTTGTATTGTTCCTCTTTCTGGTATTTGGCTAGCCTCTGTGGGAATGGTGCTGGAGGTCTCTTCTTCCCAATGATTTGGGTATTTTCTTTGTCAGACACCACCTCAACTACCGGTTCCTAGGCTGTCTCAGTTTCTTTCTCAGCCTCAATCTGTGCGTTATGTTCTTCCTGGGCAGGCTGCACTATCACCTCTGTTAGTTTCGTTGAATCATCTAGCTCAATGGGCACTGGTACGAGTGTCTCAGCCTGTCTGCTTTCTCGGGCCCTCTCTTGCTCCAAGTCTAATACTCTGCCATTACGTAGACTCACTGCCATCAGCTACTTCGGGCCTTGATCTTTTGGATTTACTTGCATGTCTGCAGGCAGTTGTCCGCCGCTTAAGCTTTTCTCAAGCACTTCTACAAGGGATAAGTGTTAGGATATACTATAAACTATGCGTATTGTTATAGTATTCTTTATAGAACAATTGTTTATTTATTTATTCAATTCAATAAAGTTTTATTTTAAATAGATCATGTATTTGTTTGTGTGTCCGTTGCTTATATAGTAGATGATTTAGTGTATAGAGTTTAGCTTATACACGAAAGATTAAATCATCGGTTCTTATAAGTCATAAAGTTTATGTTCACAAACTAATGATGGAATTGGACAAGCCATTGGAATGGTTCTAGCACAAGATTAAATATAATTTATCTTGATTATGAGAATGGTCTAATTCCAACTTCTTGTGCTAGTACATTTTGTATGTATTGAACGGATCAAGTAGAGATAGGTATTTTATACTGACTTAATAAAATAATTTCTCTAGTTCATTCAATATACTTATACTCTTAATCTTGATATAATTATTATTAGTTGTGTATATCATTTATTGTTTTGATTTATTAAAAGGCGAGATTCTTTCGTGGGTCAATAAGCCTGGTAAGTTGGACAATAATAACATACATTGGCGAAGTAAGAATTAGTTGATAGAATCCATGTCTCGATTTTTTGAGATTGATGATACTCCTGTATGAAAGCTTATAAGTTTTCATGTGTAAATCCGGTCGGTAGATTTTGTGTCCGGCACATGAAATAAGTTAAGTAAAAGTCTAAAGGAAGTGATCAATAAATTAAATTGTCAGTAATTTAATTTGATTGGTTAGTATCTAAATCTTCGCATGGGGAGTTAAATAAGGTTTTATGGAAGAATTTCGAAATTGAACTAAGGAGTGCAATTATGAATTTTTAGTGGAATAATTCGTAATTTATTATGGTAGAAATTAATTTCAAAATTTCGAAATTAATTCCATAATAGGAAGCCTTGTTAATTAAATTATGTGATCCCTACTGTGTCTGAATAATAGGAAATAAAAGAAACCTTTCCTTAGTGGAAGAAGAGAACCTAACAGGTTTTAGAAAAGGGGTTTGACCTAAAAAACGTAGCTATAATACATGGTATATAACTGGCCGTTTTTTGCACTGAAAAACAACACGTTTTTCTTCCTTGAATTTCGCCCACCCGAAGTTCTCTATTTCCGATTTTTATTTGGGTAACACAATAGAAGGCTGTGGAAGGTTGCTGAGGTCTTGCAATTCAGGAACTGGAGAAGGATATCGATTTGCTTTGTTCACGCTTCAAGAGGTAACTCGTATAATCTCCGTATGTGCTAATTGTTTAATTTACACGTGAATACGATACTGTGATTGCTTCCGCTACGATATATAATCAAACAATAAGCAAAAACATACTATTAAAAAAGTTGAGGTTATGCTAAAATCTATGTTGCTCGGACTCTCCAAAAATGTTGCCGCACTCGGATCCTCCAAAAATACAATACTTTCGGAGAATCCGACACGCACCCGCACCCGACGACATTTCTTTAAGAGTCCACACAGTATAGGCTAAAACAATCATTCATGTCATACCGGAAGTGATTGGAGACTAGAAGCAGGGGAATAGAGCGACTAATAACTTTCGCGATGGAAATAAATAACGCAAGGCAGTCTGGAATATTAGCATAGAAAAACAATTAATAAACTGGCAAACAGAAGACTCGAATATTAATAAACACCTTAATTTGGAGAATCATTTACCTTAATAATACCACCAATGAGTTCACTATCAACTCATACAATGGGTTTGAGCAATCTTTGGCCACTCCTCTCACTTCCTCAATTTCAAGATGCAGTTTTAGCAGTGGACGAGGGTAGCCCTTTTCCTAGAAGAGATTGGAGCACAGGGTAATGCTCGAGTTGTACACCACTGACGGAGAAAGGGTTTTTTAATTCGAATTGTAACTTCTCAATTAAGCAAGGCAGTTCCAGACTCATAAGCGGAGAAATCATTTTGCATCAAATTCCTGCAAATTAAATGATAATAGAAAAGTTGTTCTTCCTTAGCTGTAAAACCATTCAAGAGCTGATAATTCCCATAACATATATACAAAACTAAAAAGAGCTGTCATACTTTATAAGATTGTCTGGTGACATGCATATAAAACTAAACAAGACTAAGCTCTGGCTGATATACCTTTGTATTGTACTGCATATCACCAGGAGTACAACATATCTTCATGCTTATCAAGCTCCAAATGACAAGGTTAATATTCGTCCCACGCTTAGGCTAAAAGCAAATACGGAAATGCAAAACAACAGAAGAATTAGCATGAAAAGGGATTCATGCTTTTGCTGTGTTACTGATAAAATCCTGGCAATGGAAGTATACTTATTTTCTTAGACTTTGGATGCTTATCTGCTCTTTTCTATTTCTTTTTTTCTTTTGGAATTTAACTTCTATATGTAGATTTAAGATAAAGCTATATGTTTGACAATGAGAAAAACATTATTCCTATCCTGGGAAAATAATGGAATGTCATTAAGGGCAAAGAGATAAATACATCATTCTAACATACCACCAAGTTTATGTCTTTCTAGTTTCTACTGGAAATGAAACTTCAAGCACTAGGATGAATCATTCTTTTTAATCAAGAGAGTGAAGAATAGCATGCCTTACTCATTCATTAGGAGATACTTCAAGCAAAATGTTTCCATTCTGTCAAACACTGCTCACGGATTTGTTATGATATTTTGGAAGAAAACCTGAAAGTAGTGCAATCAAGTAAAATTTATTAAGCTGAGGAATTTGGCAAGGAAAATGAATGTTAATAGAGCCAAGCCTCAGACTAGCTACCATCAAATCTATATGCTAACTAATCCACTATAAACAAAGAATTACCTGGAGCAATATATAAACAGTGCAATGTAAGCTTAATGTCACACTCAGCTATAACAAAACTGCAGACCTATTTTAAGCTGAAAAAAAAAATAGTAATTTCTGGTAGTTAATAGCACTGGATGATAAAAATGACTAGTCTTTTTAATTGATGTTGGAAAAACACAGAGGAAGTGACTCTTATAGAAAAGTTTGCTCAAAATTTCCTTCTCAGACAGATGAAAGAGAAGTAGTACCTCTCTTCACTTACAATTTGCTGGTAGACCACAGTTGAGGTGATTGTCTATTCAATAGAGAATGTTAGCACAACTTTACTTTCACCAAATGAGCCAAGAGCTCTAATAGCTTATATATTTTTACCAAAATCCTGACAAAGAAAGAAAAAAATTGCTAAGTTGATATCCCAAAATCATACATAATCGCCTATATAGTGCTGATGCTTTTAGTTGTAAAATTATTGGGAAGCAAACTTTTTAAATTTTTTATAGATAGGTAACAAAATTTATGTCGCGCACACCTTTGATTCTATTAGAGCTTTGCATTCAAGAGTGCATGTACGTAACTCTAAACCATATCCTCCTTTCTCAACTCCCTGATAAAGGGAAAAAACAAGAATACATAAATTGCGATTGAGATGAAAGTTCAAGCAATGCATGAACTAAAAATCTTCAAGAGATATAACAAGAATACATGAATTAAAATTGAGATTAATCTCCAAAAGACAACAAACATCTGGCTGACATATATGCATATGGTAAAAGATTACTAGTTCATTAATATTATATTAATCTATCAAGTTTCTGGAGCAAATTATTTCAATTCTATCTGTATTAGATTCTTTTTACAATGTTTCAATGAGATTATAAAGATTTTATCACCTTGACTTTGGCATGATCTAACATTAAATTCATCCCGATCTGAAGATGATTCCTTGGCTTCATAGTGGAGATAGAAGCTACGCACTGCTCAACAGGATTTAACAAAGGAAAAGAATTTACAAACAAGCAAAGAGAAAAAATGAAAAATAAAAAGCTACTCAAGAAGAGGATTTTCTAGGCAACACCTATTTTCATTTGGGAGATGGAAGGAAGATAAGCATTGGCATGATGCTTGGGTGGGTCATTCCCTTCTCAAACAACAGTTCCCTGACCTCTTTGCTTTGGCTTCCAATCAGATAGCTCTTGTTGCTGATTATTACTCCAATCATGGGTGGAATTTAGACTTTTGAAGGAACTGCAATGACTGGGAACAGCATAGTGTGTGCTTGTGCTGAAAGGGTGCAGAAGAAGTTTTTTTCTGTTAAGTCATGCTACTCCATCCTTCAAAGGAAAATTCCATCGCCGTCTCATCTTGGCCTTGGAAACAAATTTGGAAAAGCTGTGCACCATACAGAACACAATGCTTCAGTAGGTTGGTCGGAAGAAATGCTTGTCTCAGGTTCGGCTTACAATGCAACTTACAGATAGAGGATTGATCATATGCAGCAGGTATCCTCTCTGTGAAGTGGACCAGGAAAATCAAATGCTTGTTGCTGGTCATTCATATATGCATCATTACCAAAAAAAAAAGGCACTTGTAAATAGATAGTCTAGAGAATAACTTACATCTATTATAGCACCACTCGTTCATCACAGATGTTCCCCGTCGACTTGTACGGTGGAAATATGAGCAACTTTTGGCCAGTAATCCCCCTTCTCAAATTCTAGACGTGGTTCGAGCAGCGGGCACTTGTAAATAGATAGTCTAGAGATGGAAGAGGGCATCCCTATTACTGGAAGAGATTGGAGATTAGGGCAAAAACTAATACTCAGCTCAGAAAGGGAAGAGGGCATCCCTTTTACTGGAAGAGATTGAAGATTGGGACAAATCTGGATGATCAGCACAGAGAGGGAGGAGGGCAGCGCTGATTCTGGAATAGATTGGAGATTAGGACAATCGTAGATGCTCAGCTTAGAGAGGGAGGAGGGCAGCACTGACTCTGGAAGAGATCGGAGTTCATTGCAGGACATGATCCGTAGACTTTGAAGTGAGGTTAGGCGTCCAAGACCTTCCGTCGGTAGCAAATGGAGCTCATGATGGTAACACAATTTTAGTTCAGAGAGAGACGAGGGAAGCCCTTCTTCGAGCAGTGACTGAATTTGAGGTAACTTACCAGTATGTAGAGATTCAAGAGAGGTGAGGCTCTTGATATCCTGGCTGCTAAATGTTTTCAGATTGTATATAGTAAGACGCCGAATTGAGCAAGGTAACTCCAAATGAATTTCTTCGTCACTACCATCATGAATGATGCTTAAATCTGTGAGACAGGGGAATCTCTGTAAACACCACTTCTTTTGGCCATTCACCAGTTTTTGGCAATACTCGATCCGAAGGACTTCTAAATGGAAAGGCAATCCTCCTTCAGGAAAGGACTCGATTTCTGGACAATCTTCGAGTAACAGTTCTTTAAGAGATGGAAAGAGTTCCTGCATTCGTTCTGGCAGTGACTTAAGCTTTTGGCATTTGAAAATACCCAAACGACGCAATGACATCATCTGAACACCGCATGCCACCGAAAGTATTTCAAGATTCCTGCATCCAGAAATATCCAGAAGTTCAGTCCCAGTGGGAATCAAAAGCCTTGTCAGGTGGTGGCAATGATCTACTCTCAATTCTCCTGCTCTTGGAACCAACTCAGGTGATATATCATCCATAGAATCACATCCTTTAAGTATCAAACTCTTGAGAAGCATGTTCCATCCGCTTGAAAGAATCTCACTAACTGATGGCTCTAATTTCAATTTCCCACAATAAGATATCTTTATTTCCTTCAACGTACTTGACAGACTGCTAATAGGTAAGGAGGTAAGAGAGTGACAATCAATAAGACGTAATTCAACTATCTGCTTCATTCCCTGAAGTTGTGATGTAAAAAGTTCAGTATGATCAAAAAGAACTCCAACCTTAGGAGAGCCAACAACTTCAAACTCATTTAAACTTGAGAGTTGGATGGGTGTCTCTAAAAGTAGTTCAGGACATTTTGAAACTGTCAATCTTGTCAAAGAACAAAGATTTTCAGGCAACTTTCCAATCAACTTGGGGCAGCTTTCAATTGAAAGATACTGAAGTCTAGGGAACTCTCCAATTTCTAGTACATGCCACTGCTTCCACTCCAGCATATCTGCAAATTCAAGCCTCTCAAGAGAGTTAAAAGGCTTTCTGGAGGACGAATTACCATAGAATTCTTCAGTCACCTCTGCTATTCGATCCATTTCCATAATGGCAAGAAACTTCAAAGAAGGAAGTTCTCCTAAAGCTGGCAACGAATCACAGTCCTTGCAACAAACAAGAGACAACTCCACCAGCTTAACAAACAAATGATTAGCTAGCCAATTTGGAAATTTTGTCCCTCTATATCCAATGATTAGGATTTCTTTTGTATTTGTATTTGGTTGCAGCTCATCAAGTATGTCTCTTTCATTTTGTGAATTATCAGCAATACTTCCACCCCAATACAATGTTAACTTTTCAACATGTTCCTTTTCCCTCATGCTTGCCTTCAGAGCTTCCCTTCTATCAACCACATTTTGCAACTCTAAAATTGTTAGAGATCCATACAAGTTATGTAGTTCACCCATATCTTTTGTTCTCAGACTACTGCAGCCACCTAGAAAAAAATTAGCTCCCAATAACATATGGAGGTTTTTCAACTTGCTTGGATGTAGCGGCATCTTTAAGCGATAAGTGCTACTAATGTCAAGGTAATGCAAGTTGATCAACTTTTCCATCTGCAGGGGTAGCTCCTCAAGATAACTACAGTGTGACAAGAGAAGTGTCTCTAAGTTGTACAGTACACAAATTGAATCTGGTAACTGTTTTATTTCTGTCCGAGAAAGGTCCAAATATCTTAGGAGCTTTAATTTGATAAACAAGGCATTTGGCAACTCCTTGATTTGATAACGAGACAATGATAGTGCCCTTAAGGATATTAGACTTGGCAAAATGTTATGCAGCACCCTCTTGCTTAGAGGAAACAAACTATCCAGCTCAAAACTAATTGGAAGCAATGTTCTCAGCTCTCCCAATTTGTAGAGGGATTTCAATTTCTCAAAGTCACCATATCCCATTGAATATGACATGTGTCGACTTTTCTCCAACATATGAGATCCTTCGTTATCTTCCAAATTGATACAAAGTTTCAAAGATGTACTTTGGGCCAAATCATTGACAAGGTCATGCATTAAGAATACCTCTACCTTCCTTTTAGAAGACTCTTGGACCCTTTCAAACAACGATCTTGATCGCAACTCGAGAAAGTATTGGTTGCCTAAATCTTCAATTGTTTCATCTTTTTGCAACTGTTGTACGAGACCATTAGCAATCCAGAGTTGAATGACTTGTTTTTTGCAAAATGGATAATCTTTGGGAAATATTGCACAATAGGAAAAACATTGCTTCAAATGCATGGGAAGATCATTGTAGCTCAGCATCAGCGCTGGTAATATGCTGTTATCCGGCAGTTCCCATATTTCGCTTCTCAAAACACGTCTCCACTCTTCAACCTCTGATTTGGAGCGCAACAAACCAGCAAGCGTCTTTAGTGCTAAAGGCAAACCTTTGCACTTCTTTGCAATTTGTTTTCCTACCTCTTCAAGTTCTGGATGTTCCTTAGGATCCCTATTTTCAAATGCATGTCTTTTGAATAAAGGCCAAGAGACTTCAGTAGACAAAGTTCCCACGTTAATTGGCCCACTACCCATCATCAAGGCAACACTCTCCTTACGCGTCGTCACGATGATCTTACTTCCAATTTTTCCTTGTGAAAAAGAATTTCTCAAGTCATCCCACTCGTTGTAGTTGTCATTCCAAACATCGTCTAAAACAATAAGAAACTTTTTTTCCTTTAAGTGTTCCTTCAATTTGATCTGAAGCTGATTTAGGTTGTTATCAACCAACAAGTTGGATGAACCAATTTCTTGAAGTAACCTTTTTATTATTCTAAAAATATCATATGGTTCAGACACGCAAATCCAAGCTTTCAAATCAAAATGATCTTTTATCTTCTCAACATTGTAAACAGCTTTTGCAAGTGTTGTCTTGCCAACACCTGCCATTCCAACAATAGGAATTACAGTCAACTTTTTTTCATTTGCATCATCAGACAATAAACGGTCAACCAATATATTTATTTCATTCTGCCTACCAAAGATATCAAATTCATCAACCGCAGAAGTTGAAAGTTTTCTAGTTTCTAGTTTACCCGAGTCAAGATGGTCATTTAGGCCAAGGCAGCCAATTTGCTTTTGCAGCTCCTCCAATGTTTCAATGGAATCTACCAACTTCTCCTTTATGTAAAGAAAAAATTTATCACTCAAGCACAAGTTGAGATCACTTCCCTGCTGGTTGCTTGTGTCTACAAGATTTTGATACTGACCTTCCACCTTAACTCGGAGAACTTCATAATTGATTTCTTCCATTAAGTTTTCAGCACTGTCTACAGCATCCCGAAGTTCATAAAGCCACTCGCTCACATTTGGATTTGATGCCTGTTTATTCTCTGCATCATTTAGCACAATCTTAAGACCACGCAAAGTCCTCCTCAGCTTCTTTAACAGCAAAACATCATGCTTGCCCCTTTGAAACATCTTCAGCAGCTCACCTTGAGGAGCAAGCCTATCAAAGAGAACTTGCAGAATTGAAGAGAGAAATGCACCACCAACTGTTAATCCAATATCCATTTCTGAAAGCTGCAACGCAAAAGAGGCAACCAAGAACTGATCAAGAACTTGCTTGCCTGTTTCTATCTTAAAAGTAATCTTAGTTTTACCTGTTCAAAACTAAGAGTAATATACTAGAATGATCAGAGTACACTAACTTGTTGTTGAATGACCTTATCTCTTTCTCTTTTGCTAGTGGTCTTAGTTACTTGTAATTCGTACAACTATGTTTGCTATTGGCATAGTTGACAGTCATAGGAAGAAGAAAAAACAGAACTGTCCTTTTCTCTTTTCAAAGAGTATGACTTTTCACCCAACAAAAGGACAAAGACTTCATAATGGGGTCTTGTTTCTTGAATATTCATTACTTTCTGAATTCTGAGCTGAAAATTTGAGGCCATAGATGAAGGGTAGTTGGGAGTGTAGAAAGGGACTGAAATAAGTGAGCCTAAATGATAAATTTCTGTAGGGTATGTGTTTGGTGTGCCTTTTGCTTCATGTACTTTCCCATTTCCCACAGCTCATTGTAGCGAATAATTGGGCCTTACTTCATTTACCACTATAAACACCAGCTGATTAGTGTAGTAAACTCTAAAATAGAAGTGATAACTTATTTGGTTGACCTCATCATCTCTATCTCTTGGCTCAAATTCACAACTTGAAGGGCTCAGTTTTAAGCTATCTAACTCAACTCAATGCTGATTAGTGTAGGGAACATCTCAACATTGCATAAGTGGGCGAGCATGGAATAAGGAGACCATAATTGATCAGCATATACAAATTAAAAGAACGTACAGCGCATGCAAGCTTCTCCAACTTCTCCTTCTCAACTTTTTACAGAGTCAAACAGGAAATTAACTAGTTAGACAACCGAAATACAGACTTAAGTTGGAAACATTCAGTATGAAATTAATCTTCAGAACAAAGCATCAAATAAACTGCATTAAGAACCCCTTCACCAATAGAAGTATGTAAGCCGAATAAAAAAAATAAACACCCAGTAACATATACAGAATTGGCCTGAACCGTGCAAGAGAACAGGTACAGTACACCCTTTTAATGGAAAACAGTAGGCAATATGCTTGTTTGCAACAAAACTACTAAATACATACTAAAAACCAGGTACTTTCCTTTTTCTGAAGCAAGAACAGAAGAAAGGAGTACTAGTTGATATAATAAGCAATAGGTTTGATATTGCAATAAAGCCATATTGATAGTCAGGGGAAAACCCCCACCACCAAATCGATTAATTGATAAATACTTACAATGATGATGCAAAAGAAAGGATGGATACTTGAAACTGATAGGCATATTAATAAAATGATACTCAATCAAGACGATATAAGCAAGATGAGGAAGATAAACCATCTGAAATAGAACAAACGACCGAATCATTGTTCCAATTATGTGAGAGTCCAAAAAGCACACCATATACACTTGAAAAACTACATGCTCCAGGTAAGTCATTAAGCACGATGAAAAATCACCTTGATGTAGACATTTTCAGCTGCTCTTTCCTCCTCGCTTAGTACCTTACCATAGCTGTAGAGCCTACGAGAAACATATCTGAAAGCATTCCTTGCTGCCATATCAGTTTTGCCTACAAAGTCTTCCTGCAGCAGAAACTGTCATCAAATGAACTGATATATAGTGATGTTAATGGATGTTCAGTATAAGTGTTCAAAGAATTCCTTGATTAGGTTCATTCCAGCATCACCTCTGCCTCCAGAATCAACAATTTCCGTAATTGCTAATTGATAACTTTGCAACAGACATGTGTATATCAGTTTTCACAGGACAGAAGAGCAAGAGAGTAAAGGTGCAGCCATAATAACGGAGATGATTTTACTCCCATGAAATGTTCACATAGGAATACTACATTTCAACTAGGAAAGAAATCATACAGTTTTACTACACGTCAATGTCAAAGGCAAAAGCAGAAGAGTGCAAGTGTCAGCACAAACTGAAGTTGCAAATTGAAGCGCGCGTTTTAGTGAAGAAAGACAGAAATGAAGAAAATACGAAAAAAATACATGATGCAAAAAAAAAAAAAAAAAATATCAAGGGCAACGAAACTGAAATAACTATAGTAACATGCAAATATGAAGTAAAAATAATTTCAATTAAATCAAAAACCTATATAAGATATTAATCAAACGCAAAGCGGCAATTTCAAGTTTCTCATTCAAATTAGTGACTAGTTTTTTTTATTCTAAGCTTCTATCTCCCATACCTTCAGAGGCGGAACCAGGATTTAAAGTTTATGGGTTTTGAATTTGTCACCGAACTCATGTATCTTTTTAGTTACTGGATTCGCAGTTAAACCTTTATACATATTTAATGAATTTTCTAATACAAATATAAAATCGATATAAAATTAAGTTACCGTAGGTTGTTCTCTAGCTCCGCCCCTGCATACCTTGACTTCTAATCATTAAGATAACCATCCTTAATGTCCCTAACGTCTAAGTATCATTTTTCGTTAGCTACATATTTATTTCTAGTATTTTCTTCTTTAAGATAGAGTCCATTGTCATTGAAGTACATACCTTAATGCCTTGATATTTGCAATAAAGCGCCACTTAGGCAAATAAAAGTGACCGGACTATGCTTCGCTGAGCTTCAAGGCTTACGCGTGCCTCAAGCAGGATCTGATAAAACTGCTACACATTGTAGCCCTACCTCCGCAGGAGCTGTTCAAAGTTTCCGAAAGCATCTCACATGTTAAAAATCAGGTCAGAATAAAGTTTCTAAACCATCTAGGGAACACTTATAATTTAAAAACTAATATTGAACGCTCCAATCACAAAATGGCTGCTCTGTTCAAGACATCTTCACATAGAGCTCCTATAGGCTTATGCATACCATCTACATAACTATGCAGCCGTAGCCCGTAGGTGCACTCTATAGACCCCAATAAGTATTGTAAGCAGCAAAGAAATTGATAACTGCTGGAGCGAAGACATCATAACCGCTCGAGCAAACCATTGAAGCTTATTAACTCAAAAGGTATTTTACCATGCTCTATCCAAAATATCAATCATCCAACTACGACTACCAGAAACAAGGTCAGATTAGCCACATGAATCATATGTACCCATTCCTCTCTTTTCAAGCTCACAGTCACAGATTTCGACACATCCCAACAGATTCAGCAATTAATGGTTTCATTGTAGTTTTGCCATTCACTCGCTATTCGTTCTCTTTCCATAAATCAATCAATCAATCAACTATGACTCTATCATAGAATGCTAGGATCAACTATATGAATCATCTGTATCCATTCCTCTCTATTCAGGCTCACATTCCTAGGCTACTAGAAGTTTTATCAAAGTTTAGACTATTTTTTTTATACTTATAAAAAATAGATTATTTTTACTCTGGCCATCAACTTACCGCAACTATATATATATATATATATATATATATATATATATATATATATATATATATATCACTTTGGTAAAAGTATAGATTTGACAACTATCTGGACAGTGAAACTAACATATATGCACATTATATAAACGCATAAACCCAGAAAGCTTACAGATCAAATGAGCAAAAAAAGCGCAAAATCAGAAACAGTTAAAGAAGAATTCCGACAATAAACATCTGCGTACGGCATAGAAGCAGCTTAAAATGCTCAAAACTAAATTCTCACTGCATAAAGGCACGCATTAAGCATAATCAAAGAATTGTTGAAATAAAACCCAAAAAATTCAATATCATAGCTTTTTATGCGCTAGTGTGCTGGTTGCCAACTTTGCTCTCTCAAATTCAGTTACATAGCTAAAACTTTGGAGAGAGAAAGGCATTCACGAAAATTCTGGTAATCTTACTCTCTTCTTCACACTCCTTCTTTCTCGATCCTTTTCTTTCTTCTTCCAATTCTTCTCATTCTTCTTATTCATCTGCAGATCCCTAACTTAGCAATGGAGTTTTAGCTGGAGTTTTTAATTCTGTTAATTTTCGTTATTAGTTTAGATTATAGTTCGAATTTCAAATATTTTTTTTCAATTTCATTTATAAAAATCCAGAAAATTGCCCCAAAAAGCTATATTCTCTTTCATTTCTTTCTTATACCGTGACATGTCTTCACTTGGCGAAGAAGAAGAAAAGGAGGAGGAGAGATGGTCAATTTCTAATGGGGCTTTCATCGGATCTGGAAAAATATTTAGAGGAATTGACACCGTATAGCAATCCTTCACTGTAATTGGCATTGTATTGGCCATAAATTTACGTTGGCACTAGTAGCCCAAAAATATTGGCATAAAATAGCCAAATCCTAAAAGACAGGATTATACAACCCTCAAAAATAGGGGGGTTTTAAGATTTTGTCCTCCAAACACGCTTGCATGATGTATCCCATCAGAAGGGTAACTACCCAGTCAACCAAAATAAACCCAAATGCAGAAAATATATTTCCTTTAAAAATCAACAAGGGTGCGAAGATTTTTCAGCCATCACGGAAATTGAATATCAAATTTCTGTATTCTGATGCAATAATTAGTTCTTTCTTTGGAAACAATTTTTTTTTTATTTTTGAAGTTCTAAGATACCGAAGAACAAGGGTTCTAATCTCTGTATATAGAATACATATTCAATGGCTACTTTGCCGATTTTGATACAGCACGGGGGACGCTGGGATATCAACAATCGATTTGTGGATTACTCAGTTGAAGGCGTGGTGATTAGTACTGAAACTAAATTTATTGATTTTGTTTCTACAATTTCAAAACAGTTGATGATTGACACCACAATTAATTTGCTTGAAATCCAGTATAAATGCGATGAAGATTCACCACCAATGATGATACACAATGATATGGGATTGCGTGTATATATCGAGTTGAAGAAGAAAAATTATGCGTTTAATGAGTATCCGCTGTGTTTAACAGTGAAAGAGAAAGATATGCACGCGTTTAATCGAAACGAGGAAAATTCATCTGTATGCCTACAAATTGCTAATACATATGATATACATAACGGGGATACACTACAGTTGATTGCGTTTGATAACGTAGATGATGCTGAAGTTGTAGATTTTGATGAAACTCCAATAATAGATGATCCTCTAAATAATACTGTTTCGGAAGGCCAACTTTACAAGGACAAGGAGACACTGATGATGGCGTTAAAAAACTATGCTATTCAGAAAAAATTTCAGTTTAAGGTTGATCGATCAAGTCCATCAAGGTATGAATGTATATCTAACTTTAATAATTGTATACAATCAACAGTTTTTTTATTTTCACAACACACAATAGTTTATCTTAATTTATTTATTATCGTGTAAATTTGGATGTTATTAGATACTGTCTGGTATGTGTCAATGACCGTTGCACGTGGTTTTTCAAGTCTTCATCGCTAAACAAGTCAAAAATCTTTAGGGTTAGAAAATTCAGTAAGGAACATGTTCGGCGAGGGATAGGTTGTTTACACAACGTGTAGCTACTGCTTCTGTTATTGGAAGAATTATTTGTGATAAATATGTTGATCCAAAAACAATATACACTGCAAAGGACATAATGAAAGACATGAAAAAAAATTACGGTATTGACTTAAGCTACTGGAAGGCAAATAGATCAAAGCAAAAGGCCCTTCAGTTTTTAAGAGGAGACCCAAGTGAGTCGTATGCAAAGCTGCCAAGCTACTTATATATGTTGATGCATTCCAACCCCGGGTCAGTTGTGTGTTTGAGAAAATCAGATGAAGAACACTTCATGTATGCCTTTGTCGCCTTATATGCATCAATAAAGGGATGGTAATTTTGCAAACCTATTGTTGTGGTTGATGGAAGCTTCCTTAAAGCAACGTACAGAGGAATGTTACTCACAGCTTGCTCGCAAGATGCTGGAGGTTTGTTCTAGAAATACTCTACTATATTTCATTTATTCTAAATATTAGTAACATATTCATGTATATCCAAAGAACTAATTGTATATCAGAGTATACATATATGTATAAAAGTTCTGTGTATAGCCATTTACACTTATATAGTTATTTTAAATCCGTGCATATCAATTAACCATCCATAGGTATTTATTAAATAGAATATATTTATAATAAATACTTTGTTGAAGGAATATAATTAATATATTGTAAACAGGCAAGATTTTTTCACTTGCATATGCAATTGTTGATAAGGAGAATGATGCCTCATGGGGGTGGTTCTTTGAAAGGTTCAAAGAAGCGTTTGGTGATAGAGATGACATGTGCATTGTATCGGACAGAAATGAGAGCATAGCTAAGGCAGCTTCAATAGTATATCCTCAAGTTTCTCATTGTGTTTGTATATGGCATCTATGGAATAACATAAAAGACAGATATAAGAGGAGCCAAGAAGAGCTAAGAGAGATATTTTTTGCTATTGCAAGAGCATATACTATTCAAGAGTTTAATCACCATATGACAGAGATGGAACAAATAGATAGAAGAGTGAAGGATTACTTATTTGATATTGGGTATCACAAGTGGAGTAGAGCGCATGCAAAAGTCAACAGAACAATGACAATGACTTCTAACATTGCAGAATCATTAAATTCAGCAACTAAGGAAGTGAGGGAACTTCCGATACAGCAGTTACTGGAAGAAATTCGAATGTTGATCAACAGGTGGAACTACACAAATCGAAACACTGCACAAGCGACATTTACAAAGTTTACCTTTAAATACAATGCTATACTGGATGAAAATCTTGATGCATCACAGCATATGATGGTAAGTTTATATTATATAACATATTCCTTATTTTCAAACTTCATGTTTTTCTACAAAGTAACTCAATAAAGTTACTCTTTTGGATTTTATACATAAAGTGTAGACTAATCTTGCTTTTCTACCAAATATAGGTGAGACCATCGACTGAAAACTTACATTCAGCTATTGATAATGAGAGGTTGTTCATCGTTTGACTTAGGGAAAGGACATGTAGTTGTAGAAGGTTCCAGCTTGATCAAATCCCTTGTCCACATGCGTGGCCGGTTTTGAGGTCAAAAAACTTAGAGGGTGAAGATTACTGCTCTATGTACTACAACAATGAATACATGTTGAAAGCATACGACATTCCAATTTATCCTCATCTAGATGAAAGCACATGGACAATTCCAGTAGAGGTATTAGAACAAGTTGTGTTGCCACCAGTTTGGAATAAGATGCCTGGAAGACCGAAGAAGGTGACATAAAAGAAGTTTTCAGAATCACAAGCTAAGAGGCCAAAGAGTTCATGCGGACAATGTGGACGTGAGGGCCACAATAGGAGAACATGTAGAAATATACCTTATAACCACTGAATGACCTTAAAGATAAATTGTTTGTATATATATCAAGTTTATTAAATGATTGAAGTATTATTCATGTTCAGAAGTATTTACATTGTATTTGTATTCGTAACTAACATTTCAGCAAATTTATCATTCGTAACTATATTTGAATTTTATATCAAATTCATAAAGTAAGAGATTAATGATTTTGATCTGAAATAAGAGTAGCTTAATTGGTTAGAGCGCATGTCTTAGTTAGCGGAGGTTTTGAGTTTGACTCTCAACAAGAACATTTTATTTTTATGTATTTCTATATTTTGCCTTAGTCGTATTCGTTGTGTGAACAAATACAGTCGATACAAGTTGTATCCTTTGTTTACACCCTTGTATTTCGTCTTGGTTACAGTTGATACGCATTTGGATACAAGTGTGCGAACGAATACAGTTGACACAGGTTATATTCGTTGCGCGTTTGGATACAAGTGATACTAGTTAGTAATAACAATTAAATAGTAGCTAAGAATGGCAACTAGGAAAACTATAGTTACTACTTATGCTGGAACTCCAGTATATATACTGGAATTCCAATATCTTATAGAATTCCAATATATTATACTGGAGTATTTTTCCTGATTTTGAATAGTGTTTTCGTTCAGATTTATCTTTACATAAAAAGTGGCTATTTAATTACTTTTGAAACTGTGGCTATTTTTGAATGACCACTTGTAAATCTAGGTATTTTTGAATTTCTCCCATATTACATTTGTATCATGAACATAGTGTTAAATGGACAATGGGTTACCGAGAAACCTAGATAGCGCAGTATAGACATCTAGATGATTCATATAGCAACAACTGCAACTGATTTAATATTCAAGCAATAGTTGCACGCCTTTCAGGAAGTAATTCTCCACCTTTTGTGGAAAAATGTGATGAAGAAAAATGCTCAAGTTCCTCTAGCGGTCTCTTTTCTGTTGCCAAATTATGGCATTTTATTTTTAATCGAGAAGCATAAAATTTTGCTGCTTGTGGGCCTGCGTAGATTTTGTTCTAGTTTTACTCTGTCAATGTAGAGAAGATTAGTGACTATTTTCATTTTGCTCTTTCACAAGTGATAACTCAACTATCATCCAACATATACCGAAGACAGTATTAAAGAGTTCCGTGTTGACAACAGATGAAGAAATAAAATGGAAATAGGCCAACTTCCTAGGGCTATTAGGCGGCTGTGCAAAAATCTGTTTAATTATTAGCAATATCCTTTCTTCTAAGTTTTCTTCTCCAGTTTGTACATCGTTGTAATGACTCGATCGATCGTTCTAAGTATTATCATTTTGTTCGGTGGTTTGAGGTCTTGATTAGCTTTCATATAATGTATCACAACTTGCGTGTATGATGGGTTTCGATGTTCGAGAGGTTCGGGCTCTATTTGGAAGAGAAATTCTCAATTTGGAAGCTTTAAGTTGCAAGAGTTGACCAAGGTTTGGCTTTTGTGAAAGCGATCCCGGAACGGTGTTTTGATGGTTCCGAATAAGTTTGTATGGTGATTTGGATTTAGGTGAATGCCCGAAATTGGATACAGAGGTTCCTAGGTTGAATTGGCTCTTTTTGCCGAAAGTTGGCAATTTGAAGGTTTAGAAAATTTCTAAGTTTGACCATAGGTTGAATTTATGGCTATCAGGTTCGAATTTTGGTTTCAGGACTTGAAATAGACCCGTTTTGTTATTTGGAACTTGTGTGTAAAGTTTAGTGTCATTCCGAGTTGGTTTGGTATGAATCAGACGCTTGATTGTGATTTTAGCGATTATTGAGTTTTATTGTAATTTCCATACATTTTGGTATCCGATTTTTGATTTCGGGTGATATATTGGTATTTTGAACTTGCTGTATGATATTTTTAGACTTGTATAAATATTTGGTGTGGAGGCCCAGGGCTCGGGCGAGATTCAGACGTATTTTCGAATGGTTTGGAATTGATTCATATCTACTGGTATGCTGGTGCTGTAGTTATCGCAAATGCGAGCACCAGTTCGCATTTGCGAAGCCATCCTCGCAAATGCAATGATGAGCTAGGCTAGGGGCAGGTCACTTTTGCGATCAATTGGCTACTTTTGCGAAAGGGATTGACTTGCAAATGCAATGTCTGTGTCGCATTTGCAACATTCTCAGGGGTCGCTTTTGCGATGCCTTTCCCGAATTTGCGAGGGGTCGTATTTGCTATCCCTAGATCGCATTCGCGACATACGCACCTGAACAAATAATGAGATTTCGGGACATTGTCTCATTTTATCACATTTTGGTGCCCTAGACTCGGTGGGAGGCGATTTTAGGAGGGGAATACAAAGCTATATGGTAAGTGATTTTGACTCAATTTTAATTATATAACATGATTGTTTATGAATTTTACCATCTAAATCATGAGATTTGAAGAGAAATTTTGGTAATTTTTGGCTATATTTTGAAAATTAAAATTTTGGGGTTCAAGAGTCGATTTGGACTCGGATTTGAAAACCAAACAAATATTTAGATTCATGGGGATATGAGTAGTTGAGATCTACCCTTTGACTGGGGTTTTGACCGATGGTCCCCGGATTGACTTTTGCAGAATTGTTTAAAGATCTTAATTTTATTAATCGAAATTGGTTTCTCTTGCATTGTTTGATATTGTCAAATCATTGTTGGCTAAATTTGAGCTGAGTGGAAGTGGATTTTTTAAAAAAAATTTAGAGTATTTATTGAGGACTTTTGAGGTAAGTATCTTGCCTAACCTTGTGGGGGAAATACCCCTTAGAATTTGGCTTAATTTCTTAGTTTTGATATGCGTGGACAGTGTGTACAAGAGGTGACGAGTGTGTACACGATCGTATGTGTGAGTTATGACCGAATTTGACCCGAGGTTGCTCTTATCGCTTTGTTTTGATTGAGAGGTCTCTACTCTACATGTATTCACTTTGGATGATTATTTGAGTTTATGTTCCGTGTTAGAGATCATGTTTTAGGATTTTTATTTCTTAAATTGGCCAAGTAGGGCATTTATGAGTTAGTTGCTAATTTGAGTTAGCTGAATTCATACTTATAGGTTGAATACCCATCTGCAATTCCCTTATTAGTTTGTCTATGTACACTGCATTAGCAGATTGTGAGTTTATGCCTTGATGATAATTGTTGGCATGTTTGTTATGACTATGGAACATGTGGACTTGTTGGGTGGATTATTCGGGTGTTGGCACGAGGTTTCTCCGTGCTATTATTTTTATTATTGATATTGCACATGCGGTGAGACAATGTGGGCTATATATATCGGGTTTGCGCATGTGGTGAGACAAGATGAGATGATTTGTTAATACGCGTGTAGCAAGATAAGACGAGTATTTATTTTACTGTTGCGCATGTGGTGAGATAAGGGTGGCAATGTGGGGATGATATGTGATGGCCTAGGGGCGCTTTATTGACGATCTTTGTGTGGTGGTAAAAATATGGTATTCTTAATTGTGCTTATGACTTCCTTATATGTGTCATACATTTTTACGTGAGCTTGTTGTGTGATTTCTAATGTCCTAATCGATGCCTATGTTATTAATTGATGATTTGGTTGTGAAGATGGATTTACCTATGTAGAGTTGTTATCTCATATTTTGTTGAGTCATTGGAAGCGTAACAAATTGAAATAAAAAGAAAGTTTTTATCATGTATTACTTTAATTGATTCTGGATAAATTCCTCTTGAACGTGTTATTAGTAACTGACACAGGTATGATATATGGTGTGGCACGAGGTGTTTGCCGTGCGAGTGATGCACGAGGTCTTTTCCGTGTGAGTGAGACACGAGGTCTTTGTCGTGCGAGTGTAACTTATATTGTGGCACGAGATCTTTGTTGTGGGAGGTATGACTTATGTTTTGGCACGAGGTCTTTGTCGTGCAAAGGTGATTGATAATGTAGGCATAATGTGCCACGTTTGTACGATTCTAATTGACGACTCATTGTAAAAATTGAGCTTTTACTTGTATTAAATTATTACCACTTGTTTTGATGAGATTTATAGTTATTGCCTTTTGCTATTCTTCCTGTTGCTAGTATTTGATATTTTGCACAAGTTAATTAACTAGTGAGTATCTTGACTTGAACCTCGTCACTACTCTATCGAGGTTAGTCTTTATACTTACTGGGTACCGGCTGCAGTGTACTCATAATGCGCTTTTACACATTCTTTGAACATATCCAGGCACCTCCTATTGCGCGTGTCGTTAGAGAGTGGTGACGAGCTGTTGAATACTTCAAGGTATACTTGTTGTTAAGCTTGCAGGCCTCGGAGTTACCATTCTACTTCTTTTCCACTGTTTGTGTCTTTCAAAACAGTGATGTACATTTGATACTTATTGTGTATTCCTTGTAGAGCTTGTGACTCAGTATTACCGATTTTGGAAAGTTTCTTATTGTATTCATGATTGGCAGCTTTATTACTTTTTGCAGCTCTTATTAAATTCTAAAAATTATTATATTCTGACTGGCATCGTGATGTGATAGGCTTAACTTGTCTCAAAAACTAGGTGTCATCGCGACCCCTGTGGTGAGATTTTGGGTTATGACAAGTTGGTATCAGAGCTCTAGGTTCATAGGTTCTACGAGTCATAAGCAAGTTTAGTAGAGTCTTTTGGATCGGTACAGAGACGTTTGTACTTATCTTTGAGAGGCCACAAAACTATTAGGAAAATTCACTTCTTTCCCTCCTTAACATGTGGATTTACTTATTTCGAAGTTTTACCCCTTGCCTTTCTATTCTCTTACAGATGGTGAGAACACAAGTTGCAGTTACTGATGATTCTGCCACCAGGTATGTTATTACTAGGGGCCGGGGCAAAGGCCGAGAAGGGACACGTGCTACATCTAGAGCACCTACCAGAGAAATAGCTAAGGAGCCACCAGTAGCTCTGATTGGGGAGCAGGCACCCGAGGCGCCTGTTACTACTCCTGGACTTAGGAGACTTTGGCACACTTTCTGAGCATGTTTGGGACCTTATCTCAGGCGAGACTGATTCTGGTTGTACCAGTTACTTCTCCAGCTAGGGGAGGGGTCCAGACTCCTGCTACACATACTCCCGAGCATCAGTCTTCGGGTGTTATACTGATACCATCGTAATTGTGATTCAGCCTGAGGTCAGGACAGTGGTATCAGATGAGGAGTATATGCAGGTTAAAGAGGTTTTAGAAGTATCATCTTCCTACTTTCCGTGCCATAGCTTCTGAGGATGCACAGGGTTTTCTAGACCAATGTCACCGTATTCTGCAAACTCTGGGTATATTAGAGTTGAGCGGGGTCAACCTTACTACTTTCCAGCTGCCCGCTAGCCAGCATATAGATGGTGCCAGACTTATGAGGAGAGTAGGCCAGCTGGCGCAGAGCCACTTACTTTAGTTCAGTTCATTAATCTAATTTTGAGGGAGTTCATTTCACAGACACTCAGGGATACGTTGCGCAACGAGTTCGAGCAGTTACGTTAGGGGACTATGACTGTGCCCGAGTATGCTATGAGGTTTGCTGAGTTATTTGGTCATGCACCTGCTTTAGTTTCCACTGTTAGAGAGAAAGTCCACAGATTTATTGAGAGGCTCAGTCATGATCTCAAATTTAGGATGGCACGGGAGTTAGAGACTGATACTCCATTTAATCAGGGTGTGGAGATCGCTAGGAGGTTGGAGTGTATCCGCAGTCTAGAGAGAGATGATAGGGAGGCTAAGAAGCCTCGTGGACTTGGAGGATTTATTGGTCCCTATTTTTGTTACATCTCGCATTTTCGTACATTAAAAGTTTCGTCTTCAGTTAATTGACATAGACTCGGGGATCAGATTATCTTGAGGTTAATGTATTTACGCTATTTATAACAAGCGAGAAATAAGTGTCATCAGGGATAAAGGGTACATGGATTAAATTAAACGAGTTTCGTTGAAAGTCGTCAATTTGCGATAAAATACGGGTTGAGAGATAATACCCGATAATTATGGACTAGTACCATACAAGGTACCATATGGCCATGATAAAATGATGTATAAAGTATATTAAAAATGAGTAGTATTTTTAGGTAAATTGAGATAATTCTTAATTATACGCATAATTGATTAATTACTAGGTAACGGAACATTATCCAGTTAACTAATAAGTGGATAGAAATTCATAAATTACATACCTAACATATGGCAAGAAGCCACAAATCTAGAGATAGACTAAGTAGTCATTTATGCCTAGGTGGCTACCTAAGCTTAAGTAGGAATGTAATAATTAATTTTAATTAAACAAAACAAGACTTATATCAATTCTTGTTGCATTTCTATACTGGATAGAGAGAAAGAACCAAAAACGTTAATTTCTTGGTTTGATGTTCCAAGAAGCTTCAAAGAAGCAAATTTCGTTCAAAGAATTTCAAATAAATCAGAAGCAAATTCCGTTCAAAGAATTTCAAAGAATCAGAAGAAAATTTTGTTCAAAGAATTTCAAAGAATCGGAAGCAAATTTTGTTCAAAGAATTTCAAAGAAGCAGAAGCAAATTTCGTTCAAGAAATTCAAAAAGCAGAAGCTTAATCCATTTTTTTTGAGTTCTAAGTTCAATCAACAAAGGTTTTCCAACGAAATATTATACGGAGTTTTTCCTATTCCAGGTATGTTAAGGTCATCTCTTCTTTCTTTTGGCATGGTCCAAATTATACAGAAGAAACGAGCAAATGCACAATTTTCGTAAACGACTCTAGTCATAGAAATACTAGGGATCTCTATGTTCTTGATTCCCCATGTGACATATTATTACATCTTCTATTCACGGGTCTCAGTATAATACGCAGTTGAAAAAGTTTATCCGGAAGGAATATTGAGATTTTACATATTTTTCATACATTTCACCTATTTATACATGACCCAGGACCAGATGATGTTATGTACTAGTATATATGTAAATATATGTATATGGGATATGGGAAAAAGTTACGGCGTTATATACGCACCACCACCTGTTAGCTGGTATACGTTGATGATGTTGCCCATAGTGGCCGAGATGATATGATGGGATGCTCTCAGAGGCTTGATGATATTATGTACATCTATACCTATGCATAACATGACATTTATATACACGTGCATGACATTATAAATGTTTTAGGATTTATAATGTTATTCAGATTTACAGACGGATTTCTTTATTCCATATTTCATCTATGTCTCTTATGTACTGATTTTCATGCCTTACATACTTAGTACATTTTTTGTACTGGCACTCTATTTCACGGGGCCTGCATTTCATGCCCGCAGGTGCAGGTAGGCCAGCTGACAGTCCCCCTTCTTAGGACCCTTGATCAGCGAGAGTTGGCGTGCTCCACTTGAGCTGGAGCTGTTTTTGATTTTGGTATGATATGTTTATATATATGGGTATGACGTGGCTCAGTCCCGTATTTGTATAGTTATATTTCTACTAGAGGTCTGTAGACAGTATGTCTAGTTAGGTTGTATGTGGCCTTGTCGGCTTTCAGTTTTGGGTATTTAGTTGTCTATAGCAGCCTTGCAGGCTCACCCACTGTATTCTGCATGTATACGTACATATGCCTTTTTGGCAGGTTTCCTTCATGTATGTTATTCTCATAATTCAGCAGATATTATTCAGGTTTATATCTTATACGCATGCTTAGGGATGCTTGACAGGTAGGACTCAGGCGCCCGTCGCGGCCCATCAGTTTGGGTCGTGACAATTTTGGGGGCATGGTGTGTCATAGTAGAGGTTTTATTGGTCAGCCAAATCAATCTGTATTTTAAGTTTCACATGGTGCTCCAGTTATCCATGGATCCCAGAGAACTCGTTCTGGACAGCTCCCACAACCACATCAGCAGAGAGGTTGCTTTGAGTGTGGGGATATCAGGCATATGGTAAGAGATTATCCCTGAATTCAGATGAGTGTACCTCAATAGAGTACTCAGGCTATGGTTTCCTCTCTAGATGCTACTCCACCTGCATAGCCAGTTAGAGGTGGGGGACATGTGGGTAGAGGGCGTCCTAGATAGGGAGGCCAGACCCGTTGTTATGCTTTCCCTGGTAGGTCTAAAGTCGCTACACCAGATGTTGTCATTACAGGTATGGCCCCTGTGTACTATAGATATGCATCAATTTTATTTGCTTCGGGTTCTACTGTTTCGTATGTGTCATCCTATCTTACTTCATATGTGAATATGTTTCGTGATTCTTTGAGTACTCTTTTACGTGTCTATTCATGTTAGGGATTCTATTATGGTAGATCGTGTCTACCGTTCTTACTGGGTCACTATTGGGGGTCTTGAGACTAGGGATGACCTTCTATTACGTAATATGCTGGATTTTGGATGTTATTTTGGGATGAGTTGGCCATGACTTGGGTTGAGGTGCTCTACAGGCATGGGAAGTCTGTTGCCATGAACAAACAATATCGCTAAGATAAATCCGAGCCAACTGCTCAAAAGTGTAGGAAGTCATGACCGGAATGAAATGTGTAGAATTAATCAGTCTGTCCATAATAACCCACATAGCATCAAATCTCCTCAAGTTCAGTGGCAACCCAACTTCAAAGACCATAATGATATGCTCCCACTTTCACTCTGGTATATCTAACCTCTGAAGCAAATCACCCGGTCTCTAATGCTCATACTTGACCTGTTGATAGTTTAAACACCGTGCGACATGCTCGACAGTGTCCTTCTTCATCCTTCTCCACCAATAATGTTGCTTCAAATCACGATACATCTTCGTAGAACCTGAGTGAATAGAATACTGCAAACTGTGAACTCCTCAAGAATCAACTACCTCAGATCATCCACCTTCAGAACACAGATTCAACCCTGAAGCCTCAATACCTCATCATCACCAATAGTTACCTCCTTGTCACCACCTCGCTGCACTATGCCCTTAAGGACAAGCAAGTGGGGATCATCATACTAGCATGCCTTAATGCGCTCAAGCAAAGACGACTGAGGTATAACACAAGCAAGAACCATGCTAGGCTCCGAAATATCCAACCTCACAAACCTATTGGCCAAGGCCTGAACATCGATAAATAACGATATCTCCTCTATTGGGATAAATTCCAAACTCTCCATGCTCTCTGCCTTTTTTCTCAAGCATCAGCCACTACATTTACCTTCATCGGATGATAAAGAATGGTGATATCATAGTATTTCAATAGCTCCAACAATCTCCACTGCCTTAAATCCAAATCTTTCTATTTAAATACGTACTGGAGACTTCGATGATCCGTATATACTTCACAAGACACGCCATATAAGTAATGCCTCTACATCTTGAGCGTGCGTGCAATAGCAGCTAACTCTAGATCATGCACCAGATAGTTCTTCTCATAGGGATTTAGCTAGCGCGTCGCATAGGCAATCACCCTACCATCTTGCATCAATACACATCTAAGACCAACTCTCAAAGCATCAAAATAGATTGTGTATGACCGCGATCGTGAGGGTAGTACCAAAACTGGAGGCGCAGTCAATGTCGTCTTTGGCTTCTGAAAGATTTCCTCAAACTCGTCTCGCTACCTAAATGGATTTCCCTTCTGAGCCAACTGAGTCAATAGGAATGCAACAGATTAAAAGTCGTCCATAAAGAGGCTATAATATCCAGCTAAGCCTAAGGAACTCCTGATATCAGTAGCTGTAGAAGGTCGGGGTCAACTCATAACTGCCTCAATCTTCTTTGGGTCCATCATAATCCCATCACTAGATAATGCGTGGCACAAGAATACCATCGAGTCCAGCTAGAACTCACACTTGGAGAACTTAGCGAATAACTTCGTCTCCTTCAAAATCTGGAGCACAGTCCTCAAATGTTGCTCGTGCTCCTCAGCCTATGAGAATACACCAACATATCATCAATGAACACAATGACAAAAGAATCCAAATAAGCTAAAACACACTATTCACCAAATGCATGAAGGTTGTTGGGGGCATTAGGCAACCCAAAAGACATAACTAAAAACTCATAGTGCCCATAAATAGTCCTGAAGCCCATCTTAAGAAAGTCCGAGGCCTTGATCTTCAACTGATGATACCCAATCTCAAGTCAATATTCAGGATAGAATATAAGGGTCCACCAAACTCTATAGAGAACCAGGTTCTCTATCAGGTTCAACAGTACACACGTACACTGCAGTAAATAAATGACAAGAGAAATTTTACATGGAAAATTCTCAGCTCAATGGGATTAAAAACCACGACCTACCCTTGTAGGATTTCAACTTTACTACTAAGCAACTTTTAGATTACAACCTATGAAACCCAGGAATTAACCTCTTAATCCCTTGCTAACTTGTAATACTCTATTACAAGATACTTTGTAATAACTCTATTACAAAGACTTTGCAACTTGACTAACTCTAGCCAAGACTCAAACACATAGGTTTAAGGTTTACAAGGGTTTCCTATAGAATGCTTCTAAACAAGCTAGATAGGAATTACAATTGAAGAACTATTACAAAGTTACAACTCAACTAAGGACATACAATAACTTGATGTGGGAACTGGTCCGTAGTTGTTTTGTTCTTTATTCTTGATGCACTCGAGAATTACTTCCTGGATAATCACGTGAGAGAGAGCTTGAGTAAAATCTCTAAGTGTTCAAGTAAAAAAAAATTTACCTTCCTTGATTGTATATATACATGTGTGACATCACATACAATGATTTAAGCAAGTTAGGTAAAAACCCTTCCACAGAAAGTTGACTGATGCACTGTGCCTGTACTGTAGCGTGTGCAGGCAACAACTTTTCAACTAGAGAATTGACTTCGTATACTCTCCTCGGGAACTGGTAGGGACCTGTTCCATCAATTGTTCCTTCCACTCTGAAGAGTTGAATCATACCCTACGCTGGATCCCAACCTGAACCTTATGATATTTAGGTCTTGTAAATGTGTAACAGTTTCCTTATCTGGTTTTGGATAGTAA
Source organism: Nicotiana sylvestris (assembly GCF_000393655.2). Taxonomy (NCBI): domain Eukaryota; kingdom Viridiplantae; phylum Streptophyta; class Magnoliopsida; order Solanales; family Solanaceae; genus Nicotiana; species Nicotiana sylvestris. Next base: position 24,895,231 of record NC_091065.1, read on the forward strand.
GTTTGTTAGATAATTAAATCATAAAGCAAAGTACTTATGAGCAAAGTACTTGTAACCTATCAATTTTTCACTTTTTGATTATGGCAAACTCATAATTGAAAATCCCAAAAAGATACACATAGAACCAGACTGCGAACCAGAAAGACCTTAAGTTTAAGTTTCCCCCTGAATATTTGCATCATAGCACCAAACTGCGAACTAGAAAGACATTAAGTTTAAGTTTCCCTCCTAAATTTTTGCATTTCCTCTTAATCTGTACCTGAACTTCTGTGAATTCCCCTTGACCCCTAAATCTGTATTTCTCCCCCTTAAAATTATTATTCATTTATGCTTTTTATTATTCAATTAAATTTTCCCCCTTTTAGCATCATAAAAACACGGAACAAGTAAGTAGCATAAAGAAGTCTATCATGGTTAACTCATGCCACTTGTGTGCACACAACATGATAGAAGATAGAGACAAAAGAGCAGTAGCATAAAAAGCAAAAGGAAACCATTTGCATTAACCAAATTTGGACCTTTATAGGCGGGAGCAGAATCATTGTTATCATCCATAGTCTAAAACAAACAAAAACAATTACCAGAAAAAAAACATCACCAAAAACAACTAAGAAGATGGACACTGAAAACTTGACACTGAGGCGACATTCTTTAGGGGACACTGGAGGAATGGGGCTTGGAAGAGGAAGCAAGGGTTTGGAGGACAAGATCCATGTGAGCATTCACGGACAGTTGCTCATTGAGCAGTCTTTCTTTCAGGTCCTCTACCTGTTTTCTAAGCTCAGCATTCTCCTTTGTTAGACGTGCAACTTCTGAGTTGTGAGAACTACTAGAGTCAGGTGCCTCTTGTAACTGACTGAGCTGACTCTCAAGAATTACGTTCCTAGCCTTACTGGATCTCATCTATGGCACTATTCTGAGCATTTATCAATTGAGAGATAGTGGAAGTGCTTCTAACTCCTCCAACTTTGTCAATACACTCACACTCCTCAAGAGTAGTTTTTGAAAAGGATTGCTTTTTAATTCCCACTTTGTCTTGTCCCAGAGACACTTTGAAGAACTCAAAGACCTTTGTCAGAAGAAACCCATAAGGTAGTCCAGGATTCCCATCCTTAAGGTTTGCCACCTTTTGCATATGCTCAATCATTATGCCAGGAAAATTGATGATGGTAAAATTATCCAGGGCTTCCATAAGGAACGGGTCAGCTTTGGATGCAACAGATCTTTTCTCAGCACGGGGAAGCAACACTTTGTTAACCATCTTAAAAAACACCTAATATACTAGAAGGAGTGCCTTTTTATGCACCTGTGCCCTATGTTGTATTGCCTTGTCCTTGAAAATGACATTTTTGAAGTTTGATGTGTAGGCACCCTAAACAAATTACAGCCCTTCGACAGGAACACCCAGAATTGACCCCAATAAGGCAGAGTCCATCACTATGTCCATCCCATTTATCAGCACATAAATTTGATCACTCTCTATTGTGAATAGGTCGGTATAGAAACTTCGTACCTCCCCCTCATACACTTTGGGAACCTCATTTATAAACAAATTAGTCCATTGTTGAGAATCACAAATTTCCACTAACTGTCTCATCCCAACAAGATCTAGAATGTCAGAGGCAAATGTGCGGCCCCACAGTACTTTCTGATTTCTCAACTTCCTTTCCTCAGAACTCAGAGACTCACCAACTTTTGCTTTCTTGATGGAACCATATTCCTCATCATCATCCCTTTTTCTTTTTACTAACTTGCGAATAGACTTTCCCTTCTCCGCTGACTTTTTATGCATATGTTCACCAGATTTTTCCACTTCTTCATCATCAGACTTGTCACCACTTTCTTTCAATGTCTTGTCACTAGATTTTTTCACCAACTTTTTACTCGAAGAAGCATCAACACTCTTGGAAGGACTTTCAGCATTTCTGGAAGTGTGCCTTATAGAATGAGGGTGAGAGTGCTTTTGCTTCGAGGCCTTGTGCGTTAAGGAACTAGGTTCCTCTTCTACTTCCTCATCCACATTTACCACAGGGACGACTTTTTCATGCACAAATTTTTCATCCTTTACCAGCCTTCTCTTTCTCTTGCTCCTCTGACGCTTCTTGAGAGTAGACTCCAGAGCCTCCTTTTGCTGCAACCGAGTACTGGGTCACTTAGGGGTTGACTCTGGAGCTGCAACTGGATTACTCCTAGCCTTAATAAAACTAGCAATCACCAAATCATCTGTGTCTTCTTTACTATCAGACTTCATTTCAGGCACCACCATATTTAGAGGCTCAGCATAGAAGTGTGGAGAAGGAGCAGGATCAACACTGGCCTGGAGAGATAGCCCCTGACCTAGATCCTCCATGAAGGGATCAGGTTCATCACTTGGGACCCTAGTAGTGTCATCTTGAGTTGATTATTCAAATAGAACAAGTGCTCCCTAATCTTCTATGGACTGAGGCTCTTCCCCTTAAGACTCAGACCCTCCTCCACCTTCCTCTGCAACCACCCCTTCTGAAGCAATGGAGAGCATATTTTCTATTCCCTCCTTTTCTTGTGGTTTTATGGAAATTTCAACAAAAAGAGGAGTGATACCTGTAAAATCGCAGCCTATCATGCTTGTCTCAGTGTTTTCATAACTAATCACTGGATTTTCACTAGAGTGCCCAACCATGGAGAGAGTTGATGATTCCTGAACAAGGTTCCCTTGTTTACCTTGTTCACTCTATTTGACATGTGAGACTGGAGGAAGAGGACAAACATTCTCAAACTTGCTCAGATAAGGAACAAATTCAGAGCAGGTAGGAGAGGGAGTGGAGTGTGGAGTAGACTCTGTTTTAGGGTTTGGACTAGTGATTGTGTTGGGGGAGGAGTCTACATCTGGAATGCTAACTGGTGTGGACTCAATGACAGTATTGTTGGCTACACTGGAGGTTACTTGATTTTCAGACATGGTGAAATTGTACTCGAAGGCTTGTGGATTAAGAAGAGAGAAGGAAAAGAGGAGGTTTTAATTTGGAAGTGAAGGGTTGTGAAGTTTGTTTATTTATGATGCTGGACCGGTTCTGAAACGGTGGCAAACTTTTGCTTGGGGAGTTGTATCGATCAGAAAAGGTATGACGCTTTGGCTGAAAAGACACAACTTAAAGAGACTATCATGTTGATGATGTGGAATTGTTTTTGTCCATTTTAAATTGTTTATGAGAGAACAAAGAAGCTACTAACCTGTATCAAGAAAACCAGGTTCCCTGACAGGTCTGGCAAGTGAGTTTAACCCTTTTTTGCAGCATGCACTGCAGCTGCTGCTCTGTAGTCATCATGTGTGTCTACCTGTAACGGTATAGATGTAAGTTAGACTTAGCCATAAAACACTTTAGCTAACTTTTACCTGAGTATGACTTTCATAACCAATCATGAAGAACTAGATCCTCAGTTGGGTTTTATCATCCCCAATGCAAGGTGATTTTTCTCAGAATGTTTTCTTATCAGGGCTTTGGTGAAAATGTCAGCAACTTGATCGTCAGCAATCAATGTATTTGGCCCTCTTGAGTTGGAATCAAGGTCTTTCAATTTACTGTTTGGTCCACAACATTTGAGCATAGCCAGGGGTGGGCGTTCGGTCGGTTCGGTTCGTTTATTCGGTTTTCGATTTTGTAAAAGTAGTAACCAAAACCGAACTGAAATAAGTTTGGTTCAGTTCGATTTTTCTAATTTCGGTTCAGTTATTTCGGTTCGGTTTTCGGTTTGAACATTATCATATTGGACTCCTTCTATGTAATAATAGGACCGGCAAATTTGTTGATTTTTCCCAAAACTTCGAAATTGTTGGAAATATTGTGTTTATATAAAAAAAAATAGACTAAACTTTGCACACTATTATGGATCATAAAATTTAAACATAGTGTAAATTACAACTCTGGGTGAAATCCTCCTGGTATCTATCATATATACTATGGAAGTTCTAAATAGACTGAAAGTCTTTAAGATTGGAAAGTTGATGGACTTATTTAATTGGGCTGAGTCTTTGATAGATTGGACCTAATAATATTAATTTATTACCTATGGGCTTAGCCTATATATGACTTAAAGAACATATATGCTAATAATTGGGTTTTTCGGTTAACCGAACTAAAAATTTAATAACCGAAAACCGAACCGAAAAACTGAAATTTTAAACTTTTAAACCAAAATCGACCGAACAAACAAAATAACCAAACCCGACATAAAAAAATTTGGTTCGATCGGTTTATTCTTTTCCGACCGAAATGTGCCCACCCCTAAGCACAACAGGAGGCAGATGATACATATTCTACTTCAGCTATTGAGAATACCATTGAATTTTACTTCCTTGAGCCTCATGAGACAAGACAAGAACCCTGAGAATGTCCTATTTCAAACGTGATTTTCCTATCCATTACTTGAAAGATAGCAGAGAACCAGACCGTGTGTTCCTCTAAGATATCTCAAAGTTCTTACAACAGCCTTCAGATGAGACTTCTTTGGATTTGACACAGAACCCAACTCTGAACACAATGTCTGGTCTACTTGCAGTGAGATACAGGAGTGATCCAGTGATGTCTCTATGCATGGTTTGATTTAGAGGAGAACCAGGTTCATCCATGTCTAGGTGTGTAGCTATGGCAATGGGAGTGCTGATTACTTTTGATACTTCTATGTCAAACCTTTTTCAATAACTTGATTTTCAGCTTCTGTTGTTGTAGTCGTGGGACTAGGTTCTTTGCTGGAATCACTAAGCGTTATCCACCTTGATCGGTATTATTGTTCCCTCTTAAGACGAGTACATTAGGAGGATTCCTTCATCTCTTTTAGCATCAAATTTTCAAAGTTGATCCTTTCCATTGTTGAGAACATAACAATTGCACCCAGATATCCTCAAATGAGTCAACAACTTTGGTCAAGATGTTTTCAATCCCTCCATCAAATAATATTGATTGTGTCAAATCTTCAAGAGTCATGTTTTTATTTTCCACAACTCTATTTGTTGTGTTGTTCTTGGAGTCAAGAAGTTGAATAATTCTTCTTTGAATGCAGCATTCATCCACTCTAGCATTATCCAAACCTGTTCTATGATCTGATCTGATGCAAGCCACATTTGTTTCTATCTATACTTAGATCTTCTTAACAAAAGCCACAATTAATTGAAATATCTCATGCTTGGTTCTGAAGAATAGAGTCCAAGTGGACCTGGAGTAGTCAATCACTCTCAAACAGATATATCTTCTTTCTTTCCTATTTGGCTCTCTCACTGTTTCACCTAGATCTATATGAAGAAGATCAAGTGGCCTTAAGGTGCTGGATGCCCCTTTGGGCATGGATGGAGATCTGACATACTTTCCTATTGCACATTTTGTGTTCCTTGATACTTAACTTGGTCAGACCTCGAACCAGGTCCTTCAGGGCCAGTTTATTTACTGATGAAAAAACCTGCATATCCCAGCCTTTTGCCCTATAGTTCAGCATCGTTTTCAACAACTCTTATTCAACTTATATCACCACTTCTGCAGAGGCTCAAGCGCAACACCATAAGTATTCTTGTATCTTTTTGCTACAACATCACCTCACCAGTCACAAAATTTGAGATTGTGCATATCCTGGACAAGGATTTCACTTTATTTCCCTTATCACATATTTTCCAACTCCTAAAGTGTACCCCTTTTAGATATTTCCAAAAGGGTACACTCTCTCATTGTAATGCTTTTAGTGAAGGAAAATTGATCATATTTCCAGTCATGTGCTTTGAGCAGTCGTTGTCCATATATCATTGTCGGCTACTCCCCTTCACTGCTCAATGCACAAGGAAATCAAGGGTTAAATTTAGGAACCCAAACAAGTTTGGGTCCCTTGTAATGAGAGAAGGGATGAACGAGTGCTCTTTTAGTCCAAGCAGGCAGTATACATTTCCTATTTGATGGACCAGGTCCTCTAGCAGTAGTTACTCTTTCAACAAAGATTTTATTTTTTTGATGAGTCTGAACCCTGGCCATGCAGTTTTCCTTGAGGTGCCCATTGTTACCACAATGGGTACATAGCCAATTGTCGGTTATAGTAATGTACTTGCTATGAGGGTTGTAGGGAATCTTTTCCCTTTGAAATCCAATCCCCTACCTATTTACCCCGCTGTTGGTGTACATGGCAGTGATATCATCAGAGGACCAGGTCTACTTAAGCGATGTATCAAGGTCACTCTTTACTTTTCCTAGTTCTTCTAGCTGTCTGTTTTTCTCCAGCTCAGCACACATGCTAGTCTTCACCAAATTCAACTTATTTTCAAGCTTAATGTGTGCCTCACTTGCAACTTCCTTTCCCTTTTCAAAGTTTCCAGGTTTATTTACCATTTTTAATTCCTCAATTTGTCTCTTTCAAGTGTATTACCACCACTACTAGGTCATCTCTCTCTTGCTCAATGATAGCAACTCTCTTAGTCAAGGCTTCTTTTTCTTTACTTACACACTCAATGATTTCTTTTAAGTCCACCGCAACAACCATTTGATCATCTCTTTCATGTTCTTTACTAGCAATTTTCTCTTATAATGCATTCTTTTCCTTTTTCAGGTTCTCTATTATTTCTTTCAAATCAACTACAACGACTACTAAGTCATCTCTGGTTTGTTCAGCTTCTCCTAGTTCCATAGTTAATGCATCTTTATCATTGATAAAACTATGGTACACATCAATTAGTACATTTGCTAATGACATGAGCTTTTTAGGAGAGTAAGATTTCAGATTTCTCTGAACATCCAGAAAATTTACCTCATCGTTGTCGTCATCTACATCGTCATTAGAGTGAGCCGTTAAAGCAAAGATTGAGTCATACTCAGTTGTTTTATGTTCTACTGCCATTATTGAACTACCATCATGGTCGTTTTCTTCTTTAGATTCGCTATAGGAGTCTCCCCATGTAGCAAGATCTTGCTTTACAACATTGTCATCATCATTCTTTCTCTTGAAGTGTTTGTCAGGAACCTGGTTCCTCTTAGCTACTTTGTCAAAGTTGTTATTGTATTGATCTTGCTTTATAAGAGGGTGATCCTTGATGAAGTGTCCTGGCTTGCCACATTTATGACAGAGGTCATAATTTCTTCGCTTGCTAGAACTTTCCCTTTTTGGAATGCCTCCATTCCTGTTGAGACCCAATTTTTTCCTATATATTTTTTATACTAAAAATACTTTCAAAATAGCATGTGTATGCATATATAATCATGCCCAAGTATTTTGGTATTTTTTCAAAAATTTTAAAGATTTTCAAAACCAATTTATTGTTTATTTTAGCAGTACAAAATCCAATAATTATTCCCAAAATCATCAATTTTGGTGAATAATTTATTTCATTCCCATATTTATACCAAAATATAGTTAAGATAAGTTTTTGTATATTTTTACAAATTTATTGGGTATTTTAAAAGCTAAATTGCATATAATTGCAATTATAGCCTACTTTAAGATTAATAGCATTTTATAATTGTAAAATTGGTTTCAATATTTTTAAATTAATATTTATATATTATTAATTGGGTCAGTACTTTAAATTTACTTTGAAATCATTTTTATTATATTTTATAAAATAAATAGGAAATAAATGGCTATTTAATATATAGACAAATTGGCTTTCAATTTTAGCCCAAATTAACCCCCAATTAAACCCAATCTCAAAGCCCAATTACCCTGACCCACGACCCTTTAAAGAACAACCCTTCCGGATCCCTTACCTACCCATTCAATCCAGGCCATTGATCAAAATGATCAACGACCACCTTTTACCCTTTCCTAAATTAATCCCGACCTACCCCCAAACCCTAGCCATTTCGTTTAGTCCGCCGCCTCTGAAATCCACTTTTCTCTCAACCTCCTCCAAAACCCTAGTCGCCTCCCTTTGATTACCACCTAAAATTGCCTGAATCCATGGCTTCCAAAGCCATTAAAGGCCTGTACCAGGCTCCTGAGACTCCTACGTGCTCGATTATCATGGTTTCCAGACTAGACCTTGAAGAGGCTTGGCCCAGACCTTGTTTGATTCGAGTTCTTTGGCTTGTCTCCGACCTTGCTCCGGCCAGCTATGGCTGTTCAAGCTTGGTTTTGACATCTCCTGCTCCGATCGGACCTTTTTCAAAGCCTTTCTCATTCTAGGGTTCTTCCGAAACCCTGACTATTCGAGGTTTTCTTCAATTTTTCTTAGATCTGTTGTGTATCCATGCTCTACTTGAGTGTTTAAATAATTTCCCCAACTTTTTTTTCAAAAATTACTTTCAAAATCGCTTCTTTTCGATTTAGGGTTTTCTGAAAATGCCTAAAATGTTTCTCTGGCTTTTCTTTTTCTTTTCTTTGCATGTATTTGTCTATACTATGTTCGTATGTTTTCTTTTCTACCACACATGTATTGTCCTTCTACTTTTCTTTTATACATGTTACTCCTGTGCTCACATGATTATCCTTGTTATGTTTTCATTACTCTTATACTATATGTGTTTACTGTTAAGGTCTTCGATTTTTGTTTGCTTTACTGGGCTCTGTTCGTGTTCTTGCTAAATGTGTTTCATCTACTGCTTCTTAAGTTTGTATCACTTTTTCTTCTGAACTTGTTTAAGTTTTGAGTTTTTCTCAAAACGTATTCTCCAAGCTTTTGACTGTGTATCATGTCTGTTTGTTTCTCACAAGTCTTTGGAAAAGACTCCTGAGCCTCTATTGAATAGTTTGCCTTCTCATCTCTATTGTCTGACTCAACTCAAAACCCTAAGGTTCGGGGATTTCTTGGCATTTGATCTTTTGTGTGCGAGTTAGGTTCCATTTCGGGACCCTGGACTCTCAGACTCATTGTGAGTATGCAAACTAGACTTATACCTCTTCTTGCTTATGATTCTGAACCTTTCTTTGTTAAACTCTCTTCTAAATAATTTGACAATCCCCTCTGGTATTCACATATTTGTGTGCTTTATATATAAGGACTCTGCCTTCAAAGGTCTTTTTTTACCAACTAATTGATTGATTCTGAAATCCTCTAATGGGAGGCTTTGATTGATTGTTACTGATTTTCTTTGATTGAACCGCCTTTACCTTTTCCTGACTTGGTTCTTTCGAATTGAACTTGTAATTTTGATTTCCCTAGTTGTTTGATTGATTCCCTTTCCTTATTTTTTCCAAGCCGTGTACTATCGAATTTTTTCCTTTAATAACTTCTCTATATTTACCCCTTTTGTGCTACTTTGAAAAGGTTTTAATCTAAACTTCTTTCCTTAATTGGCTTTTACCCGTTGAAATCAAAATCCCTTAACTAAAGGGAGATTGATTTCAATGTTATTTCCTTACCTTTTCTCACTTGTTTTCTGCACTATAAAAGGGGCACTCCCCTTCTGCACTTGGATCCTTAACTTACAATTCAATACTTTTACAAAAAAAAAAACTTTTGATTACTTACTTGCAATACTGTTTGAATTCAATACTTGGCTACGTTTGAGATCTTTTGGAACTACTTTGTTTGCAAATTGGCTCTCTCAAGGCTACTTTTGCTTACTTATTTTCTTTGAAACTGGTATGTCCTTTGTTTAAATATTCTGCCTCACCCCCTATGTGTTTACTTCACAGCTTCAAGCTTCTTGTTTACTTTATTGCTTATATGTTGTAATTTGTGCTTCATATCTCCTTTATTTGCTTCTGTTATGAATCCTCTACCCTTATTCCCTTCTATGTGCTGAGTTAAGCTCTTGGCCTGACAGTATCCTAATTACTGTCCAAGCCTTGGCTTGATCCACAATGGATCCTAACTCTCAATGCTTGACTAGCAGGCTGGTCAGGGGTGTGCCAACATCCCAATTGCTGGGCATGACCACTAGTTTGCCCTGTCTCTCTCTAATTCCCTTCCCCCTTGTGCACTTACACCTATTCCTAGAATCTTAAGTTCTGCCCCTCTCTTTTGAGCCCTGCTTTGGGACCTTGAGTTCCCTCTGAACTTGGACATCTGAGAGCTGGCATTTCCCCACTGTACTATAATCTAATTCTGCAATATATTTGGGGTGTAAGCACTGCCTAGAGTTCCTGAAACTCCTTGGATCTCTGAAACACCCCGGATGAGAGAAGGCTTTGGAATCTGATCTTGAGAAGTTGGTTTATTTCATATTTCAGACCTAGGGTCTGAATTAGGCTCTCATTGGTTGGAATCTTTAATTTCTGATATATTTTTCTTATTTATTCTGGTCTGTAATAATCTTGTAATAAACATTTGGGGTCGGCTAGTGGAAAAGGGCAGGGGACTATGCATGCAAGGGGTAGATACCATGTTCATAGGGAATTACTATACTTCTAAAATTCTGCACTCATGTAGATACCATGTTCATAGGGATTACCATTTTTCTAAAGTTCTGTATTTTATAAATCATTGAAACTCTGCATTCTCATATAGATACCATGTTTATAGGATTTTCTGCATTCTCATATAAATACTATGTCTATAGGGTTTTCTGCAATTTCATAACGGATGCCATGCTTGTAAGTCGATTCTAAAATTCTGCATCTTCATATAGACGCCATGCCTATAGAACTTCCTGCATTCTGCATCCATCATTAGGCAAACCTATTATAGGATTTAAATACCTAATCAATTGCATGTAGACAATCTGCCTATAGGATTCCTGCATAAGCAATAACAGTGCTCAAATCAGTAACACCTAGAAAGCATGTCTATAGGAGCTGTTAACTAAACCTGAATCGTCAACTCGCTTATAAGCCTAAAATCAGTAGCAATAATGTTTAACGCCTGCAGATCTTATGTCCCTGTAATTGACAATTCTTTTTCTGCAATCCGTTTACTTCTTTATTTCTGAAACTAATAGATATCATGCATATAGGTTCTGTTTAACGCCTAGGCAAGCCTTAGGGTAAATTTTTATAATTGCATCTGTTTTGATAATTACAACCAGTAGGCAGGCCTAATTCGGACTTCTTATTTGAAAATATGTGATAAATTAGCCACCCTTCCTACGTTAAGTTTAATACAGACCAAACCAGTATTTATAAGTCATGCTAGATAATCTGCTGCTTTGAATGAGGAGGCTGACTTGAGCCTTAACTGCTATTTGTTTCCCTTTTAACTGCTATCTGTTATTGCTTGTCGCCTAGATTTTTATCCTTTTGTAAATTCCGCAAAAGCCCCAACTCCCTCCCCTTTAGGATTAGGAGTCTCATATGCCTCCGGGACTGATAGGATTGGGACGGGTAATAGCATGCAATAAGTAACGATACCATTTTGCGCTTTAACACCTTAACGGGGTGGGAAGGGTAGATATGGATATGATGACCAATGCGCCAATATCACGTGCGACCCCTCTTCTGAGGAGTGATTGTTGGGTATTGCATTGAAGTGATCCATATTAATTATAAACTTAGGACCCCCTCCCTTTATTTGCTTTTACCTCTTCTTGTAAAACTATTCAAATCTTTTTTTTATAAATTTCTGCCCTCTCTACCTACCTTCGAAAGTTTTCAACCTGATTGCAATGTTATATGTGAATCCTTATTTGAGACTTTATTGTTTACTTGTAAAATCACAATTGTAACATGGCCGGAACCACACTAGTGGATCTTGAGGGGTGCCTAACACCTTCCCCTCGGGATAATTTCTAGCCCTTACCCTAATCTCTGGTCTCTTCATCTCAAACCCTTCTTAAAGTGTCCTAATGCACTATAATCATTAGGTGGCAACTCTTCAACTTCTAAACCCAATTCTCGAAAGGGAATAGAGTTGTCCTCCCAATGTCGTATACCCGATTTCTGACCCTACGGTTAGAGAAAAAGGGGGCGTCGACAGCATGGCGACTCTGATGGGGATTTTCTTTAGGCTTTTACCATTGCATGTTGCTTGTGACTTTACTATCTCATTAGTTGCTTTATTTACTATCTTTTATTCACTACGAAACTCACTTGGCTCTTCATGTCTTTTCTTTCCTTTAGCTGCTTTCCTTTACTGCTTTATTTCAATACTATTGTAATTACTGCAATTATTGTAATCATTTATCTTATGAACGTGAAAATACATGTCAATTTGTTTCATTCTTATAAACTGCATCTTCAACATCATATTCCACTCGTGCCAAACAAATACCATAGCAATGCTTATAATGAGTGGTTGCGCTCTTCCAATATTATCACCCTTTAAATTCGGCAAAGGCGTATTTGCGGTAAAACCAGTCTATCAGCGGTGCAGTCGACGGTTCCGTGCCTTTCCCTCTTGAGTTGTCCGCTCAAGGGTACCTGTCTAATACCCCGATAGAAACCTTACTCTGTCTAACTGTGCATGCATCATGGTCAAACCTAGCCGAGTCAGTTATGTTGTCCACATAATGACTCATTAAGATAGCCTTATCCAAAGTCCATCGGGTTTCCCTGAAACCCAAATGGACACCTACACGTTCTGTGCATTTATTTGGAGAACTAAATGTTTTTTATGCTAATTATTGGTTTACATAGTCGAGTCTGGTGGGGTAGGGGTCTAACACTTTGTTTTGCAGAAAATGAGGCACGAAGTCCCCAGATTTGGAATGGTAACCAACATTCATCCAAGGCTGCTGAATTGGTGGGAAGATCTCCACTCCAGTGATCAGACACTCGTCCGCAAATACTTAGGGAATCTGCCTTCTCTTCTAGAAATCCAGCCTGACAACAAAATCATAGAGGCTGCAACTCTGTTCTGGGATAGTGACAGGTCCGTGTTCCGCTTCGGGGACCTTGAAATGACTCCTTTGCTCGAAGAAATAGGAGGCTTAGTTGGTATTCCTTGGGAGACTCCGGGTTTGCTTATGCCAGAGAATCGTAAGGGTAGGGCTTACCTTAAGATGATGGGACTGAAGAAGAACCCAGACTTGACCTGTCTGAAAGACTCCTACATCCCATTCGGCTATCTGTACGAGAGGTACGGCCATGGCAAGTCATACCGCACCTACTCAAATGAATTTTCCCTCACCTCACTGGGGCATATTCACAGAAGGGTCTTCGTATTCATGTTTTGTTTCCTGGGGATGATAGTGTTCCCTATGAAGAAGGCTAGGATCCACACCAGACTGACCATGGTAACCAAGACTCTGATGGAAGGAATTGGCGGACGGCCTTTCAGTATAGTGCCCATGATTGTTGCTGAGATATACCGGGCTCTGGACAACTGTCAGCGAAAAGCCAGTCATTTTGAGGGATGCAATTTATTACTTCAGCTCTGGCTCATGGAGCACCTCCAGAAAGGAGAATACCGACAAGAGATCTTACGCAGATAATGGGATGATCACATTGCCTTCCACCAACCAAGACATATGAATTATATTCCTAACATGTTTGCTCAGCCAGAGGACGCTAGAAGATGGGTAGAGCTATTTGAGAATCTAAAAAAAGACTAGGTACAGTGGATGGTCGAATGGTTCCCTACGAAAGAATTCATTGTTCGATCCCGAGGCAGGCAGAAAGAAAGCAGATCATACCAAGGGTCGACAAAATGAGTCACTTTAGGGCTGATTTCCAGGACGATGATAGCCCTCACAAATGCCAAGCTCAACACATGTGGCATTGTAAGCTCATTTTGGGGAAAGAATTTATGGATCTAGACAGGTATCATGTTGGTTGCGTGCCGCACTATTCGGGTTTGTTGGAAGATGATCACAATGGTATGGGTCAGCCTGGGTTCATTCACGGACACAGAATCATCGATGAAAAAGCTGAAGCACGGGTTAAGTACAATCAACTGCGCAAGAGAATTCGAGAGTGTGAAAGTGAGCATCGGGAAATACAAGAAGCCCATCAAAAGTTGATCGAGGAATGGAAAGATATGGCTATCAGCGCCAACAAACGACTAGGATATTTGGAGCGGGCTCTAGTGGAGCTAGAAGGAAAGTTCCTCAAGAGGATTGAAGATTGTCGAAACGCTAAAGGGAATGCAAGCGGACATTTGGCCCAAGCGTATCTGCTGCTACGACTGCGCGAGCTGGTGAAGCTGTTCGAGGGGGATAAAGATGCCAAATCTGGGAAAGGTCCTTCTGGGACCAAGTAGTTAGGAGTCTTTTATTTTGCTTTTAATGATGTAATAAGGCCAATGGCCACTAGTGACATTTTATTTTCTGTTATTTAGCATCGTTGTGAACTCGTCTTATTTTTATCAATAAAATGAGGATTTAGCATTATAAGTTCTCCAAATTAATTTGTCGCTAGGCCTACCTCGGGCACAACGAGGCACCCAAATTAGGACGCAATTTATATTCTTGCACAATGTGTTTAAATATTGCAACATTTTCTTCTCATAACCCGCACTAACTTGTTACCTTTTTTGTTTTTCTTTATTTTTATTCCCCTCCCCAAAGGTTAGTTCGTGCATTCTGGCACCATCATCATACAGTACGAGATCCAAGGGCCCTCCTCCTCCTCCTCCTCCGAGTCCTATCCGAAACAAGAACAAAGGTAGAATGGGAGATTCAAGCGCCAGAAAGGAAATTGAAAGAATTGAGATTCCTCAGGGTACCCCGGTTGCTAAGGAAACTGCTGCCCAACTTGAGCAGAAACTGTTGAAGTTCCAAGAAGAACTGGATCAAGTTCGGAACTTGGCAAATTTATCATTCACTCTCACCGCTCCTGATGTCAACTTTTCAAATGCTCAAAATCCCGCACCTCCACAGAACACCCCACAACCACAGATGCAACCCACTCATGCTCAACATTGCAACACATGCCACACTCCACTACCCATTCCTGAACCACTGAACACCACAAACGACCACCCCCACAACACTCCCATCTACGTAGATACCATACACCACTACAGTCAACCAATATCAAGTGCACCTGAGTCTGATGACAAGGACTCTCTTATCAGAAACTTGGCAACAGAACTCAAGAAATTGACCAGCCGAGTCCAGGGCATGGAAGGAAACAAAGGCATAGAGGGGCTGAATTATGAGGACCTCTGCATTCAGCCAGATGTTGAACTTCTGGAGGGATACAAACCTCCCAAGTTCGAAATGTTCGATGGCACGGGAGATCCCAAAGTCCATTTGAGGACATATTGTGATAAGCTGGTCGGAGTCGGAAGGAATGAGAAAATCCGTATGAAACTCTTCATGAGAAGCCTGAAGGGGGATGCTTTATCCTGGTACATCAGTAAGGACCCCAAGAAATGGACAAGCTGGGTAGGTATGGCATCAGATTTCATGGAGAGGTTCCGATTCAATACAGAGAATGCTTGGATATATTCTACATCCAGAATCTGAAGAAGAAGAAGCCTACCGAGACATTCCACGAGTATGCTACTCGTTGGAAATCAAAGGCTGCTAAGGTCAGGCCGGCCTTAGAAGAGGAGCAAATGAACAGATTCTTCGTCCGGGATCAGGACCCACAATATTATGAGAGGTTGATGTTGATCGAGGGCCAAAAATTCTCCGATATCATCAAGCTGGGAGAAAGAATTGAGGAAGGCATTAAGAATGGTATGGATACTAATCTTGAAGCATTGCATGCCACCAACAAGGCTTTATAGTCTGGTGGCACGTCCAAGAAAAAGGACGTCAATGCCGTGATGGTCGCACAGGGAGCCAAATCACCACTAAAATACCACACTTACCCGTCACCTCCACTTACATATTAGCCTATCCCGAATTACCAAGCACCCGCACCCTCTTACCAAAATCCACCACCCGTTTACCAATCATCTCCACCTCCCGCATATCAACCCACTTCACCCAGATGCTCTCAACCTGCACCTGTTTACCAAGCTTATAATGCCCAACCCCCCCCCACTACCAATCACCTCCCACTCACCAAAATTTCCCTAGAACCAGACCAAATTTTGACCGCAGACCTCTCAGACAATATACAGCCATCGTTGAGCCAATTGACCAGCTGTATGAAAAACTTAAAGCTGTTGGTTACGTCTCCCCTATCCCTGCCATAACTCCAGAAAATCCTTCCCATTGAGTCAACCCTAATAAGACCTGTGCATACCACTCCAGCATGAAGGGACATACCATTGATGAGTGCCGCTCGTTGAAGGACAAGATCCAAACTCTGATCGACAATAAGGTTATCGTAGCAAAGGAGCCTACTCCCAATGTCCACAACAACCATCTGCCTGATCATAGAGGTGGGGACATTCACATGATCGAGATCGAAGATAACTGGGATCCCAAGGGATCGATAGGATTGATTGCTGAGGATGATGAGCCAAAGAAACCGGCAGCCACACTTAACCCGATTGTTGTACAGAACCAGCCCTCCAGGGGTGATGAAGTCAACATGTCTATACCTCTCGAATTTGAAGCACCTTCTTCTGCGAAGCTGGCCGGGCCAATTGAGGTTGAGTTTGGGGCTCCAAAGGCACCTGTACTCTTTAAAGTTGTTGTGTTACCACCGAGGGTACCCATTCCTATAGCAATGTCAGACATAACACCGTTCCACTCAAATGCCATACCATGGGATTACACAGCTGAAGCAAGGAGGAAAGGAAAGACCAAGACGGGAGAAGCAATTGATGCGCAGGGTATGACCAGAACAGGTAGGGTTTACACTCCAGAGCACCTAGCTGAGTCCAGTAAGCAAGCCTCGGGGTAGACTACTGAAACTGGTCCCGATGATCTTTGGAGGAAAATACAAGCTAAGGAGTATTCGGTCATTGAGCAGTTGAACAAAACACCAGCACAGATCTCCATCCTAGCTCTTCTACAGAGCTCTAACGCACACAAAAATGCCTTGATGAAGATATTGAGCGAAGCTTATGTGCCTAGCAACATAACTGGGGGCGAAATGGCAAATATGGTAGGAAAAATACTGGAAAGCCACAAAATCACCTTCCACGAAGATGAACTGCCGCCGGAAGGACTGAGTCACAATATGGCCCTACACATCACCGTGCAATGCGAGGATTACTTCGTCACTAGAGTCTTGATCGATGGAGGCTCCAGCCTCAACATCTGTCCGTTGATAACTCTCAGAACATTGGGAAAGAGCCTGCACGAGATCAAAGATGGGGCCATCAATGTCAAAGCCTTCGATGGGTCCCAAAGGTCTACTATCGGAGAGATCAGCCTATGCTTGCAAATGGGGCTAACCTAGTTCGATGTTGACTTTCAAGTGATAGATGTCCCAACATCCTACAATTTGCTGTTGGGACGACCATGGATCCATACCGCTGGAGCTGTAGCATCGACCCTACATCAGGCAGTGAAGTTCGAATGGAATCACCAAGAGGTGATCATTCATGGCGATGGTAGCAACCCCATATATAGTCGCCAGACCATCCCGATGATTGGAGGCAGAAGGAGAATAGGCGGAGAAACATACCACCACATTGAAAGAGTCAACGCTGTAGACAAAGATAAATGGTGGGATAACAAGATTGAAAGTATCCTGAATTGGTGTGGATACGAACCTAGAAAGGGACTTGGCAAACACCTCCAGGGAATCGCCAAACCCATCAAGCTGAAGAAAAAACATGGCACTACATTTGGTTTGGGGTATGAGTACACTTGGGAAGAGTTCAATCACTGGTCGCCACCATGGCGCGATCCCTACTACCCACTGGAGCATCTGATACCTCACCTAGAGCAGACTTTCTAGCCGGCAAATATTATATATGGGTCGGAGGAAGATGAAGCATTGGCAGCCGTGAAGAATCTGTTCTTGGAGGATGATGATATGGACTGCTGTGTTATTTTCGAGGAGGAAGGGGAGGAAGGCCCTTCTATACAAGTTGTGAACCGAGGAGAGCGCCTCAGCAAAATTGGTCAATCAGAACCACCAGGGCCCGGAAAGCTTCGGGGTAGCAAGGCTAAACAAAAGTACCATGCATCACACTTTACTTTTTACTAGCTGATTTTATTTCCGCATTGTCTTTAATTCTGAAAAGAGCTCTAATACTCAAAACAATTAAGAATTTAATCGAAGCATTTCAGTTTATTATATATCTCGCTCTTATTATTTTTCTATCATTCACTTTATTTTACACAACATTACTATTACTTTCCTTGACGATGAACCAACGATTGTGACTTGCAACGAGACGACGCAACAAACAGATACGGACTCAGAAGAGGATGATATACCAGAAGAGGTCATCAGAGGAGTTGAGAATTTTGAAAATAGGCCTAAGTCTAACTTGGACGAAACTGAGGTCGTTAATCTGGGAGATATAGGGAATGTCAAAGAAACACGCATAAGTATTCACCTGTCACCCTCAGAAAAGAAAGAGTACACGGAGTTCCAGAAGGAATATGAAGACATATTCGCCTGGTCATATGATGATATGACTGGTCTCAGCACTTCCATTGTAGCTCACAAACTGCCAACAGATCCAACATGCCCGCCGGTAAAGTAGAAGCTCAGGAAATTCAAACCCGACATGAGTTTGAAAATCAAAGAAGAGGTTACCAAGCAAGTCAAAGCCAAGGTTCTCAGGGTAGTAGAGTATCCGACATGGTTAGCCAACATCGTGCCAGTGCCAAAAAAGGATGGGAAAGTTAGAGTTTGTGTTGACTACCGGGATCTTAATCGGGCAAGTCCCAAAGACGACTTCCCCTTGCCTAACATACACATTCTTATCGACAACTGCGCCAAGCATGAGTTGCAGTCTTTTGTTGATTGTTTCGCTGGGTATCATCAGATATGGATGGATGAGGAAGATGCAGAGAAAATGGCTTTCATCACGCCGTGGGGAATGTACTGTTACAAAATGATGCCATTCGGTTTGAAGAACGCTGGTGCCACCTACATGAGAGCCATGACTACCATCTTTCATGACATGATACACGAGGAGATCGAGATATATGTGGATGACATCATCATCAAATCTAAGAAAGCCAAGGATCATATGGCAGATCTAAGAAAGTTCTTCAACAGACTAAGGAGGTACAATCTCAAACTGAATCCTGCCAAGTGTGCATTCGGGGTTCCTGCTGGAAAATTATTGGGTTTCATCGTGAGTCATTGAGGAATAGAATTGGATCCATCAAAGGTCAAAGATATCCAAGAATTGCCGCCGCCAAAGAACAAGAAGGACATGATGAGTTTCCTGGGAAGACTCAACTATATCAGCCGGTTCATAGCTCAATCCACGGTCATTTGTGAACCTATTTTCAAAATGTTGAAGAAGGACGCTGCTACCAAATGGACTGATGATTGTCAGAAAGCTTTTGACAGAATTAAGGAATACCTGTCAACGCCGCCGGTCTTGGTTCTGACTGAGCCGAGAAGACCCTTATTGCTTTACCTTGCGATATCGGATAGAGCATTCGGTTGTGTTCTAGGACAACATGATGAAACAGGGAGAAAGGAGCAAGCCATCTACTATCTCAGTAAGAAGTTCACACCGTACAAGGCCCGGTATTCTCTCTTTTAGAACGCACTTGTTGTGCTCTGACTTGGGTCGCGCAGAAGTTGAGGCATTACTTCTGTGCTTACACTACTTATCTCATATCCAGAATGGACCCTCTGAAGTATATCTTCTAGAAGCCCATGCCCACTGGCAAGCTCGCCAAGTGGCAGATCCTGCTAAGTGAATTCGACATTGTTCACATGACCCAGAAAACAATCAAAGGGCAAGCCTTGGCGGACCATATCGCCGAGAATCCCGTGAACGGAGAATACGAGCCCCTAAAAACGTATTTTCCCGATGAAGAGGTATCTTTCATAGGAGAAGATATTGCATAATCCTATGATGGTTGGAGGTTGTTTTTCGACGGAGCTGCAAATTTCAAAGGAGTTGGCATAGGAGCAGTCCTAGTATCAGAAACCGGCCAGCACTACCCGGTATCCGCCAAGCTTAGGTTCCCTTGCACCAATAATATGGCTGAATATGAAGCCTGCATCTTGCGACTCAAAATGGCCATTGACATGAACGTTCAGGAATTGCTAGTGATCGGGGATTCAGACTTGCTCATACATCAGGTTCGAGGAGAGTGGGCAACCAAGAACTCTAAGATACTTCCCTACTTGCATCATATACAGGAGTTGAGGAAAAGGTTCACAAAGACAGAATTTCAGCACGTCCCTAGAGTCCAGAACGAGTTTGCTGATGCATTAGCTACTTTATCATCCATGATCCAGCATCCAGATACAAATTTCATTGATCCCATCCCAGTAAAGATTCATGATCAGCCAGCTTATTGTGCCCACGTTGAGGAAGAAGCGGATGGAAAACCATGGTTCCATAACATCAAGGAGTACTTGACAACAGGGGAATATCCAAGACTTGCCAACGCTACTCAGAAGCGTACACTTCGTAGGCTATCCAGCAACTTTTTTCACAGTGGAGGAATCCTGTGCAGGAGGACTCCCGATTTGGGTTTACTAAGGTGTGTCGAAGCGAATAAAGCATCCAGGCTATTGGACGAAGTGCATGCAGGGACCTGCGGGCCGCACATGAATGGTTTTGTCTTAGCAAAGAAGATACTCCGAGCAGGGTATTTTTGGATGACTATGGAAACAGACTGTATCCAGTATGTTCGCAAATGCTATCACTGCCAGATACATGCAGATATGATAAAGGCACCTCCAAACGAGCTTACTGCAACAAGCTCACCATGGCCATTCGCCGCTTGGGGAATGGATGTTATCGGACCTATCGAGCCTGCCGCATCAAATGTGCACAGGTTCATCTTAGTGGCGATCGATTATTTTACCAAATGGGTCGAAGCAGCATCATACAAGGCGGTCACTAAGAAGGTTGTGGTGGGTTTCGTCCGCGACCACATTGTTTGTCGATTCAGAGTTCCAGAATCAATCATCACCGATAATGGTTCCAATCTCAACAACGACTTGATGAAAGCAATGTGTGAAACTTTCAAGATCAAACACAAGAACTCTACAGCCTACAGGCCTCAAATGAATGGAGCTGTGGAAGCAGCCAACAAGAATATCAAGAAGATACTAAGGAAGATGGTCGAAAGGCACAAACAATGGCATGAGAAGTTATCATTCGCCTTATCGGGATACCGTACCACAGTCCGCACATCGACCGGAGCAACTCCCTACATGCTGCTTTATGGTATAGAGGAAGTCATCCCCGCCAAGGTAGAAATTCCCTTCTTAAGGATCATACAAGAAGTAGAGTTGGATGATGCAGAATGGGTAAAAAGTCGCTACGAGCAGTTAGCCCTCATAGATGGGAAAAGGATGAATGCGGTCTGCCACGGTCAGTTGTATCAGAACAGAATGTCCAAAGCCTTTAACAAAAGGGTTAAGCCAAGGAAGTTTACGCTGGGGCAGCTGGTGTTGAAGAAAATATTCCCATATCAAGATGAAGCCAAGGGGAAGTTCTCTCCCAATTGGCAGGGTCCGTACATGGTCCACCGGGTTCTAACTGGAGGAGCCTTTATTCTTGCAGAGATGGATGGAGAAGTCTGGCCGAAGCCAATCAATTCAGATGCAGTGAAACGATATTATGTGTAACCATTTATGATTCTCTTAATGTTGTAATTCGAACTACGCCTGACCTGATTCCCGTTTAAGAGGGGATACGTAGGCAGCCCTATGGGTTCGGTCATAATTTAATAAAAATTCCATTTTTCCCCGCTATTGGAACTAGGGCAGAATTTTGAGAAGGACCCTCAAAATTCCGAAGTTAATTTTAGTTCATGCATCGCTAGAAGCGCCAGCCCAGTAAACTGGGGCAGAATTTTGAGGAGGACCCTCAAAATTCCAAAGATGTTTTTAGTCATTCAGCACAGCCGTCAAAAATGTTCGCTCAGCAATCTGGGGCAGAATTTTGAGGAGGATCCTCAAAATTCCGGAGCGAAAGAGGTTGCAATGTCTTGAACCACGTCGCAGTCGTTGGTTCATCTAAAGAAAGCTATTTTCGATCATATACTTACGCTATATTTACTAAATCATGCATAACTATTATCCGAATTATTGTTGTTTAGTGACGCTACCCCAATAACACACAACGTCAAGAGCCCGGGGAAGACGAACTAAACTTTACCCTTATAGAACTCACGATTTTTCTTTGGATGCAGGCACTCAATTCACAATATCATTAGGTATATTTATGCACGCTCAAGAATACAACTTCTCAGAATCATCACTTGTCCGCAATTGCTATCCGTATACAATCTCCCTAGCAGTCATATTGTCATAATCAGCTAAGAGATCTTACTACTAATCGTCCTTTTACATTCTTGCACTGCATAAGGCTACCTTTCTGCCTTCTGAGGTTAAGCTCTACCTCCATCTGCATTTCTCTACATTGCATAAGGCTACCTTTCTACCTTCCGAGGTTAAGCTCTACCTCCATCTGCATTTCTCTGCATTGCATAAGGCTACCTTTCTGCCTTCCGAGGTTAAGCTCTACCTCCATCTGCATTTTTCTGCATTGCATAAGGCTACATTTCTGCCTTCCGAGACTAAGCTTTGTCTCCATCTGCATTTTTGCATTGCATAAGGCTACCTTTCTGCCTTCCGAGGTTAAGCTCTACCTCCATCATCATCTGCATAGGGCTACTCTTCTACCTTTCGAGACTAAGCTCTGTCTCCATCTGCATTTTGCATTGCATAAGGCTACCTTTCTGCCTTCTGAGGTTAAGTTCTACCTCCATCATCACTTGCATAAGGCTACTTGTCCGCCTTTCGAGACTAAGCTCTGTCTCCATCTGCATTTTTTGCATTGCATAAGGCTACTTTTCTGCCTTCCGAGGTTAAGCTCTACGTCCATCTGCATATCTTTGCATTGCATAAGGCTACCTTTATGCCTTCTGAGGTTAAGCTCTACCTCCATCCTGCACGGCTGAAATATCGCCACTTTATTTTCTTGCATGGCTGAAATGTTGCCACTTTTATTTTACGTCTTGCATTGGCTGAAATAGCGCCACTTTATTTTTCTTGCACGGCTGAAATACCGCCGCCTTTTATTTACGTCTTACATCGGCTAGAAGATCGCCGCCTTCTGCATTTCATGGGCTGAAAGATCGCCAAATTGTCCAAAGACGTCATTGTTCGGAGGCACCATTTGCATAGCCCGAGAACGCCATGCCATGGCTTGAGGACCCCATTTTATCTTTTGCATATCATTATTCAAAGGCATCATAGTTCGGAGGCATCATTCTCATGGCCCGAGAACATCATTTCATAGCCTGCAAATCCTTTATCATACGCTTCATGGCCCAGGGCATCATGGTCCAAGGACGTCATCCTAACCGTCCGAAGAAAGCATTCATGGTCCAGTGGGAACTTGTATCATGTTTAAATTTATGCACAACATATGTTTGTATTGCTCATTTGCAGGTACACCGGTTGGCAACGGCCGTCTCAGCAGGAGCGATCCCGCTCCAGTTCCCGCAGCCTATCGATTTTTTTCCAGAAAACCTCTCTCAATCTAAACATCGCATTCGTCTGTTTCAAATCTCCATCGACATATTCTGTCTGTTTCAAATCTAAACATCGACATATCCCATCGCGTTCGTCTGTTTCAAATGGTTCCGGAACTACATATGGCCTGTTTCCTGTAAGACCAGGGATATGTAGGCAGCTCAAGAGCCAGATCTCGGTCAGCATTCCTTTCAAATCGCCACTTCCGGTCAAAATTGGCCATCTTATCTTTACCCGACAACTCTTTCATCCTTCCCGGGTAAAGAGGGGCAGCTGTTGATACCCAATTTTTTTCTATATATTTTTTATACTCAAAATACTTTCAAAATAGCATGTGTACGCATATATAAGCATGCCCAAGTATTTTGGTATTTTTTCAAAATTTTTAAAGATTTTCAAAACCAATTTATTGTCTATTTTAGTAGTACAAAATCCAATAATTATTCCCAAAATCATCAATTTTGGTGGATAATTTATTTTATTCCCACATGTATACCAAAATATAGTTAATATAATTTTTTGTATATTTTTACAAATTTATTGGGTATTTTAAAAGCTAAATTGCATATAATTGCAATTATAGCCTACTTTAAGATTAATAGCAATTTATAATTGTAAAATTATTTCCAATATTTTTAAATTAATATTTATATATTATTAATTGGGTCAGTACTTTAAATTTACTTTTAAAATCATTTTTATTATTTCTTATAAATTAAATAGGAAAAAATGGCTATTTAATATATAGCCAAATTGGCTTTCAATTTTAGCCCAAATTAACCCCCAATTAAACCCAATCTTAGAGACCAATTACCCTGACGCACGACCCTTTAAAGAACAACCTGCCCGGATCCCTTACCTACCCATTCAATCCAGGCCGTTGATCAAAATGATCAACGACCACCTTATACCCTTTCCTAAATTAATCCCGACCTACCCCCAAACCCTAGCCATTTCGTTTAGTCCGCCGCCTCTGAAATCCACTTTTCTCTCAACCTCCTCCAAAACCCTAGTCGCCTCCCTCTGACTACCACCTAAAATTGCCTGAATCCATGGCTTCCAAAGCCATTAAAGACCTGTACCAGCCTCCTAAGACTCCTATGTGCTCGATTATCATGGTTTCCAGACCAGACCTTGAAGAGGCTTGGCCCAGACCTTGTTTGATTCGAGTTCTTTGGCTTGTCTCCGACCTTGCTCCGGCCAGCTATGGCTGTTCAAGCTTGGTTTTGACATCTCCTGCTCCGATCGGACCTTTTTAAAAGCCTTTCTCATTCTAGGGTTCTTCCGAAACCCTGACTATTCGAGGTTTTCTTCAATTTTTCTTAGATCTGTTGTGTATCCATGCTCTACTTGAGTTTTCAAACAATTTCCCCAACTTTTCTTTCAAAAGTTACTTTCAAAATCGCTTCTTTTCGATTTAGGGTTTTCTGAAAATGCCTAAAATGTTTCTCTAGCTTTTCTTTTTCTTTTCTTTGCATGTATTTGTCTATACTATGTTCGTATATTTTCTTTTCTATAACGCCTGTATTGTCCTTCTACTTTTCTTTTATACATGTTACTCCTGTGCTCACATGATTATCCTTGTTATGTTTTCATTACTCTTCTACTATATGTGTTTACTGTTAAGGTCTTCGATTTTTGTTTGTTTTACTGGGCTCTGTTCGTGTTCTTGCTAAATGTGTTTCATCTACTGCTTCTTAAGTTTGTATCACTTTTTCTTCTGAACTTGTTTAAGTTCTGAGTTTTTCTCAAAATGTGTTCTCCATGCTTTTGACTGTGTATCATGTCTGTTTATTTCTCATAAGTCTTTAGAAAAGACTTTTGAGCCTGCCTTCTCTTCTCTATTGTCTGACTCAACTCGAAACCCTAAGGTTCGGGGATTTCTTGGCATTTTGATCTTTTGTGTGCGAGTTAGGTTCCACTTCGGGACCCTGGACTCCCAGACTTATTGTGAGTCTGCAAACTAGACCTATACCTCTTCTTGCTTATGATTCTGAACCTTTCTTTGTTAAACTCTCTTCTAAATAATTTGACAATCCCCTCTGGTATTCACATATTTGTGTGCTTTATATATAAGGACTCTGCCTTCAAAGGTCTTTTTTTACCAACTAATTGATTGATTCTGAAATCCTCTAATGGGGGGGGGGGAGTTTGATTGATTGTTACTAATTTTCTTTGATTGAACCTCCTTTACCTTTTCCTGACTTGGTTCATTCGAATTGAACTTGTAATTTTGATTTCCCTGGCTGTTTGATTGATTCCCTTTCCTTATTTTTTCCAAGCCGTGTACTATCGAATTTTTTCCTTTAATAACTTCTCTATATTTACCCCTTTTGTGCTACTTTGAAAAGGTTTTAATCAAAACTTCTTTCCTTAATTGGCTTTTACATGTTGAAATCAGAATCCCTTAACTAAAGGGAAGTTGATTTCAATGTTATTTCCTTACCTTTTCTCACTAGTTTTCTGCACTATAAAAGGGGCACGACCCTTCTGCACTTGGATCCTTAACTTACAATTCAATACTTTTACAAAAAAAAAAACTTCTGATTACTTACTTGCAATACTGTTTGAATTCAATACTTGGCTACGCTTGAGATCTTTTGGAACTACTTTGTTTGCAACTTGGCTCTCTCAAGGCTACTTTTGCTTACTTATTTTCTTTGAAACTGGTATGTCCTTTGTTTAAATATTCTGCCTCACCCCCTATGTGTTTACTTCACAGCTTCAAGCTTCTTGTTTACTTTATTGCTTATATGCTGTAATTTGTGCTTCATATCTCCTTTCTTTGCTTCTGTTACGAATCCTCTACCCCTATTCCCTTCTATGTGTTGAGTTAAGCTCTTGGCCTGACAGTATCCTAATTACTATCCAACTCTCAATGCTTGACTAGCTGGCTGGTCAGGGGTGTGCCAGCATCCCAATTGCTGGCATGACCACTAGCTTACCCTGTCTCTCTCTGATTCCCTTTCCCCTTGTCCACTTACACCTATTCCTAGAATCTTAAGTTCTGCCCCTCTCTTTTGAGCCCTGTTTTGGGACCTTGAGTTCCCTCTGAACTTGGACATCTGAGAGCTGGCATTTCCCCACTGCACTATAATCTAATTCTGCAATATATTTGGGGTGTAAGCATTGCCTGGAGTTCCTGAAACTCCTTGGATCTCTGAAACACCCCGGATGAGAGAAGGCTTTGGAATCTAATCTTGAGAAGTTGGTTTATTTCATATTTCAGACCTGGGGTCTGAATTAGGCTCTCCTTGGTTGGAATCTTTAATTTCTGATATATATTTCTTATTCATTCTGGTCTGTAATAATCTTGTAATAAACATTTGGGGTCGGCTAGTGGAAAATGGCAGGGGATTATGCATGCAAGGGGTAGATACCATGTTCATAGGGAATTAGTATACTTCTGAAATTCTGCACTCATGTAGATACCATGTTCATAGGGATTACCATTTTTCTAAAGTTCTGCATTTTATAAATCACTGAAACTCTGCATTCTCATATAGATACCATGTTTATAGGATTTTCTACATTCTCATATAAATACTATGTCTATAGGGTTTTCTGCAATTTCATAACAAATGTTATGCCTGTAAGCCGATTCTAAAATTCTGCATCTTCATATAAACGCCATGCCTATAGAACTTCCTGCATTCTGCATCCGTCATTAGGCAAACCTATTATAGGATTTAAATACCTAATCAATTGCATGTAGACAATCTGCCTACAGGATTCCTGCATAAGCAATAACAGTGCTCAAATCAGTAACACCTAGAAAGTTTGTCTATAGGAGCTGTTAACTAAACCTGAATCGTCAACTCGCTTATAAGCCTAAAATCAGTAGCAATAATGTTTAACGCCTGCAGATCTTATGTCCCTGTAATTGACAATTCTTTTTCTGCAATCAGTTTACTTCTTTATTTCTGAAACTAATAGATATCATGCCTATAGGTTCTGTTTAACGCCTAGGCAAGCCTTAGGGTAAATTTTTATAATTGCATCAGTTTTGATAATTACAAACAGTAGGCAGGCCTAATTCGGACTTCTTATTTGAAAATATGTGATAAATTAGCCACCCTTCCTACGTTAAGTTTAATACAGACCAAACCAGTATTTATAAGTCATGCTAGATAATCTGCTACTTTGAATGAGGAGGCTGGCTTGAGCCTTAACTGCTATTTGTTTCCCTTTTAACTGCTATCTGTTATTGCTTGTCGCCTAGATTTTTATCCTTTTGAAAACTCCGCAAAAGCCCCAACTCCCTCCCCTTTAGGATTAGGAGTCTCATATGCCTCCGGGACTGATAGGATTGGGACGGGTAATAGCATGCAATAAGTAACGATACCATTTCGCGCTTTAACACCTTAACGGGGTGGGAAGGGTAGATATGGATATGATGACCAATGCGCTAATATAATGTGCGACCCCTCTTCTGAGGAGTGATTGCTGGGTATTGCATTGAAGTGATCCATATTAATTATAAACTTAGGACCCCTCTCCCTTTATTTGCTTTCATCTCTTCTTGTAAAACTATTCAAATCGTTTTTTTATAAATTTCTGCCCTCTCTACCTACCTTCGAAAGTTTTCAACCTGATTGCAATGTTATATGCGAATCCTTATTTGAGCCTTGATTGTTTACTTGTAAAGTCATAATTGTAACATGGACGGAACCACACTAGTGGATCTTGAGGGGTGCCTAACACCTTCCCCTCTGGATAATTTTTAGCCCTTACCCTAATCTCTGGTCTCTTCATCTCAAACCCTTCTTAAAGTGTCCTAATGCACTATAATCATTAGGTGGCGACTCTTCTACTTCTAAACCCAATTCTCGAAAGGGAATAGAGTTGTCCTCCCAATGTCGTATACCCGATTTCTGACCCCACGGTTAGAGAAAAAGGGGGCGTCGACAATTCCTGCGAACCATCTTCTGGAATCTTCTTGTCAAATAGGCCATGTCCCCGTCTTCACCACTTGAGTCCTTGTTGTCCTTATTGAGGACCAGGTTCTTCTCCCTCTTGGGATCTCTTCTTTCATTGTCCTTATTCTTCTCCATTCCATAGGTTTTCAAGTTTCTAACAAGTTCATCCATGGTCAGTATCTGCAAGTCCTTAGCCTATGTAATGGCGTTAACTTTGCTTTCCCAGGAACTGGGCAGTACACTAAGGATTTTCCTAACAAGCTTGTTTCTCGGAATACTTTCACCAAGACAGTGAATCTCATTGATGATGGGGGTGAATCTAGTATGCATATCTTGGATGGATTAATCATCTTTCATTCTGAAGAGCTCATATTCTGTCGTGAGCATATCAATATTGGATTACTTCACCTGTGTTGTTCACTCGTGAGCTATATAAAGAGCCTCCCAGATCTCTTTTGCTGATTGACATGCTGATATCCTGTTGTATTCTTCAAGACCAATGCCACAAACAAGAATTTTCTTTGCACGAAAGTTCTTCTTTATGGCCTTTCTATCAACATCATTAAATTCTTTCCTTGTCTTGGTAATAGATAGATGGGTTGCCAAGGTTTTTGGTGGGGACAAAGGGTCTGTCACATATGGCATCCCATAGCTCAGAATCTTCAGCCATGATGAAGTCATGCATCCTAATTTTCCACCATCCATAATACTGTCCGTTGAACCTGGGTGGTTCGTAAGTAGACTCGCCTTCTTCGAAGTTTGGAGGAGCAGCCATGAGGATCCTTTATAGGAGTGAACCTGATAGAAAGAACTCGCTCTGATACCAATTGATAGTATAAAAGAGTCAACCAAACTCTATAGATAACCAGGTTCTCTATCAGGTTCAACAGTACACACGCACACCGTAGTAAATAAATGATAAGAGGAATTTTATGTTGAAATTTCCAACTCAACGGTATTAAAAATCACGACCTACCCTTGTAGGATTTCAACTTCACTACTGAGAAGCTTTTAGATTACAATCTATGCAACCTAGGAATTAACCTTTTAATCCCTCACTAACGTGTAATACTCTATTACAAGCCACTTTGTAATAACTCTATTACAAAGACTTTGCAACTTGACTAACTCTATCCAAGACTCAAACACACAAGTTTAACGTTTACAAGGGTTTCCTACAGAATATTTCTAAACAAGCTAGATAGGAATTACAATTGAAGAATTATTACAAAGTTACAACTCAACTATAGACATATAATAACTAGATGTGGGAATTGGTGCGTAGTTGTTTTGTTCTTTGTTTTTGATGCACTTGAGAATTACTTCCTGGATATCACGTGAGAGAGAGCTTGAGTAAAATCTCTAAGTGTTCAAGCAAAAAATGTTTTACCTTCCTTGATTGTATATATACATGTGTGACATCACATAAAATGATATAAGAAAGTTAGGTAAAAAGCCTTCCACAGAAATTTGACTACTGCATTGTTCCTGTATTGTAGTGTGTGCAGGCAGCAACTTTCCAGTTGGAGAGTTGACTTCTTACAGTCTCCTCTGGAACTGGTAAGGACCTGTTCCCTCAGCCATTCCTTCCACTATAAAGGGTTGAATCATATCCCACGTTGGATCCCAACCTGGACTCTTGTGATCTTAAGGTCTTGTAAATGTGTAACATGTTCCTTATCTAGTTCTGGATAGTAAGTTTATTAGATCATCAAAATATAAAGCAAAGTACTTATGACCAAAGTACTTGTAACCTGTCAATTCGAGAATAACCTAGCACCCAAAAGCTAGTTGAATAAGTCATCAATGCAAGGAAATGGATAATTGTTCTTGGTGGTCACCTTGTTCAACTGCCGATAGTCAATCACATTCTCATAGACCCATCCTTCTTCTTAACAAACAATACTGGTGCACCCCAAGGTAAAACATTAAGCCTGATGAACCCCTTATTCAATAACTCTTGCAACTGCTCTTTCAATTCATTCAAATCTACTGGAGCCATACTGTATGGTGGAATTGATATGGGTTGACTGAGAGGCACTAATTCAATACCAAAATCAATATTCCTTTTGGGTGGCATACTCAGTGTCTGCTAGAAATACATCTGGAAAATCTTTCACAATAGAAACTAACTTAACGGTAGGAGAATTAGTATTAACATCTCTCACAAAGTATAACTATGCAAAACACCCCTTCTCAACCATCCGCTAAGCCTTCAGAAATGAAACCATCCTACTAGAAGTATACCCAAGAGAACCTTCCCATTCCAACCTTGGCATCCCTAGCATAACTAACGTCACGGTCTTAGTGTGACAATAAAGAATAGCATGATATAGAGATATCCAATCTATACCCAAGATCACATAAAAATCCACCATAGGTCAATACTGGTCTCATATCCCCAAATTGTAACCAAACAAGTCTGCCACACACAATCCACCACAATAGTGCCATCCAAAGGTGTAAATACATGAACATGAATATCAAGAGAAGTACGGAGAAAATCCAAATACGATGCAAAGTACGATGACACATAAGAATATGTAGAACTAGGATCAAATAGAACTGATGCATCTCTGCGACAGACCGAAACAATACCTGTGATCACGGCATCAGAAGCCTTTGCCTCGGATCTACCTAAAAATGCATAACAGCGATCCTAACCTCCGCCCGACTGACCTTTGCCTCCAGGGAATCCCCTTACTGCCTAAGCTCCCTTTCTAGATGGTGGGGCTGGTGGTGTAGGAACTGGAACTGGAGTCATTGCCTGAGAATCCTTCTATGCTGCACCTCTACCACATATGGGGCAATCCCTCTTGAATGCCTTACCTCTCCACACTAAAAACAACCTCGAGCTGAGAATGTCTGTTGAAACTGAGGCTACCTCTAATAAATTGAGTATCCACTAGAAAAACCATGGGCTGAAGTAGTACAGTAGGAGCTCGATACTAGTAATGCACAGAATGAAGACTCAACTGGAGCACCATAAGGGGGCTAATAAGATGAAGGAGATGGATTTCTAGGATGGCCTCTCCTAGAATGATCCCTACCTCTAGACGGGTACCACTGAAACTACCAAAATATCGGAGCTTCTTTCTTCTCACCACCATGGTCTCCCTGCTTTGACCCTGTAATGCGCTTAATCCCCCGCGCTATGTATACAGCCTAAATAAATGTAGTACTAGTCTCTACCTCCCTTGATAGAATCTTGATACTAAAATTTAACCCCTCAATGGACCTCCTCAACCTCAGTAGGGATTAGAAAAGCTACATGATGGGATTGCTCAATGAATCTCATCAAATACTCGATCACTGACATACGGGCCTGTTGGAGGTGCTTGAACTGACCCTGCATCTCCTTCCTCTACGTGAGGGGAATGAACTTCTCTAAGAAGATATGTCAGATTTGACTCCAAGAGAGTGGAAGTGACCTTGCTGGACTGCTACGCTCATATGACTACTACCACCTCTTAGTTGTCCCTTGAAGTTGAAAGGAAGTGAATACGACCCCATTCGACTTCACCAAACCAAGATTCAGTAGAATCTCCTGGAAACCATATATGAAATACTATGTATTGGCAAAAGGATCACCATCATAATGTGGAGGGCCCATCTTCCTGATCCGATCAAACCTCTTCTACTCCTCTTCATCCATAGCGGCCTACAACAGCTATGGGAGGATGTCCCCCAATATGTACCACCCTTAGCATCTGATAACCAGCCGTAACTTGCTCAGGAGCGTGAGTAACGAGAGTCTTTAACCCTCCCCCCCCCGTCGGAGAAGTAGTTGGTGCCACAGGAAGTACTCCAGTTTGTGCTAGGCCCTCCACCAGACCAACAGAAAGAACAAGGGTATCGTGAAGTACTGGGGTAGCAATAAACCCCTCTGGTATTTGAGCTGGTCCAACTGGCTCACACTAATCAAAAACCTGCTCCCCTACCAGAGCTACTGGTGGATCCATAATGGCTACCCTAGAAGGGGCTCTAACTGGAGCACAGGCCCTACCTCAGCCTCAACTACGGCCTCTCACAACCCTAGCCTGAGGGGCTGGTATCTGCCCTACTGCTCTCAATAAACGTGTTCTCACTATCTGTGTGAGAATAGAAACAAAAAGATTCAAACTTTGGATCAATAAAGATGCATGTTAAAGAATAAAAGAAGGGTAGTTTCCTAATATCATGTAGCTTCTCAGAAATAAGTACAGACGTCTCCATACCGAGACCTACACAACCTAGAGCTCTGATAGTAACTTGTCATGACCCAAAATCCCACCTCAAGGCTAGTGAGCACGTGATTTTTACCCTATATGAATTACTCCCATCAATTCAAAACAAAATAATTTTCCATTGTTTGCAATGTCGTGGATTTTTGTGGCATTTTCTATTATTGTGTGGATATTGTCTGTGCATGTTTTTTTATTTAATTAATGAAAAATACAAAAAAAATATATATTGCAATTGCATTTAGGATTTAATTTGGCATTTTGGAATTAATTAGTAATTATGTGTTTTATAAAAATGAAAAAAATCACAAAAAATAGTTTATTCTGCCTTTTAATCTTAGTCTTGAATTTTGTAGTTTTTACTTTAATTGGTATTTAATTTAGTCATGATAATTATAATTTAGAGTTTAATTAATTTAATAGGATAATTTGATCAGGGATTAATTTAGGTTTGTAATTTATTTTAATTTTAAAAAAAAAATTAAAAGAAATTCAGAAAAATAAAAAGCAAAGAATAAAAAATCCAGTTGGGCCACATTTAATTAAAATACCAGGCCCAAGTCGCTCTACCCCCAAAACCCAACCAAAATTGGCTCAAAACCCGGTCCAAGAAGTCAGTCGCCCAGACCCTTGAAACGACGTAGTATAGGAGTGGAACTACGTCGTTTAGGGGTCAACAAATCTCAACCATTCATTTCCCCACATCCAACAGCCCAAAACCTCGCCCATTACCCATTTAACCCGACTCGTCTCCCCTACCCGATCTAGTCCCGTTTGAAACCAAACGACCCCATTTTCATTAAAGGATTAATCACAGCCATTGGATTTCTATCATCCAATGACTCTAATTAATTCTCTAATTTAATATACCCACAACCCTCCAGACCCCCTACCCCCAAATCAAACCCTCCATCCTCCATCTCTCTAACCCTAGAGAAGCCCCGTCTCACTCCGCGTCACTCCACCCACCGAAAATTGCCTCACGGCGGTTCCGGTGGCTCAATCACTTCCAAAATCAACACCATATAACCCCTAGGACTCCCTCATACCAAATCCATCATTAGTTTCCATTGAATGTATCCAGAACTCCTCGAATTTCAAATCTAGAGTTCGAAGCCTAAAAAACCTAAAAGCATTTTTTCATCGAACCCGGTGGCATGCATGACCATAGGATGTTGTTGATTTCGAGTTTTGAAGTGTTGATTCGAAGAAACTGATGTTGGTCAGTTGTTCTTGACAAAGAACAAATGATTAACATTAGTTTCATTAAATCAATGAACCCGATGGGATTTGATTTCTATCCGGTAAGTTTCTTTACCTCTCTTTTCACTATCTTACTTTTTCTTCTTCTCCTCTCCCTTTATTTAATTAGTTTTTTTATTTCTTTGAATGAAATTTGAGCAAAGTCCTGAACTTAGGATCCCTTTAGCTTAATTTTGTGTTGAATTTTCTTCTCAATTCTTAAAGGCCTTCTCTCTGATTTCCAGTAGTCTATTTAGTTTCATTAGTGTCATGCTTGAAACTTCTGATTTCGCTTTTCGTTTCAGTCACACAGTTTAGCTTAATTAGGTTGATTTAATAACTTAGTTAATTCCAGGTCTATTTGTGTTGTTTAATCAGTAATTAGTGTAGGTTCTAACTTTTGGAAATCAGTTAAGCGATTGTTTTCTCCTTTGTCGTAGACTACTGGTTTTGTTTGTTGAAGCCATTTTAGACCCCATTTCAAGAGGTCTGATTAGGTAATTGGGGCATAAGTGAGCCTATGTATAGCTAAACCATTGGGTCAACTTGACCCATGAGGTTTCTGAGGTAATTAACAGGGGTGTTAAAAGGTAGTTTGATGATTGTTTAGTAAAAAAGGAGGTTTGTACTTACTTAAGAAGTTTCTAATAAGTGGTAGGGTTAGAAATGCACTAAATGTTTGACTGGAGATAATTAAAAGTGGAAAAGGGGATTTGTAATGGAAAATGCACTAATTTGCTACCTATTTAAAGGTTAGAAAACAGATATAAAAGGGGACTCAAAAAATAGAGAAACACAGAATATAGAGATCAAGAGACAAAAATCCAGAAAAAATCACAAAAACGGCTGAAAAATAAAAAGAGAATATTGTTCCATTGAGTTTCCTGTTTTGAATTTTAAAGTTTTCCATTACTGCACAGTTTCTGATTCTATGTGAGTTGAAAATGGACTGAATTTTGGGAATTGAAAGAGTTGGTTTAAATTTGAGGATTGGTTTCTTCCTTCTGAGTTGATTTCACTTTTATTACTGGCTGAATCTGGGTAGATTTCTGTTGTAGTTTACTGCTGACTCCTCATCTTTTCTTTGTTCTTTCAATATCCAGGTACTTACTTGAGCTTGAATGATTTGTGAAGTGAATTTGGAGAATGAAATGAGAAAAATGAAGAATTCGAAGCATGTTTTTAAGTTTATTTCCATTTATGTTTGCTGTTTTAAATTTTACCATCTAATGCACATAGTGTTGGCTGCTAACCATTTTTTCTAAGGGATAGTATTTTGCTTAGCATGGACTGTAGTGTTCTATGAAATTCTGTAGTTAAGTGGCACTCCAATTATTGAGTTTTTTATATTTTGTCTCTGAATGGTCAAGGGAACTGAAGGATAATACATATGATTAGAATCCGTGATAGGTCATAGATCTTGATTCTTATGTTATTATATAATGTTTGCTACTATATTCATACAATTGAATAATTGGATTTATTTTGAGTCTAGATTGTGTCAATCATGTTAAGAAAATGGGATCATCCTGGGTTTGCTTTGGAGGAAGAATACAGGCGTTAATTTCCCTTTGAAAATGTGTGAATTTGTTTCAAAGTAAAAAGGCATCTGAGTTTAGGAAATATCCAGTAATTGGTTTGGGGAGGGAGGTTTAATTAACGGAAAAGGTAAGGATATGTGTAATGATGCAATGTCATAGTTTGACAGGGTTTGCAATTTGTATTGATTTTGTGTTTTCAATTGGGTCTGAAAACTTGGGCTATAGGTTGGCCCAGATGAAGAATTTTGTCATGTTCATTACTCGTTTGTGAATTTGAATTTTTGGACTGCTGTTTGTCATTAAGACTTGGGCCCATTCAGGCCCAAACTTAAAGTTCAACGTTGCTCTACCTTTGGTAATTAGCTGGATTCGATACCGCACCCCCCCTTGTAATCGTTGCTGACCTTGTGACCTTGGACGCTTGGCAAGTGACTCAAACTCGAGTTTTCCTTTTGGTCCATCCTTAAATCCTAATTAAATTTGGCCTTTCGTGTTGGGCCTGCTCTTTCGGCCTTCAGACTAATTGATTTTGACATGGACCGTTTATTTTCTTTTTTATCTAAAATTGTTCCCATTTTCAGTGCAAAGTTTCTTTTGGTAAATTGATAATGAACATTTGAACTTTAAAACTAGAAGGTTAGATTTCCCGTTCGCCTGATGTTGTTAGTTGGACCTCACTAATAATTGAGTTTGGGCCTCAGTAAACAACATGATTAGTCACTTCCCCAATACCTCGAGTACGTCTAAGCAAGTGTGTTTAGGAGGTGAGCCGTATTAGACAATACAAATAGTTTATGGCCCTCTGAGTTTAATTTGAATTTTAGTTTAGAATTAAGGTGTGATGTGCCAAACAAAAACGACATTTGCATGGCCCTTGATTTAATTAATTTTGTTTTATCCTTAGCAATCAAGGCGTGCCATTTAGGGAATTTCCATAGCCCTCGTAAAGTTGCAAACGCGTAGTTGCTTTAGGCGCATTGTTTTAATAATTTACCTTCCTAAACTCGGGTGCACATTTATGTGACCCAAATCCAAATCTCAACGTTAGATAAAATGTGTTGCGGACTGCGGGTACATTTATGTGACGTGGTTTGAAACATATTTTACATGACGTTGCAATCTTCCTTTAATTAATTAAATGAAAGCAGTTGAAAAGTTAAAATTGCACATAGAATTAAACATGTTCTAAAATCAGATAATAGGCCAATTATAACAGTTGAGCGACCATGCTAGAACCACGGAACTCGGGAATGCCTTACACCTTCTCCTTGGTTAACAGGATTCCTTACCCGGATTTTTGGTTCGCGGACTGTAATACAGAGTTAACCTTTTTCTCGACTCGCGATTTGAACTGGTGAGTTAGGACACCATGAATTATCCCAAGTGACGACTCTGAATCTTTCAATTAATATAATCCCGTTTTTGATTGTCCTTTAATTGGAAAACTCCCTTATACCCTTCCGGGGTGTAGGAAAAAGGAGGTGTGACAGCTCTGGCGACTCTGCTGGGGACAAGAACCCAGAACTTCTGGTTCAAGATTTAGAATTCGAGCTTAGATGAATTGTTATATTTGGCTTTATTTATTATCTGGTTTTATTCACATGTTTGGACCTAATGTGCTAAGTGTTGCTTTTACCACTTTGATATTATTGAACTGTATATAAACTGCTACGAAACCCTTCTTCTCTCTGAGTCTTCTAAATCATTTGGGGAGTGTGCACTTCGTATGACTTCTCTTCTGTTCGAGTCATTCCAATTTTAGAACGAGATTCGGACAAGTTGCAAAGCCGGTGAAGCTTCTGTATTCCTGGTACGCTACCCCCCCTCAGCTTGAACTGTCCGCTCGGGTAAGCCAGGTCTAGAACAATAAACCCAGGTTTTAAACCTAGTATAACAAAGCCTCATGCCAGATCCCTAGTAGGAACGTTTGATTGCATCATGTGCATTTGACTTTGGGGACTCAACACAGGGGTTGGGTCCGTCTAGGACAGGTGTACCCAAATTAAAAAGACCATACTGATGCATATTTTACATGCTACTTGTGCATTTATTTGCTTTTGGTTCGCATGCTGACCGGCTTTTGAATGATGAGAGAAAAGTTGGAAAAGAAAATAGCGGTATAAGGGTTGAGTGAGTTAATCACCTGTTTTGAAAAAAAAATGAATGTCCAAATAGTACTGAAACTCCGTTGATTTTTTTTTTGAGAAAAATGAATAAAAAAAAGAGTTTTGTTTTCAAAAATAGTTTTACTTGCCTGAACTATGCCAGTTTGATTTTTGCCGGATGTGGGATACGTAGACAACCCTCATCGGGTCCAACTTTCTTTTTTTGCAAGAATAGCACAAAAACAACAAAATTTTGATTTGTGTCAAATAAGTCGGGCGATGCCATTCTTGCTTAAAATGAGTCGAATGTCCCCAAAAGGGTGCCAGAAGGCTGATTTTGCAAGAACAACTACCTTGGGTCATTTTTTTAACGGTTAGCGGGCATAGCCTTAAAATCTTCTTTCCCAGAGTGCTGAAAGGTTGTATCTGCAAAACCAGGCTTTGTTTTTTGAAATGAAAATTTTGAAAAAATGGTGTTATTTGTTTTAGGTCAAAATGAGTTATTAAATCACCTTAATAAATGTGCAGGATGAGCACAAACGAAATTGAATCCTTCACAGTCCTTAATGAGATCCCCTTAAAGCTCCGTATGTGGTGGAATGATCTAGGAAAAGGCAGTAGAGAAATAGTGGTAAAGGTTCTGGGAGGCCTCGTCGGATTATTGAATGTCAAGCCAAGGTTGGACATAATTAAAGCTTTAATACCTTTTTGGGACCCGACTCTCAATGTGTTCCGTTTTTCCGACTTTGAGCTTACACCTACATTGGAGGAAGTTGCGGGTTATGCAGGCCTTAACGGAAACCTTAGAAGTCGATATCCATTGGCACCAAGACCGGTATCCCCCCATAGATTTCTGGATTTGCTGAGTATTAGTCGGGATATTCAGGACGGAAATTTATCTAAAGGGTATTGAATGCTCCAGTTCTTGTATCATCGATATGGTAACCCCCGAGGTTTTGAAGAGCCGAACACTGGTCTAACCCATGCCGGAAATAAAGACAAATGGGAGACAAGGCGGGGTTTAGCTTTCATGGTAGCCTTCTTGGGTGTTGTGGTTTGTCCGCGAAAAGATGGTAATATAGAGATAGGTCTTGTGGGAATGATCGATGTTGCAATCAATAAAGCCAACCTCACTGTGGTTCCTCTAATCTTATCTGAAATCTATCGAGCCTTGACTATCTATCGGGAAGGGGGAAAGTTCTTCCAAGGCTGCAATCTGTTGCTACAATTATGGATGCAAGAACATCTCTGCCACCGGGTTGGGTACATGAATTACGGTTTGACCGGTTTGAGCTGTATTGAAGAATTCGAAAGCCGAGTGGCAGGTATTGAATTCCTAGAAGGCACTAAAGCTTGGCTTATACATTTGAGATCCTTGACTGCAGATAAAATTGAGTGGGAATTCGGATGGCTTCCTGTCACCGAAGCAGCGTACACGTTAGCTGAAGTGTGTTATATCCTCTTAATGGGCATCCAAAGCATCCAGCCATATGCTCCCTTCAGGGTTTTGCGCCAATTAGGGAAGATTTCAAACTGTTCCCAATGATGAAGATTTGAGTAAATATGCCATTGAACTGGGCCCAAAAGCCGCATTTCCAGAAGGGAAAATTCGCCAGATATTGAATGAATGTAGGTTTCTTGAACCTAAGACCATGGTGCGAGATTTAGCTAGAGGTGAAGTGGACCCCAAGTACATTGCCTAGTTCGGCAAAAGATTCCAGATCCCCGAGAGGCCCGCAAAGAGACCCCATGTCCAACTATTCACCGATGGGGCACAGGTGCAATGGGACTGGTTGACCAAAGAAAACGAGTACAGGGCCAAAATAAGCCAGTTGGAAAGGCGAGTCATGGAGCTTCAGTTTGAAAAGGGTGTTCAAGCCGCTACAGACAAGGAAGAAAAGAAAAAACTAGCTCAGGAAAATGAGGCCCTCAAAGCTTAGATCCAGAAGATGAAAATAGCTGCCAGAAATCCGGAAAGAAGCTGGGATGATAAAAGACTCATAAGCGGTCTGAAAAAGAAAGCCCTCGAGTATCAAGAAGACCTGGAAAAGTCTGAAGCTGGTCTAGCAAAAATCCGGGCAAAATGGACAAAGAACGCAGAAGAGCGGGCACGATTTGTGCAACAGATGAAGAGGAACTATGAAGGGACCATCACTATCCTAAGAAGAAAGATAGCCACTCTCGAGAATGAGGCAGTCAAGCAGGCTAAAGATTTCAAAGCTGATAGGGAGAACTGTTATGATCTGATGGCTCAGATGGAGGAAGGAATGCAGTATTTGCAAAATCAACACCTTCATGACTCTCAAGTGTTAGAAGCCCGAAATCAGCAAATAGGGAGGTTGCTTCAGGGAAAAGGCAGAATTAGAAAAAGGATCAGAACCATCGCTGACTACATTACCATGAAGTGCCAAACGTGCGAGAACATGACTCGTACCACCTTTTTCGCTGCAGTAATGACTTTCGGCCGCCAAGTTATGAGTGATTTTGAGCGACTGCAAGAGGATCTCGCATTTAGGCCCGCGGCGAGACCGAATGATGTCCCGCAGGCACCAGGAGCATTAATGTATTCTTGATTTTATTTGAGTATGTACCTTTCTTTTTCTATAGGAGTTTGAGTCTGTAAGTCAGTTCGTGAGTCAGTTCAGGGTGTTGGAGTCTGTTGTTTTCCTTTTTTGAGTCTTTTAGTTTTGAATCATTGTAATTCAAAGAATTTCCTTTTTATGAGATGAATTGAAAATCCCAAAATATTTTTCATTTTTACGCTTTATTGCCCCAGAACTACGCTCGGTCTGATTCATGCGGGGTCATGATACGTAGGAAATCTCCATAGGATTCGACCACAACCAAAAGAAAAAGAATAAAATAGAAAAAGAAAAAGGGGGAATAAAGGATAGGCGTGAGTAACAATAAAAGGGAAAGGTCATAAATAGGAAAATTCGGGATGACACAAGCAACCAAGCAAATGCATGATAGAAATGACTAATTGCCTAAGTGCATTGCATTCCTATGTGCGGTTGCCTATTTGTTAAGCTCTAATGACTAACAAGTTTTGTTGTTGATATCCAGAATTCAAGCAGTTAGTTCACCTAAGCATACTGGCAACCCACCCATACCAAACCAGATCCAAAAGTAAAATAATCATGTCTATCCCAAATGTAGACATCGGTGTTATTGATCCTTCGAGAGAAGAAGAAGAGTTGGATGTCAATACCATGAAAGAAGAGATGTACAAATTAAAACAACAAATGGCCGAAATGTATTAGGCCTGGGCTAAAGGACAACCACCATCAGCTTACCCGGCTAACCCTACCTTCACCCCACCCCCGGATCAGTCTCAAGATCATCTTGTCACTGATATGTCCCCGAGCTTTCCCATTTACCAACACTACGGGGGCACCACTTCTCATACGCCACAATCTCCACCCCCTAAACCAATTCCATACCCTCCTCCACCAGTAACTCCTGTCTTCGTAGCACCTCCACCAGCTACACTCCACAAATCTCTTAGAGAGCCTATGTTCCAGGCCCCGGACAACCAATACTATCCCTCGGAGCCCACTTTCAAAGCTCCAGAAACCCATTTCTATACTTCTCGCTTTGACTTCCCGATAGAAGCTGATAAACCATTCAAAAATCCTGAACATGAAAAGATGTTCAGGAAAGTTAAAAGCTTAGAACAATCATTCAGGGACATGCGGGGATTTGGAGGTCAAGTAAGTGTGGCTTACAAGGACCTATGTCTGTTTCC
The DNA here is from genome assembly GCF_000393655.2 of Nicotiana sylvestris. Lineage (NCBI taxonomy): Eukaryota > Viridiplantae > Streptophyta > Magnoliopsida > Solanales > Solanaceae > Nicotiana > Nicotiana sylvestris. The sequence goes on from NC_091065.1 coordinate 24,936,325, forward strand.
GAATGTGCAATTGTCGGCAGGTTTCAAGATGCCCAAGTTTGATCTATACAACGGGCACGGTGATCCAGTAGCCCACTTGAGGGGTTTTTGCAGCAAGATGAGAGGAGCAGGAGGAAAAGATGAATTATTAATGGCTTACTTCAGTCAAAGTTTGAGAGGATCAGCATTGGAATGGTATACCCGCCAAGACCATGGAAGATGGTGCACATGGGATGATCTGGCGCAAGCATTTGCTTGTCACTTCCAATACAATCTTGAGATCATTCCAGATCGATTGTCCTTGACTAAACTGGAGAAAAAACATAGTGAAAGTTTCAGGGAATATGGTTTTCGATGGAGGGAGCAAGAAGCAAGAGTAGACCCCCCAATGAAGGAAAGTGAGATGGTGGATTACTTCCTACATGCTTTAGAACCTACCTACTATGGCCATCTGGTCTCAGCTGTGGGGAAGTCATTTAACGAAGTGGTGAAGATGGGGGGGTATGGTAGAAGAAGGCCTCAAGGCGAATAAAAGCATGAGCTATTCGGCTATCAAAGCAACTACTCAGGCAATTCAGGGAGGCATAGGAGGGATTGGGAAAAAGAAGAGAGAGGACGCGTAAATAGTTGAGTCAGGAACTTGGTCCGGATCCAGAGAATCACCTTACCACTACAATCAACCTCGACCCCATCAACAAACTTACCACCACAATCCACCCCAACACTATTATCCCCCACCAGAACCTTATTTTTCTGTCCACCATGCACAAGCATACAACCAACCTCCTGCCCACACGCAATGGCATGCTCCCGCTCCACAAAATACTTATATGCATCCACGAGGACCAAGTTTCCGGCCTAGTCAAGCATTTAAGGGTGAAAGGTTGCAGAAAAAGAAAACCTTTACTCCGTTGGGAGAGTCGTACACTAGTCTGTTCCACAAACTAAGACAGTTGGATATGCTGAGGCCGATACAGTCCAAACTGCCAAATCCTCCTCCAAAGAATCTTGATTATACTATCCGCTGTGAGTATTGTTTTGGTACTTCGGGTCATGATACAAAGAAGTGCTGGAACTTGAAAAGTGCGATACAGGAGCTCATTGATACCAATAGAATTGAAGTTCAAGCTCCCGAGGCACCCAATATCAATAGGAATCTGATGTCAACCTATCAGGAGGCAAATATGATTGAAATAGTGCATGAGTAGGGGGAACCCAAGAAGCAATCACAGACTATCATGATGATTCGGTCCAGTGGAGTCAAGATAGTTGAACAATCAGCAGGTGAGGAGTCGGTGCTCAAGTCGAGCAAAAATATTGTTGGGCCATCTGTGGCAATTGAGAAGGGATCTTCAAGCAAGGTTGCAACGAAGCAGGAAGGGGTGAAGGTGATTGTACCAGGAGCAGCCAGCAAACCTGTCATAATTGTGGAAGGTGCCCGCGCAGATCGGGTTATTATCAAGCCAGTAACCCAGTTGCCAATAATCAATAGCAAGGCCATTCCTTGGAATTATGAACGAGTGGTAGTGACGTATAAAGGGAAAGAAATTAGAGAAGAAGTCTGTGAAGCCCAGGGTTTGACTCGCTCGGGAAGGTGTTTTACTCCCGAGGAGTTAAGAAGAACAAAAGATAATCAGGCGCTGGTAAAAGGGGTTGTAATTGAAGGAGAAGTAGAAGAATTCTTGAGGAAGATGAAGCTACAGGACTACTCTATCGTGGAACAATTAAGAAAGACGCCTGCTCAAATTTCGCTATTGTCATTACTAATCCACTCGGATGAGCACCATCAAGCTTTAATGAAAATCTTGAATGAAGTGCACGTTCCCGATAAGATCTCCTTGAATAATTTGGAGAAAATAGCCAACAAAATCTTCGAAGTAAACATAGTTGCTTTCTCCGATGATGAGTTGCCCGAAGAGGGTACTGAGCATAATAGGGCCCTTTATCTGAAGGTAAAGTGTGAAGATTCTATAGTTACCAGAGTTCTAGTCGACAATGGATCTAGTGCAAACATTTGCCCTCTCTCTATGTTGAACAAGCTGAAAGTGGACAATGATAGAATTCACAAGAATATCATTTGTGTTCGGGGGTTCGACGGCGGGGGCAAAGATTCAGTAGGCGATATAATACTAGAACTGACAATAGGGACCGTTGAGTTCACTATGGAATTCTAAGTGTTGGACGTGGCAGTTTCTTACAATCTTTTGCTGGGGCGACCCTGGATTCATGCCGCCAAGGCAGTGCCATCTACTTTGCATCAGATGGTTAAATTTGAATGGGATAGACAGGAAATTGTGGTGCACGGTGGGGATAATATGTGTGCCCAAAATGATGCCATCGTACCTTTCATCGAAGTTGAAGACGACAAAGGGCCATGGGTATATCAGGTCTTTGACGCAGTATCAGTTGAAAAGATCCCAGAGGGGAAAAGCATTCCAATTCCTAAAGTAACAGCCGCGTCAGTCATGGTGGCTTCTGAGATGTTGAAGAATGGCTTCGTACCTGGCAATGGTTTGGGTGCTTCGTTGCAGGGCATCGTACAGCCAGTATCTCTGCCCAAAAACTTGGATACCTTTGGTCTGGGGTTTAAGCCCACAGTTGCGGATGTAAGAAGAGCCAGAAAGTTGAGGCAAAGGGTGTGGGTCCTCCCAAAGCCCATCCCGTAGCTATCCAGATCATTTGTTAGGCCTAGTGCCATAAAGCATCCGACAGCAACGGTTCCCAGTTCATTGATTGATGATGATGGAGATTTGGATAAGGGGTTCGAGAGGTTGTTCATTGATGTTAACATGGTGAAAACTGGAGAAGGATCAAGTCAAGCGGATGTGCAATTCATTGGACCAAGTGCAAAGATCAGTAATTGGGAAGTTACTCCTCTTCCTACTCGGAAGGAGCTTTGGTAGTGGGCTTTGATTTTTCTTTCATTTTATCTGGATTATTCTAGGGTTGTAATCCATATTCTATGTTCCGTCCATTTGGATGTGTTAAACCTAGTTATCTTTAAAATTCAATGAAATGCAATTTCCCTTTTCTTTGTCATTCCTAATAATTTCCTTTTTATTTTTCTTTTCTTTTCTGTACAGTTCTTTTTACGATGGCTCTAATGACATGACATGCATAAGGAATCCTCAGCCTAGTCTTAAAAATCAATCTGATTCTGAAATAATAGTTCAAGAAGTAGATTGTGACTACGAGTCAGAATACGATGAAGATGAAGCCTTCGAAGAGATTAGTAAGGAGTTAATTCACTTCGAAGAAAAACCCAAACCCAACCTGAATGAAACAGAAGCAGTCAATTTAGGGGACGCAGATAATATCCGAGAGACTAAAATAAGTGTCCACCTCAAGCCAAAGATCCAGGAAGAGTTAATCAAAGCACTCATCGAATATAGAGATGTTTTTGCGTGGTCATATGACGACATGCCGGGTTTAAGCACCGATTTAGTAGTCCAAAATTGCCCACTGATCTAGCGTTTCCTCTTGTCAAGCAAAAGTTGAGGAAATTCAAAACTGATATGAGTGTGAAGATTAAAGAAGAAATTACCAAGCAGCAAAGGTTATTCGGGTCACTCGATATCCTGTTTGGTTGGCTAATGTCGTGCCTGTGCCAAAGAAGGACGGCAAGATCAGAGTATGTGTCGATTACCACAATCTTAACAAAGCAAGTCCAAAGGATAACTTCCCACTACCCAATATCCACATTTTGATCGATAATTATGCCAAGTGTGAGATTGGATCTTTTGTGGATTGCTATGCCGGCTATCATCAGATTCTAATGGATGAAGAAGATTCAGAAAAGACAACATTCATCATGCCATAGGGAACTTATTGCTACCGAGTAATGCCATTTGATTTGAAGAACGTCGAGGCAACTTACATGAGGGCGATGACTACTGTGTTTCATGATATGATACACAAGGAGATTGAGGTATACGTAGATGGTGTGATCATAAAATCAAAGCATCAGGTCGACCACGTTGAGGATTTGAGGAAATTCTTCCAGAGGCTTCGCAAGTACAACCTCAAGCTTAATCCTGCCAAGTGCGCATTTGGTGTTCCATCCGGAAAGCTGTTGGGATTCATCGTCAGCCGGTGAGGCATCGAGTTGGACCCATCAAAGATCAAAGCCATCCAAGAACTACCACCTCCGAGGAAAAAGACTGAAGTGATGAGTCTGTTAGGGAGGTTGAACTACATCAACAGGTTTATTTCTCAGCTCACGACAACTTGTGAGCCTATTTTCAAGTTGCTAAAGAAGGATGTTGCGGTCAAGTGGACTGATGTGTGTCAAGAAGTATTCGACAAGATAAAGGGATACTTGTCAAACCCGCCTGTGCTGGTTCCACCGGAACCAGGGAGACCTTTGATTCTTTACTTAACAGTCCTGGAAAATTCATTTGGCTGTGTACTAGGGCAGCATGACATCACCGGTAGAAAGGAACAGGCCATCTACTATCTTAGCAAGAAGTTCACAGCTTATAAGGTTAAGTACACTCATCTGGAAAGGACATGTTGCGCCCTAACTTGGGTGGCTCAGAAATTGAAACATTATTTGTCATCCTACACTACTTACCTCATTTAGCAATTGGATCCGTTGAAGTATATCTTTCAAAAGCCTATGCCGACAGGAAGACTTGCGAAGTGGCAGATTTTGCTCACAGAGTTTGACATCATCTATGTGACTCGGACTGCAATAAAAGCCCAAGCATTGGCGGATCATTTGGCCGAGAACCCGGTCGATGATGAGTACGAGCCATTGAAAACTTATTTTCCCGATAAAGAGGTGATGCATATCGATAAACTGGAGCAGATCGAGAAACCAGGTTGGAAACTTTTCTTTGACGGGGCAGTCAACATGAAAGGAGTTGGAATAGGGGTTGTGCTTTTTTCTGAAACAGGACATCACTATCCTGTTACGGCTCAGCTTCGGTTTTATTGCACCAATAATATGGCTGAGTACAAGGCATGCATTTTGGATTTAAGGCTAGCTGCAGACATGGATGTGCAGGAAGTTTTGGTCTTGGGAGACTCGGATCTTCTGGTACATCAAATTCAAGGAGAATGGGAAACACGAGATTTGAAACTCATACCCGACAATGTTTGCATGATCTTTGTCAACGATTTCTACCAGTGGAGTTCAGGCATATTCCAAGGGTCCATAATGAGGTTGCCGATTCTTTGGCTACCCTGTCATCAATGTTACACCATTCAGACAAAGCTTATGTCGATCCTCTGCATATTCAAGTCCGAGACCAGCATGCTTACTGTAACGTGATAGAAGAAGAACTTGATGGCGAACCATGGTTCCACGATATCAAGGTGTACATAAGAATGGGGATATATCCAATGCAAGCCACGGGGGATCAAAAGAGAACAATTTGACGGTTGGCAAGTGGGTTTTTCTTAAGTGGAGGAGTTTTATATAAAAGAACTCCAAACCTTGGATTGTTAAGATGCATAGATGCTAGACAAGCTACGGCTGTCATGTCCGAAGTACATTCGGGAGTCTGTGGACCACATATGAGCGGATACATGCTGGCAAAGAAAATTCTCCGAGCAGGTTATTATTGGCTCACCATGGAGCGAGATTGTATCAGTTTTGTGCGCAAATGTCATCAGTGCCAAGTACATGGAGATTTAATTCATTCTCCGCCATCCGAGTTGCACACAATGTCCGCACCATGGCCCTTCGTTGCTTGGGGTATGAATGTCATTGGACCAATTGAGCCAGCAGCATCCAATGGGCACAGATTCATTCTGGTAGCCATTGATTATTTCACCAAGTGGGTTGAGGCCAAAACTTTCAAATCGGTGACCAAGAAAGCAGTGGTCGATTTTGTTCACTCAAATATCATCTGTCGATTCGGAATCCCAAAGGTGATCATCACGGATAATGGTGCTAATCTTAACAGTAATTTGATCAAAGAGGTATGTCAATAGTTTAAGATTACACATCGCAATTCTACCCCATATTGTCCCAAGGCGAATGGAGCAGTCGAGGCAGCCAACAAAAACATAAAGAAGATACTTCGAAAAATGGTAGAAGGTTCGAGACAATGGCATGAAAAACTATCATTTGCGTTGTTGGGTTATCGCACTACTGTCCGTACTTCAGTAGGTGCAACTCCTTATTTGTTGGTATATGGCACTGAAGCAGTAATACCTGCAGAAGTTGAAATCTCGTCCCTTCGGATTGTCGCTGAGGCTGAGATTGATGATGATGAGTGGGTCAAAACCCGTTTGGAGTAGTTGAGTTTGATTAAAGAAAAAAGATAGGCAGCAGTGTGTCCTGGCCAGTTATATCAAAAGAGAATGGCAAGAGCATACAATAAAAAGGTACGTCCCCGGAAGTTTGAAGTAGGTCAGCAAGTGCTGAAGCGTATTCTTCCACACCAGGTTGAAGCAAAAGGCAAGTTCGCCCCAAATTGGCAAGGGCCATTCATTGTGACTAGAGTATTGTCCAATGGTGCTTTATGTTTAACAAATATCGAAGGAAAATGCATAGACAAGGCTATAAATTCTGATGCAGTCAAGAGATATTATGTATGATTTCTTTGGTATAATTGTTGATTGTTTGTATTTGGCATTATTTCGAAGATTGAAATGACGAAGGCAAACTGTTCTACTATCTAAACACTTTACCCTTTGTTCCCCCTTTTTTTAGCCTTATTTATTTCTTTCATACCCCTCTTTTGGAATCAATAACGAAAAAGAAAAAAAAAAGAAAAGAAAAGAAGCAAAAAGAGAAAGTACAACTGAACAAACAAATTCGGCAGTGAATTACGTTTGACCTGATTCCTGTTAAGGATACGTAGGCAGCCTCACAGCTCGGTCATAGTAAAATAAAATATCAAAATATCCCCAAGCAAGATACTGGGGCAGAAGTTGTGATTGTGATAAGAAATCTGATTCCCAAAGTTGTAATTCTAACCCATTTGAGATGCTTGGAGCCTTTTTGATACCCTTTTCTTTCCAAACATATCGAAGAACCCACATGGCTATCCAAAGAAAGACCTCCCGATCAGTCTTCGAGAGTTGCCAAATCAAACAAGTAAAGAGAATTCATATCAGGGGCAACACTTTGGTTTAAGCAAGAGAAATCAAAAAATGAGAGAGTCTTATTGGTGAAAACCCTCATGGACACCATGAGGCGATGAAAGCTGAGAGAAAATAAAAATGAGAGAGTCTTATTGATGAAAACCTTCACAGGCACAATGAGGCGACAAGGAATTGAGGAATAAACAAATGAGAGAGGTTTGCCGGTGAAAACCCTTCAGGGCACTGCAAGTCGAACAAGGTTCGTAAGTTGGCGGAAAGTAAAATTGGGTTGTGGAAATCTTGGAGCACAAAATAAAACAATTGGAAAAGAGATTGGTTAAATAGACTGGGCTGATTAATCCAAAATGCATACCATGATCATTGGTGCCAGTGACTCCACTCAGATAAGTTTCTTTTCCTATCTCCAACAATCATCCAAATTTGGATTTTCTTCTTTATTCTTAATTCTCAAAATCATTGCATTTCATTGCTGTTAATTTTACTCCTCTAAAGCTCTTCCAAGGTTAGCCTTGTTTCAACAAATAAGAAGAAATGTCAAAGTGTACTACCAGATTCAAAATTGCACAAAGCAAAATGCGGCTAGGACATGCCAAAGATAATATGATGAAAAGTGGGACATAGGGTGTAAGCAAAAGTTAAATCGGTGGAATGGTTTAGTAATGTCGTGGGAAATGTAAAGGTCAGAAATAGAGAACAACAGTTGGGGATCCTACAGTTAAGGATCAGTCAAAAGGTCAAAACAATACTTCGACCATGTTCAAGGCAGTCGGAACGAAGCAAAGCCTAGCAAAAAGAAAACCACCTCCAGCAAGAATGCCACAACTAACCACCACGTTTTAAACTGACAAGATTTTCTTTGATTTGAAACAGGGGAAAAGATGGCATTTGTTTTAGGAAATCATCCGTAAGGAGAACAAGTACCAGGCAAGTTTGATTGCAGAATTCTCAGGACCCTCCTGGAAAATGGGACCTAGTTTAAAAATCGAAACAATCGTAAATAGCAAAATCTAGCATAAATGTACCCCAAAGGAATATAAGTTGGTTTCAAAGTTTGCATGTTTAAGATAGGATTCAATTAGGAGTTTTCAGGATCCTCCTGAATAATGGGACCTAGCTTTGAGATTTCCATTAGATAACAAGGTTTAGCATAAGTTCTGTTGTAGGGTAATATAATTTAGCCGTAAAATTATCACTCTTAAGATAAAACTTGATTTTTGATTGTCAGGACCCTCATGTTTAGTGGGACGTAGTTTAAAACTGGCTTGGATAACAAGATTTAGCATAAGACATACCTTCAATAGATATAATTTAGCTTTAAAATTATCGTTTAATTAAGAGTTTTCAGGACCCTCCTCGATAATGGGGAGTAGTTTAAGACCTTCTTAGATAACAAGATTTAGCGGAAGTCATACCTTTAAAAGATATAGCTTAGATTTAAAATTATCATTTAGTTAAGAGTTGTCAGGACCCCCCCTGGATAATGGGACCTAGCTTTCAAATTCTTAGTAATATTTGGTAATATGATTCAGTTTAACACTCACAGATGCGCCCAACTACCAAACTAGGGCAGAAAATTTTCTTTTGTTTTGTCTATTTTTGTTGAAGTCAGGTGCCCATCTAAAGAATAGGGAGAACAACACGGATGGTAAAGATAAGAGCTGACCAAGTACTAGCAATCAGGCGTCCACCTGGAGAACAAGGAACAACAGTTGAAGTATCAGCAATCAAGCGTCCACTTGGAGAACAAGGAACAATAGTTGAAGTATCAGCAATCAGGCGTCCACCTGGAGAACAAGGAACAACAGTTCAAGTTTCAGCAATCAGGCGCCCACCTAGAGAGCAAGGGAGTACAGTTCAAGTTTCAGCTTTCAAGTTCTTACTGATATTTGGTAACATGATTCAGTTAACACTCACATATGTGCCCAGCTACCAAACTAGGGCAGAAATTTTTCTTTGTTTTTATTTATTTTTTTGAAATTAGGCGCCCACCTGGAGAGCAAGGGAATACATTCAAGATCAGCAGTCAGGAGCCTACCTGGAGAGCAAGGGAATACATTCAAGTTCAGCAATCAGGCGCCCACTTGGAGAGCAAAGGAATACATTCAAGATCAGCAGTCAGGAGCCCACCTGGAGAGCAAGGGAATACAATTCAAGTTCAGCAATCAGGTGTCCACCTGGAGAGCAAGGGAATATAATTCAAGTTCAGCAATCAGGCGCCCACCTGGAGAGCAAGGGAATACAATTCAAGTTCAGCAATAAGGCGCCCACCTAGAGAGCAAGGGAATACAATTCAAGTTCAGCAGTCAGGCATCCACCTGGAGAAAGGGAAAACATCTCAGATTACAATTCAAGTCGGCAACAAAGGGATTTCACCGGGAGAATACAAGTCAACAAAGCAACAAGAATCACAAGAGCAAGTTTGAAGATATAGATAGGACTTTTATAATGCATAGATCATAGTCTAGTCTAGTGTCTTTTTATTTTGACATGGTGTAATAAGGGGTTCAGTAAGCAGTAGCAGCAGCAACAACAGTGAAATCACAGCTTCATGGTAGTCCCAGCTATCGAAACTTCCCGAACTACATTGACCTGATTCCTTTATAGCTAAGGATATGCAAGAAACCTTTGAAGCAGAGGTTCGGTCAGATTCTTTCAAAAAAAAAATTCCCACGGAGTATTCAAACGGGAAAAAATCGCTCGTATCCGCTCACTTTATCTTTGCACGAAAACTCTTCGTGTTTCTGAGCAAAGAGGGGCAGCTATGAGCACGTGATTTTTACCCTATATGAATTACTCCCATCAATTCAAAACAAAATAATTTTTCATTGTTTGCAATGTCGTGGATTTTTGTGGCATTTTCTGTTATTGTGTGGATATTGTCTGTGCATGTTTATTTTATTTAATTAACGAAAAATACAAAAAATATATATTGCAATTGCATTTAGGATTTAATTTGGTATTTTGGAATTAATTAGTAATTATGTGTTTTATAAAAATGGAAAAAAATTACAAAAAATAGTTTATTCTGCCTTTTAATCTTAGTCTTGAATTTTAGTAGTTTTTACTTTAATTGGTATTTAATTTAGTCATGATAATTATAATTTAGAGTTAAATTAATTTAATAGGATAATTTGATCAGGGATTAATTTAGGTTTGTAATTTATTTTAATTTTAAATTTTTTTTTAAAAGAAATTCAGAAAAATAAAAAGCAAAGAATAAGAAATCTAGTTGGGCCACATTTAATTAAAATACCAGGCCCAAGTCGTTCTACCCCCAAAACCCAACCAAAATTTGCCCAAAACCCGGTCCAAGAAGTCAGTCGCCCAGACCCTTGAAATGACGTAGTATGGGAGTGGAACTACGTCGTTTCGGGGTCAACAAATCTCAACTGCTCATTCCCCCACATCCAACAGCCCAAACTCTCGCCCATTACCCATTTAACCCAACCCGTCTCCCCTACCCGATCCAGTCCCGTTTGAAACCAAACGACCCCGTTTTCATTAAAGGATTAATCACAGCCGTTGGATTTCTATCATCCAACAGCTCTAATTAATTCTCTAATTTAATATACCCATAACCCTCCAAACCCCCTACCCCTAAATCCAACCCTCCATCCCCCATCTCTCTAACCCTAGAGACGCCCCATCTCACTCCGCCTCACTCCACCCACCGGAAATTGCCTCACGGCAGTTCTGGTGGCTCAATCACTTCCAAAATCAACACCATATAACTCCCAGGACTCCCTCATACCAAATTCATCATTAGTTTCCCTCGAATGTATTCAGAACTCCTCAAATTTCAAATCCGTAGTTCGAAGCCTAAAAAACCTAAAATCATTTTTTCATCGAACCCGGTGGCATGCATGACCATAAGATGTTGTTGATTTCGAGTTTTGAAGTGTTGATTTGACGAAACTGATGTTGATCAGTTGTTCTTGACAAAGAACAAATGATTAACATTAGTTTCATTAAATCACTGAACCCGATGGGATTTGATTTCTATCCGGTAAGTTTCTTTACCTCTCTTTTCACTATCTTACTTTTTCTTCTTTTCCTCTCCCTTTATTTAGTTAGTTTTTTTATTACTTTGAATGAAATTTGAGCAAAATCCTGAACTTAGGATCCCTTTAGCGTAATTTTGTGTTCAATTTTCTTCTCAATTCTTAAAGGTCTTCTCTCTGATTTCTAGTAGTCTGTTTAGTTTCATTAGTGTCATGCTTGAAACTTCTGATTTTGCTTTTCGTTTCAGTCACACCGTTTAACTTAATTAGGTTGATTTAATAACTTAGTTAATTCCAGGTCTATTTGTGTTGTTTAATCAGTAATTAGTGTAGGTTCTAACTTTTAGAAATCAGTTAAGCGATTGTTTTCTCCTTTGTCGTAGACTACTGGTTTTGTTTGATTCATTCTTGCTGTTTGGGAAGTTGAAGCCATTTTAGACCCCATTTCAATAGGTCTGATTAGGTAATTGGGGCATAATTGAGCCTATGTATAGCTAAATTATTGGGTCAACTTGACTCATGAGGTTTCTGAGGTAATTAATAGGGGTGTTAAGGGGTAGTTTGATGATTGTTTAGTAAAAAAGGAGGTTTGTACCTACTTATGAAGCTTCTAATAAGTGGTAGAGTTAGAAATGCACTAAATGTTTGAGTGGAGATAATTAAAAATGAAAAATGGGATTTGTAATGGAAAATGCACTAACTTGCTACCAATTTAGAGGTTAGAAAACAGATATAGAAGGGGACTCGAAAAATAGAGAAACACAGAATATAGAGATCAGGAGATAAAAATCCAGAAAAAATCACAAAAATGACTGAAAAATAAAAAAAGAATATTGTTCCATTGAGTTTCCTGTTTTGAATCTTAAAGCTTTCCATTACTGCACAGTTTCTGATTCTATGTGAGGTTGAAAATGGACTGAATTTTGGGAATTGAAAGAGTTGGTTTAAATTTGGGGATTGGTTTCTTCCTTCTGAGTTGATTTCACTGTTATTATTGGCTGAATCTGGGTGGATTTCTGTTGCTGTTTGCTGTTGACTCCTCATATTTTATTTGTTCTTTCAATATCCAGGTACTTACTTTGAGCTTCAATGATTTGTGAAGTGAATTTGGAGAATGAAATGAAAAAATGAAGAATTCGAAGCATGTTTTTAAGTTTATTTCTATTTATGTTTGTTGTTTTAAATTTTACCTCTAATGCACATAATGTTGGCTGCTGACCATTTCTTCTAAGGGATAGTATTTTGCTTAGCATGGACTGTAGTGTTGTATAAAATTCTGTAGTTAAGTGACATTCCAATTATTGAGTTTGTATATTTTGTCTCTGAATGGTCAAGGGAACTGAAGGATAATACATATGATTAGAATCAGTGATAGGTCATAGATCTTGATTCTTATGTTATTATAGAATGTTTGCTACTATGGTCATACAATTGAATAATTGGATTTTTTTAGTCTGGATTGTGTCAATCATGCTAAGAAAAGGGGATCATCTTGGGTTTGCTTTGGAGGAAGAATACAGGCGTTAATTTCCCTTTGAAAATGTGTGAATTTGTTTCAAAGTAAAAGGGCATCTGAGTTTAGGAAATATCCAGTAATTGGTTTGGGGAGGGAGGTTTAATTAACGGAAAAGGTAAGGATATGTGTAATGATGCAATGTCATAGATTGACAGGGTTTGCAATTTGTATTGATTTTGCGTTTTCAATTGGGTCTGAAAACTTGGGCTATAGGTTGGCCCAGATGAAGAATTTTGTCATGTTCATTACTCGTTTGTGAATTTGAATTTTTGGACTGTTGTTTGTCATTAAAACTTGGGCCCATTCATGCCCAAACTTAAAGTTCAATGTTGCTCTGCCTTTGGTAATTAGCTGGATTTGATACCGCACCCCCCCCCTTTTGTAATCGTTGCTGACCTTGGACGCTTGTCAAGTGACTCGAACTCGAGTCTTCCATTTGGTCCATCCTTAACTCCTAATTAAATTGGGCCTTTCGTGTTGGGCCTGCTCTTTCGGCCTTCAGACTAATTGATTTTGACATGGACCGTTTATTTTTCTTTTGTATCTAAAATTGTTCTCATTTTCAATGCAAAGTTTCTTTTGGTAAATGGATACTGAACATTTGGATTTTAAAACCAGAAGGTTAGATTTCCCGTTCACCTGATGTTGTTAGTTGGACCTCACTAATAATTGAGTTTGGGCCTCAGTAAACAACATGATTAGTCACTACCCCAATACCTCGAGTACGTCTAATTAAGTGTGTTTAGGAGGTGAGCCGTATTAGACAATACAAATACTTTATGGCCCTCTGAGTTTAATTTGAATTTTTAATTTAGAATTAAGGTGTGTTGTGCCAAACAAAAATGACATTTGCATGGCCCTTGATTTAATTAATTTTGTTTTATCCTTAGCAATAAAGGCGTGCCATTTAGCGAATTTCCATGGCCCTCGTAAAGTTGCAAACGCGTAGTTACTTTAGTCACATTGTTTTAATAATTTACCTTCCTAAACTCGGGTGCACATTTATGTGACCCAAATCCAAATTTCAACGTTAGATAAAACGTGTTGCGGACTGCGGGTGCATTTATGTGACGTGGTTTGAAACATATTTTAAATGACGTTGCAATCTTCCTTTAATTAATTTAATGAAAGCAGTTGAAAACTTAAAATTGCACATAGAATTAAACATGTTCTAAAATCAGATAATAGGCCAATTATAACAGTTGAGCGACCATGCTAGAACCACGAAACTCGGGAATGCCTAACACCTTCTCTCGGGTTAACAGGATTCCTTACCCGGATTTTTGGTTCGCGGACTGTAATACAGAGTCAACCTTTTCCTCGACTCGCGATTTGAACTGGCGACTTGGGATACCATGAATTATCCCAAGTGGCGACTCTGAATATTTCAATTAATATAATCCCGTTTCGATTGTCCTTTAATTGAAAAAACTCCCTTATACCCTTTCGGGGTGTAGGAAAAAGGAGGTGTGACAAGGCTGTGATGGCGCCTAGCTGAACTTGCTAAGCAAACCAACTCGAAAACAATAAATAAAGGTCCATTTTCATTATTTAACAAAGGTAAATAATAATTAAAGATGGAAACAATCTCAAAACAATAATAATATCGAGTGGAACCCAATCACGGCCTAGACATGGCCAACATAATATGCCTCAAAGACTTGGTGGCACAAATACACGAGCAAATTAAAGAAATGTGATCAAGTTTTTGTACATGTCAAGCTATCTGAAATACAAATAGATAGAAATAATAAAAGGGACAAGGACTCGGGAACTGCGCAGTAGATCTATAAAGTGTAGCTCACCCTAAGTCTCTGTGAAATCTCTTAGCCCAATCAAAAAGCTCTACTAGGACTCACCTGAGGATCTGCACAAAAAGATATGTATAAGCGTAGCATGAGTACACTACAATCGGTACCTAATAAGTATCAAGTCTAACCTCGAAGAGGTAGTGGAGAGGCTAGATACTTCAGAATGCTTACCACACAAGTGAAATAATAGAATTTAACAACTTAACAATAGGTAACATCATGAATAACATGAGTCACATATATCAATAGTTGAAACGTATTAAGCATGCTTTTTTGGAACAGAAATAACCATACGCTGCTTAGATATTGAAGTAAAATATAACATGCTCAAATAGCGGAGTCGGGGCTCCCAATTAGCATATAAGGATGTCAAGTACAATTAACAGTTAAATAAAGTTGTTAAATGAGTCATTATTAAGAATACATGCTCATTCGGTACAAGATCCATGTACCCCAATACACAATCCATGTATCAACATAACCCAATACACAATATATGTATCACCCCGTTATAAGTTTCATGTACCGACCATGCTCACAAGGTCAAAAGTAACATGGGTTATCACCTAACTCCGGAGGGACAGATCAAATCCAAGCGCAAGAGGGGTATAATAGCATCCCCTCATAAATCAATATCTGATTATCATGTCTAATGTGTCATATTTGTGTCTTACTTGCACGCTTACCCTTCGTGCCAAAATCCTTGATCCAAATCACGAATCCATTATTGAAAATGTATGTACATGCTCAAGAATTATAGGAAGAAGGTGCACAGGGACTTAAAAAATATCATACAGATATGTGCTCGTGAAATCTCTCTGTGATTACGGACAATTAAGCAATTTAACATATCAAGAATAAGTTCACATGCTTTCACAATTAATCACAAGCCTAGGCATGATTTCTTGCATGAATAAGAGAGCACAGTAGTCACATAAACTAAATAGATCATGAATCAAACGAGCACATAGTCAACTAAAATAAAAATAAAAAATCCAATTTCTATCTCTGGTCATGATATAAACTCGATGAATGTATATACGCTCGCCACTATATATACACACCAGCCCAATACCTCAAACACACAACAAACAAGTCATCTCCTAGAGGTTTCCCTTTTAACAAGGTTAGCCAAGAGACTTACCTCCACTTGATAGCCTTAAAATCACCAAAAGTGCGAAATCCTCAAAATCCAACTCAAAACGGCTTGAATCTAGTTAAGTACAACCCAATATTACCAAATAAAGCTATAGAATCGAATACAAATGATAAAGGTGAAATTTTTAATCAATTGCACAAAGTAAACCAAAAAGTCTACCCGAGCTCGCCTCCCGGAAACCAACTAAAGTAACAAATCCCGACTACGCATTAAAATATGAGTCTAAATATATAAGTTTCTTCCAAATATGACTCCAAAGTAGGGTTCAAATCTCTATTTTTCACTTTAGAAATGTTTTACCAAAATCCCTAATTTTTCTCTTTCAAATTCACCAATCAAATGCCAAAATCAGAGGTAAAATCATGAATAATAATCAAATTTTAGTCAAGAAAACTTAACCAACCACAAAATATGATAAAATGAGCTCAAGGTCCCGAAAATAATAACTTATACTTTTGTCCAGTTATACACTTCGTGATCGTGGGAGAAACTTCGCGATCGCGAAGGTGAAATCCTTGCCCAACTGGTGCCTCTTCTTTTCGAATGCGAAGTCCTTAGCGAAACCCCCACCACCTACTAAGCCTATATGAATGTAATCCTATCTCTGTGAACGTAGAGGTATTCCTTCCCTCTAGCATCACTCCTTCGTGAATGCGTCCTCCTCACGTGATTGCGGTGCTTCAGCTCCCTCCTCTCCGTGAACGCATGACCTTGCTCGCGAATGCGAAGAGTAAAATCCTTCTGCCTACTATCTTTTCACCATGATCACAAAGCACTACAACACATCATCAAACCAACAATCCAATACCAAGACAAAATGGTCTGAAACTACCCGAAAACACACTCGAGGCCTTGAGACCCCATCCAGTCACACCAACAAGTTCCAATACCTTATCCATACTATTTTAGTAATATCCTATTCCCTGATCTTCAATTGGTAATACCCTGACCTTAGGTAAATCTTAGAGAAAACACCCTACAATTACAAACAAGTCATATATCCTTGGCAGCAGGTACTTATTCTTGATTGTGACCTTGTTGAGCTACCGATAGTTGATACACATCCTCAGTGACCCATCTTTCTTCCTTAAAAAGAGAATAGATGCGCCTCAAGGTGACACACTCGGCCGGATGAAACCATTTTCTAACAAATCCTTCAATTGTTCTTTTAGTTCCTTCAATTCTGCTGGTGCTATTCTGTAGGGCAGAATAGAAATAGGTTGCATGCCTGGCATCACATCAATCACAAAATCAATCTCCCTGTCTGGCAGGATCCCAGGGAGCTCATCCGAAAAGACTTCTAAAAATTCACTCACAATTAGCATAGACTCAAGTGTAGGCGCCTCAGCATCAGTGTCCGTAACCCGGACCAAATTGTAAATACACCCCTTGTTAATCATCTTCGTGGCCTTAAGGAAAGAAATGAACCTACCCTTTGGCACCACATCATCCCCCTTCCACTCAATAATTGGCTCATATGGAAATTCGAACCTAACGGTTCTAGTTCGGCAATCGAGCTTGGAAAAACATGAATAAAGCCAGTTCATCCCCATTAGTGTATCAAAATCAACCATACCCAACTTAATGAGATCATCCATGGTGTCCCGACCTTGCACCATGACAACAAAATCTCTATAAACTCGCGTGGCCAAAATAGACTCACCAACCAAAGTAGATATAAAGAACGGCTCATGAAGGTGCTCCGTCTCTATCCCAAATTCCATAACAACATAAGGAGTGACATATGACAATGTGGAATCAGGATCAATAAGAGCATATACATCATGAGATTGGACAGTCAATATACTTGTGACAACACCTGGAAAAGTCTCTAAACTCTGGCGACCCCTCATAGAATAGAAACAACTGGATCCTCCCGAACTTTGTGCATAACCCCTAGTTTCACCATGTCCTACGGGTATTGGAGGGCCTCGAGCTGGAGGAGGTACTACAAATGTAGTAGCTACAGAACTGGCTGGTTGTGTCGTGCCCCTACCTACACTTTGGCAGGACGAACAACAATCCTTCTGAATGTGACCCGTAATACCATAACCATAGCATATATGTTAGTCTATGAAGCATGTCCCAATATGCATCTTCCCACACCTAGGGCATGGGGGCCTCCGCTGCTGCTGACATCTCTCTCCAGGTCGATCCTACTAGTATGATCCCTTGTTGTCCTGACAGGGCCTGAAATAGCTCAACTGTTACTGATTGCGACCTGATGGCGGTGCAGTAATCGAAGATTGAGCAAAAGACTGGGATGACCCTGATGAACCTCCCCTAAATGCTGACCTTCCACCACTACCGCCACCAAAAGAACCACCTAAGTTTCCAGCGGACCGGGCTATATTTCTACCCTTTCGCTCCATTCTATTCTTTAATTTGCAGGTCTCGATGGCTAGAGCAAATGCCACCATCTTCCTATTATTCATATACGAATTCAAGGCAGCTGTAGCGGCCTCATTAATAACCAAGGGGTGAGGCCTTGAACAAACTAATGCACTCTAGCTTCAATAGTGGGCGACATGTAAATAACATATTTGGACAGATGCGCGAACCTCATATGGTACTTCCACACACTCATGCTACCTTGTTTTAGGTTCTCAAACTCAGTGGCACAGAATACCTTAGTCTCGTCAGTCAAGGGATGATTAATAAAGGCATCAGAAAACTCACTCCACCTCACCGGATGGCTCCTCTACTCATGGGACTCCTCCCACATCTCGAACTAAGAATAGGTCACCTCCTTCAGGCGGTAGAAAGCCAATTCCACTCCTTCCATCTCAGTAGCACACATAACCCGAAGAATTTTGTGCATCTCATCAATGAAGTCCTGGGGGTCCTCAGGATTAGTACTCATGAACACTGGAGGATGTCATTGAAGAAAAATGTTCACCCTAGAACTAGAAGAATCTCCTTGCTGGCTGGAAGAAGTAGGTGCAATATTCGATCTCTGGGCCTGAGAAGCTACTATCTGAGCCAACATCTGTATTTCTCCCCTAAGGTCCCCATTGGAAACACTAGGACCGAAAGTTGGGGCTAGAGGTCGAACTGGAGTATCAGTTGGAGCAACCGATGCACCCTCATTAGTTGTAGGAATTGGTGCAGTGTGAGCAAGTGTAGTTAAATCAGCCAGTGTGGTTGCATAGGGAGTTTGAGAAGCTATGTTAGGGGGATATGACTATGACCCAGTACGAGATGATATTTGTAGATTTAGCATGTCGTGCAACATGGTTGGTTCCCACTAAGAGGGAGAAGATTAGGAGGTTCATTAATGTGCTCAACTATGGTCTACGTTATAGTTTGGATTGAGAGGCCAAGATGGATGCTAGGTTTAAACAGGTGGTTAAGATTGCTAGGCAGTTAGAGCATGTTTGCAGGCTTGAGCGAGAAGAGCAGGAGGCCAAGATACCCCATGGTTCAAGATGCTAGGTTTAAACAGGTGGTTAAGATTGCTAGGCAGTTAGAGCATGTTTGCAGGCTTGAGCGAGAAGAGCAGGAGGCCAAGATACCCCATGGTTCATGTGGCTTTAGCAGCTCCTCATCTACAGGTCAACCACATTACAGCAGAGGACGCCTTTTTAGGCCCGCTCAGGTAGCTCATCATATTTCTCGTGGTTCATCAGTTAGCAACAGTTAATACAGTGCTCGTCAGTTCTGTTATCATTTAGTGCGCTACCGGCATAGAATTCTTACCGTGCTCCATCTGCTCAGGGTTCCACAAGTAGTTATTCGGGTTATCAAGGTCATCAGCCTCATAAGAGGGGTGCTTTGAGTGTGGAGACTTGAGTCATCTCAAGAGGGATTTCCCCGAACTTCTGAGTAGAGTTCCACAGTAGAGCTCGCAGCCTATAATTTTAGAACCAATAGCTACACCACTCGCACAAACAGCTAGGGGTGGGGCTCAGTCAGTTCGAGGTCTCCCTAGAGGGGGAGGTCAATCAATCATTATTCAGGCCCGTTGCTATGCATTTCTAGCTAGGCCAAAGGCATTTCCTTCTGACGTTGTGATCACATCCATTGTTTTAGTATGCAATAGGGACGCTTCAGTGTTATTCCACCCTGGTTCCACTTAATCTTATGTGTCCTCCTATTTTGCTCGTTATTTGGATATGCCTCATGATTCGTTCGATATTCCTGTTTATGTAGCTACACCAGTGGGTGATTCTACTGATGTGAATCGTCTATATCGATCATATGTTATTATCACTGGAGGTTATGTGACTAGGATTCGATCTTTTATTGCTCAATATGGTTGATTTTGAGGTCATTTTCGATATAGATTGTTTATCTCCATACCATGATATCTTTGATTGTCACACTAAGATCGTGACTTTGGCAATGTCGGGGTTGCCTAGGTTGGTATGGAGAGGTTCTCTAGGACACACTACTAGTAGAGTGATTTCATATTTGAAGGCTCAACATATGGCTGAGAAGGCGTGTTTTGCATATTTGGTCTTCATGAGAGATGTTAGTGTTGATACTCCTACTGCTGAGTCAGTTCTAGTAGTGAGGGAGTTCCTAGATATGTTTCCTACAGGCCTGCTGGGTATGACACCCGAAAGGGATACTGATTTTGGTATTGATTTGGTGTCGGTCACTCAGCCCATCACTATTCTATAATATTACATTGCACCAATAAAGTTGAAGGTGTTGAAAGAACAGTTACAGGAGTTGCTTGATAAGTATTTCATCAGGCTTAGTGTGTCACTTTGGGGTGAACAAACATTACTTGTGAAGATGGATGGTTCTATAATGATGTGCATTAACTATAGGCAATTGAACAACGTTACTATCAAGAACAAGTACCCACTACCACGTATTTATAATTTTTTTATCAGCTTCAGGGTGCTAGGGTATTCTTGAAGATAGATTCAAGATGGGGGTGCCAACAGTTGAATATCCGAGAATCAGCTATTCTGAAGACAGCTTTCAGGATCCACTATGGTCACTATGAGTTTCTGGTGATGTCTTTTGGGATGACTAATGCCCTAGTAGCTTTTATGCACTTCATTAACAATGTATTTCAGCCTTATCTTGATTCCTTCATCATAGTTTTCATTAATGATATATTGGTGTATTCTTATGGCTGGGAGGATCATGAGCAACATTTGAGGATCGTGATCCAAACCTTTAAGGACAAGAAGCTATATGTTAAATTCTCCAAGTATGAGTTTTGGTTATACTCGCTAGCATTCTTGGGCCACGTGGTGTCTAGTGAGGGAACTAAGGTGGATCTGAAGAATATTGAGGCAGTTCACAGTTGGCCCAAACCGTCTTTTTCTACTGAGATCCAGTGTTTCCTTGGGGTTGTTGTGTATTATCACCTTTTTATGGAGGGGTTTTCATCTATAGCAACCCCATTTACTAGATTGACGCAAAAGGGTGCCCCATTCAGGTGGTCCTATGAGTGTAAGGAGAGATTTCAGAAGCTCAAGACTGACTTGACTACAACTTTAGTTCTGGTTTTGCCTTCAGGATCGAGTTCTTATACAGTCTATGTATGTTGATGTGGGAGTGTAGAGTTATTGCTTATGCTTCGCGTTAGTTGAAGCCCCATGAGAAGAACTACCCAGTGCATGATTTGGAGTTAGCAGCCACTATTCATGATCTCAACATTTGGAGGCATTATCTTTACGACATGTCTTGTGAGGTGTTCATAGATCACATGAGTCTTCAGCATTTATTCAAGCAAAATGATCTGAACTTGAGGCAATGGAGGTGGTTAGAGCTACTAAAGGACTATGATATCACCAATATTTATTATCTGGGGAAGATCAATGTGATAACTGATGCTTTGAGTAGGAAGGCTGAGAGCATAGGGAGTCTTTCTTGTATTCCAATTGGGGAGAAACTGTTAGCATTGGATGTTTAGGATTTGGCCAATCGGTTTGTGAGGTTGGATATTTTGATTGCTAGTAGGGTTCTTGCATGTGTTGTATAATGGTCGTCCTTATTTGAGTGTATCAAGGCACATCAGTATGATGACCCTCACTTGTAAGGGCACGGTGCAACACGGTGATGCTAAGGAGACTACCATTGGAGATGATGGGGTATTGAGGCTGAAGGTTCAAAACTATGTTCCAAATGCGGATAGGTTTTAAGAGTTGATTCTTGAGGAGGCCCATAGTTCGCAATACTCTATCCATCCAGGGGCTGTGAAGATGTACCATGATTTTAGGCACCACTAATGGTGGTGGAGAATAAAGAAGGATATTATTGAGTATGTTGCTTGGTGTTCGAACTGCCAGCAGATAACATACGAGCATAAGAGATCGAGTGGTCTGCTTTAGAGGCTTGATTTTCGGAGTGGAAGTGGGAGCATATCACTATGGATTTTGTAGTTGGGTTTCCACGGACCTTGAGCAAATTCAATACAGTGTGAGTCATTGTGGACAGACTGACCAAGTCTGCACACTTCATTCCAGTCATGACTACCTACTTTTTAGAGCAGCTAGCTTGAATTTATATTCAGGAGATTGTTCACCTTCATGGTGTGCCTGTGTTTATTATCTCAGGTCGAGGCACGCAGTTTACATTGCATTTTTGGAGAGTAGGGCAGCATGAGTTGGGAACACAGGTCGAGCTAAGTACGACATTTATTCCTAGACGGACGGGCAGACCGAGCGCTCTATTCAAATTTGGAAGGACATGTTATGAGCCTGTGTCATTTATTTTGGAGGTTCATGGGATCAATTTCTATTATTAGCAGAGTTTTCCTACAACAATAGCTATCGGTCGAATATCCAAATGGCTCCTTATGAGGCCTTATATGGGAGGTGATGTCGTTTTCTAGTTGGTTGGTTTGAGCCTAGAAAGGCCAGGTTATTGGGCAATGATTTGGCCCTTAGTGCTTTGGAGAAGGTGAAGTTGATTTAGGAGTTGCTTCATACATCACAGTCCAGGAAAAATAGTTATACTGATAGGAAGGCTCGTGATATTGCATATATGGTGGGTGAGAAGGTTCTACTCAGAGTTTCGCCTATGAAGGGCAAGTTGAGCCCGGTATATTGGTCCTTTTGAGGTGCTTGAGAGAGTGGGATAGGTGGCCTATAGACTTGCCTTGCCTTCTAGTCTATCGGGAGTTCACCAATGTTTCATGTTTCCATACTCCGAAAGTATTATGGGGATCCCTCATATGTTCTGTACTTCAGCACGGTGCAGTTGGATGAGGATTTGACTTATGACGTGGAGTTGGTGGCCATTTTGGATTGGTAGGTTCGAAAGTTGAGGTCGAAGAATATAGCATCAGTGAAGGTTCAGTGGCAAGTTCAGCCAGTCGAGGAGTCTACTTTTCGAGCAGGAGATGTGGAGCGGATATCCTCACATTTTTTAAACTCCAGATATGATTCTAGACTCGTTCGAGGATGAATATTTGTGTAAGAGTGGGAGAATGCAACGACCCGGCTGGTCATTTTGAGTACTCTAGCCCTATTTCCCCTATTTGATTCTTTACATATATGTACTTATGATTTTGTGACTTGTGGGGATGGTTGGTTTGGTTTCAGGAAAATTTTGGATCGAATCGGGACACTTAGTCCCTTGGTTAGATGCTTAAGTTGTAAGAGTTGTTTGGAGTTTGACTTTTGGGTAGATGAATCCAAAATGGTATTTTGATGGTTTCAATATCTTCGTATGGTGATTTTGGAATTAGGCGTGTTCCCAGATTTGGATTTAAAGGTTCCTAGGTCATTTTGCCTTGAAATGGGAAAAGTAGAAAATTTGTCAGGTTGATAAATTTGACCGAGAGTTAACTTGATATCGGGTTCAGATTTAGGTTTTGGGAGTCGGGATAGTTCCATTGTGTCATTTAGGACTTGCAATAAAAATTTGAGGTTATTCTGAGTTGTTTAGGCATGTTCGGTGTAAGGTTTAGATTTGGAAATTTGGATTAGTTCCTTAGGCTTGAATATAGGTGTGATTCATATTTTTGATGTTGTTTGGTTTGATTTAAGGTCTCGAGTAAGTCCATGTTGTCACACCTCCTTTTTCCGCGCCCGCGGGGCGCATGGGAGTTTTTTCCAATTAAAGGACAATCGAAACGGGATTTGTTTATTTATTTCAGAGTCGCCACTTGGGAGGTTTAGGGTGTCCCAAGTCACCAATTTTAATCCCAAATCGAGGAAAATAATGACTCTATATTACAGTCTGCGTACCAGAAATCCGGATAAGGAATTCTGTTAACCCGGGAGAAGGTGTTAGGCATTCCCGAGTTCCGTGGTTCTAGCACGGTCGCTCAACTGTTATATTCGGCTTATTTATCTGATTTTTAATACAATTATGAACCATGTGCAAATTTTATCTTTTAACCGCTTTATTAATTATTATTATTAAGAAATGTGAACATCGCTTAAAACATATCTTTGGACTGTGTCACATGAAATGCACCCACAATCCGAAACATATTTTATTTGATGTTTTAGAATTTGGATTTGGGTCGCATGAAATGCGCACCCGAGTTTAAGAAAATTAAATTATTAAAGGCGCGCCTAAAGCAACTAGCGCATTATTATTTTTCGGAGGCCGCGAAATTCGCTAAACGACCCTCCTGAATTCTAAGTAATTTTAAACAAGTATTTACTGAGGGCCCCGCAATTTGTATTTTTACTCGGCGAGGCTCATCTCATTCTTATTTTTTAAAAGAATTTGCAACGTCATGAAAATGCATCTCGGGCCACGCCACAATCAATGCGCCCGTGACTAGAGACATATTTCGACTCCGTTGAGATTTGGATTTGGGTCACATAAATGTGCACCCGAGTTTAGGGAGATAACATTATTAAAGGCGCGCCTAAAGCAACTAGCGCATTATTATTTTGGGTAGGGCCGTGAAACTTGCTAAACGGCCCGTCCCGGAATCTAAGTGTTTAATACATATATTTTGTGAGGGCCCCGCAATTTGTCCCTTTTATTCGGCGAGGCTCGTCTCATTTTATTCTTTATTATTATTATTTTTTTTATATTTTTAAAAGGATGCCATTTTTACGTCTTTAACAATACTAAACTTACGGCCTCTTTACAACTAAAATCCCATGACTTGTTAGAAGTTTAATAAAAGGAGTTTAGTGAAAGAGTGTTTCGGGAGTAGTAACAGCATGCACTAATACTATTTTTTCCGAATGACCTAGCCAAAGGAAAGGACGAACAGATTAACGTCAAACTTGTGTCATAGAACGACTAGTCCAACTTAATCAAATGACATCAAATAAACAAGAATAACATAACATGAAAATGAACCAAAATGCAGACAATGAAACATAGGCAGAAAATTTCCATACCAATTTTTATATTGCATCTCAAACACTCAACGTAAAGTTTATTTATCTAATACATCGAGGTTTACTAACCTTTGCACCTCGACAAACTCAGAACGACAAACACGATTCCGACGGAACTCAAGCCGGACCTCTCTGAACGAAGAACAACGACGGAACCTCGGACAGCACCTCGACGTACCGGACCTCGACGAACCAAAGTCGACCTCGACGGAAAACAGAAAACTCGGCCAAGCAAGATCGCAGCAACCCACCGCTGCTCGGAAACGCAGCTACGACTGCTTGGCATGCAGCAATAGCTGCTCGTCGGACTGAAAATGGTGGACTGGTTCTTGGCTACGGCGAAGGAGAAAAATGGTCGTGAGGCTGCTTGGTTCGGCAGGTGGTGATGGAGGTGGGAGTTGGTTGTGACGGGCTGGGGTCAGCTGGTGGTTATGGTGTCGTTTGGTTGGTTTACCGGAGGGGTCGTGGGGGTTTCGACGAAACAGTGTTTGGGTGTTGCTGGGGCGTGGACGCAGGTGGTTTTATGGGGTAGGGTTCTCGTTAGGAAGAAGGGAAGCTGGTGGTTCGCTGGTGGTCTTGAGGCAGCAGGTTGGGTGGTTGTCGACAGTGGGGGTATTCGTTGGTTTTGGTCCGGTGGACTGCTTGGCGACGGGGGTGCGACGGGCAGTTTGGGCAGTGACGAACGGAGTTGGGAGGAGCCGGGGGTGTTTGGACGGTGTCGAAGGGCAGTGACGAACGGGAGGGAGCTGGGTTTAGGCGTTGGGGGGGGTCTCCATCGTTAGGGTTTTTTTTTGTTCTTCTTCCTTTTTTAGGAAGAAGATGAGTGAACAGTAGTCTCCACCCCCAAAATTCAAAAAAAGTCCTCCTTTTCAAAGTTTTGTCCGTGTATTTGTATAGTCTCTGCCCAGAAAAATGAGCCCCACGCGTGGTGGGGTTCGAGGCATATGTCCCCCACGCGTGGTGGGGTTCCCCACGTGTCCTGGACACGGTTTATTATGGGCTAGGTCCGAAAATTAGGCCTAAAACCGGGTAGTTTAAACCCGAATATTATTCTTTTGCCAGGACCCGAGAAATAGGAACACGTTGCTTAACTAGTCCTATGTAAGCAAAATAACTACCAAAAATAAGACTAGTATTTAAACAAAACTATCTCTTTTTAAATATTTTTTAAAGATTTAAAATAGCTACAAAATATTAATGAAACTATTTTTTTTTGTAATTTTCGTTTTTCTTAAATATTAAGATAAAATATGAAGTAATATTTTTGTATTTTTCAAAGTTAAAATGACTATAAAACTTTAATAGAATTATTATTTTTGTATTTTTTCGAAATTATACAAGGTATAAAAATAAAGTGCAATTTTTGTATTTTTCAAGTTTATGAGAAATACATAAACTAAAATTTATATATATATTTTTTGAAATTTTCTTTTTGCAACGAAATGAAGTAAAAATAGTTAAAATAGCTGTACTAGACTCAATTTCACATATTCACGCTAAACATGTGAAAATTCTCGGGGAAGGTCAAAAATCACGTGCTTACACATGTTATGTTTTAGGATTGATTGATGTGATTGGATGGGGTCCTGAGGCCTCGGGTGTGTTACGGATTGATTTTGGACCATGTTGGATTGAGTGGAATTGCAACAATTTTTCTAAGTTATGGTGCATCCGGACCCACGATAATTGGGTGGTAGTTGCGAGGCCGCAGAAGTGGCTAGGTGGGCACAAATATGGTGCGTGTCTTAGGAGGCTGAGTCCGTAGATATGGACATGGGGCCGCAGAATCGAAGCTGGCTGAGGAGGCTAGGGCCGCAAAAGCTGAAGCATGGATGTAGATGCGTCATCGCATCTACGATGTTGAAGGCACATAAGCGCGACCACATATGTGACTAGGTGACCACAAGTGCGGTTGGTCGAATCTTAAGTGGACCTCGTAGATGCGATAAGTGGACCATAGAATCGGCGTCGTAGGTGTGACCTTTGGGCCTATAGATATGGTTTAGCTGGCCAAACTTTATATTCGAAGGGTTTGGTTATTTTTCTCATTTTTGGAGTTGTGGAGCTCGGCTAGGGGCGATATTTGGAGGGATTTTCATCACAATTGAAGGGGTAAGTGATCATCACTTGATTTTGGTTTATATATTGATTATCCAAAGATTTTGACACCTAATCTATATGAATTAAAGGTGGGATTGGGGGGGGGGGTTGGACTATAAGTTTGGAGAGTGAGAATTCATGATTTGAGGGTCGATTTGAGATTGGAATTAGATGAAACACATATATTTGGACTTGGATTGGAATGGATTTTTGGAATTTATAAGTTTCATCGGGTTCTGGGGTGCAGGCCGGGGTTAAGTTTTTGGGTTGACATTACATAATTGATTCAAGACCTTAGCTTTATAATTTGGAATTAATTTCTCTGACTTTTATTGATGATATCAAATTGTTTTGGCTAGATTAAAGCCGCCTGGAGGTTGATTCATGCGAGAATGGTTTCTTAGAGTATTAGTTGGCTCGCTTGAGGTAAGTATCTTACCTAAACTTGGTTGAGGCACTAGTTTCCTGAGTTATTTTTGATAGTTATCTGCTATGGGTGGCGCACATGTGTGGGGTCGAGCCCATGTGCATGCACCAGGGTATTATTCATGCTCGGGTAGAGATTAGGCTATGATATGCCTTGAATTTATTGCTAAGCTTCATGTTGTGATGTTTCTCCTATTTGTACCATGATGGAGGTTACATAAAAGTTAATCTCCAGAATGAACCTGATAATTGCTAATTTTTTTTAGCATCTTAGGAGAAAGATTCATCGGACTAAGATTTTGATCCTAGGAGAAGATTCGTTAGACTAGGTCTCTATCTTAGGAGAAAAATTCGTCAGACTAAGATTTTGATCCTAGGAGAAGGTTCATCAGACTAGGTCTCTTTTTTTTTTGGTATCTCAGGAGAAAGATTCATCAGACTGAGATTTGATCCTAGGAGAAAGTTCGTCAGACTAGGTCATTTTTTTTTTGGTTATCTTAGGAGAAAGATTCATCAGACTAAGATTTTGATCCTAGGAGAAGGTTCATCAGACTAGGTCATTTTTTGTTTTTTTGGTTATCTTAGGAGAAAGATTCATCAGACTAAGATTTTGATCCTAGGAGAAGGTTCGTCAGACTAGGTCTCTATCTTAGGAGAAAAATTCATCAGACTAAGATTTTGATCCTAGGAGAAGGTTCATCAGACTAGGTCTTTTCTTTTTGGTATCTTAGGAGAAAGATTCATCAGACTAAGATTTTGATCCTAGGAGAAGGTTCGTCAGACTAGGTCTCTATCTTAGGAGAAAAATTCGTCGGACTAAGATTTTGATCCTAGGAGAAAGTTCATCAGACTAGGTCATTTTTTGTTTTTTGGTTATCTTAGGAGAAAGATTCATCAGACTAAGATTTGGATCCTAGGAGAAGGTTCGTCAGACTAGGTCTCTATCTTAGGAGAAAAATTCGTCGGACTAAGATTTTGATCCTAGGAGAAGGTTCATCAGACTAGGTCATTTTTTGTTTTTTGGTTATCTTAGGAGAAAGATTCATCAGACTAAGATTTGGATCCTAGGAGAAGGTTCGTCAGACTAGGTCTCTATCTTAGGAGAAAAATTCATCGGACTAAGATTTGATCCTAGGAGAAGGTTCATCAGACTAGGTCATTTTTGTTTTTTGGTTATCTTAGGAGAAAGATTCATCAGACTAAGATCTTGATCCTAGGAGAAGGTTCGTCAGACTAGGTCTCTATCTCAGGAGAAAAATTCATCGGACTAAGATTTTGATCCTAGGAGAAGGTTCATCAGACTAGGTCATTTTGTTTTTTTGGTTATCTTAGGAGAAAGATTCATCAGACTAAGATTTTGATCCTAGGAGAAGGTTCGTCAGACTAGGTCTCTATCTCAGGAGAAAAATTCATCGGACTAAGATTTTGATCCTAGGAGAAGGTTCATCAGACTAGGTCATTTTGTTTTTTTTGGTTATCTTAGGAGAAAGATTCATCAGACTAAGATTTTTCTTTTTTTTTTTTTTTTTGTTTTTGTTTTTATCTTTAACAACCACTTAGAAGGAAATGCATCTCCTACGGGTGAAACTGAAACTAGAACTTAGGAGGAAATGCGTCTCCTAGGGGGTAAAACTTAAATTAGGAGGAAATGCGTCTCCTATGGGTAAAACATAAACTTAGGAGGAAATGCGTCTCCTATGGGTAACACTAACTTAGGAGGAAATGCATCTCCTATGGGTAAGACTCAAACAAACTTAGGAGGAAATGCGTCTCCTATGGGTAAAAACTAAACTTAGGAGGAAATGCATCTCCTATGGGTAAAGCTAAACAAACCTAGGAGGAAGTGCGTCTCCTATGGGTGAAACTAAACAAACCTAGGAGGAAATGTATCTCCTATGGGTAAAGACGTGGAATGTATTCCCTTATTATACAGGTGGGCGCCTAATGGTAAAGACACAAAATGTATTCCCTTGTTATACAGGTGGGTGCCTAGAATATGGAATGCACAGACAAAAGTATTCCTCTCGTTATTCAGGTGGGTGACCTAGAACAAAAAATAAAAAGACAGAAATGTATTCCTCTCGTTATTCAGGTGGGCGCCTGTCTTCAAAACTTAAAATAAAAAGACTGAAACCAACATATCCTATTTGAGGGCGGATGAACCCGACATATCCTATTTGAGGGCGGATGAACCCGACAGATCCTATTTGAGGGCGGATGAACCCAACAGATCCTATTTGAGGGCGGATGAACCCGGCAGATCCTATTTGAGGGCGGATGAACCCAACATATCCTATTTGAGGGCGGATTAACCCAACAGATCCTATTTGAGGGCGGATGAACCCGATAGATCCTATTTGAGGGCGGATTAACCCGACATATCCTATTTGAGGGCGGATGAACCCGACATATCCTATTTGAGGGCGGATGAACCCAACAGATCCTATTTGAGGGCGGATGAACCCAACATATCCTATTTGAGGGCGGATGAACCCAAAATATCTTTAAGACTTGAAAATGTCTTACCTCGAATACTTGCTGGGGATTGGGATGAATTTTCCTTTTCTACCTTCCCCATTTTTTATTATTATTCTTTTTTTTTTTTTAATTCTTTTTGTTTTTGTTTTGTTTTTGCATAGCTTCTTCCTTCAAAGACTACCTCCCTTGATTTACTTACCTGTTGGGGGTAAAATGTTATCAGCTGGGGGTACCTGACTTCCAGAAAATTTTCTAAATGGAAGGAAAATTTTCTGCCCCAGTTTGATAATATCCCTTGTGGCATGCGTTTCTGCCTCAATGGCATTTCCCTTACCTGTTTCAAATCAAACAAAATTGTTAGTTTAAAACATGGTGGTTGGTTGTGATACTCCTGCTGGGATGGTGTTCCCTTTCTCCCTCCTTGCTCTGTGTTCCACAACTTGTTGGGGATGATATTATGTGCTGGGGATAATCCCTTCCTGCTGGGGATATCCATCTTCTTTCGTGGCATAGCTCGGAAACTGGCATTTTCCCGACCTTTTAGTCTAGTATGGATTTCGCCAAATCATGCTCACTACTTTCCTTGCTTTGTCCATGGGCCTTGGCCTTGAGGTTTATAACGCTTGTCAATCTTTCTGTCAATTCCCTTTTGCTGGGGATATCTGTATTGACACTGGCATCGCGCTTGTTCCTCGCTGACTATACCATTTGGATATACTAGTCAGATCTCATCTTGGAAAGCTGATGGCATATTTTGAAGTCATTTCATACTTGTTCTGACCGGACAGACTCTATTGGGGAAATTTTTTATGAAAGGAGAAAGATAACAGAAACAAAATAAAAGACAAAGGAAACGATGACTCTTTTACAAAAGAAACTATAAATAAAAACCTATCAAACGCAGATACCGACTCTAATGGCCATGACATGCGTATGTGGCCTATCCTCTGCCGTCAATCATCTTTTAAGATCTTCCATTGGCGATTCCCCCTCTGATTCTCAATCTTATTCGACTTGTAGTGCCCGAAGGGTTTTCACTATCAAGTCTCTCTCATTTTTGGCTTTTCTCTCAGCTTTCATCGCCTTATGGTGCCTGTGAAGGTTTTCACCGATAAGACTCTCTCATTTGTATCTTTCAAGTTGGGGGTTTGGAGTGTCGCCGGTATGACTCTTTCTGCTGGAGGTTAGAGTCATTTCTGTTGTGGAACAGAGTGTTATGTTCGCTGGTAAGACTCTTCATTTGTCTGACTGGGCATCTTTTGAAGACTGATCGGAAGGTCTTTCTTTGGACCGTAATGTGGGTTTTTGGATTGGGCTAGAAAGAAAGTGTATAAAGGGCTCAAAGAATACATTAATTTTGGGTTATTAATTACAACCTTCGGAATTAGATTTATTTACATCAAACGCAACATCTGCCCCAGTTTCTTGCTTGGGGATATTTTAATTTTTTTTTCATTTTTCAAAACTATGACCGAGCCGTGAAGCGCCTACGTATCCTCTTTGAGGAATCAGGTCAAACGTAGTTCCCAATTCCTCTTTTTCATTTGACTTTTTTTTTCGTTTTGTTGTTTTCTTTTCTTTCTCTCTTTTTTTTTCTTTTGTTTACCTGCCGCGCTTGCGTATTCTGTTCGTTGCTACTAATTCCGAACGAGGGGTATGAAAGGAAAATAAATAAGGCTCAAAAGGGGTTAACGAAGGATAAAGTGTTTGGGTAGCAGAATAAAATGTCTTCGTCATTCCAGTCTTCAAAACATGCCAAGTGCAAACAACACAATTAAACAATAGATTTATAGTCTCTTCCGATGGTGCTGGACTTGACAATTATATTCAACATATGTTCGTTCATTTGTCACTTCTAAAGCACCGTTGGGCGACACTCTCATTCTCATTATTATGAACGACCCTCATGCCAATTTAGGCGAATCTTTCTTTAACGGTTTTCTTTGTGTTTAACTTGCCCCAGTTCCACATGACTCGGGCTCCAAATAATCTCAAACCGTTCTTATTTCCTTTAAATGCTTTGATCACCTTCCCAGGGTTTTATGATTAACTTTTAAGACTAGGCCCAAACTGGGTGCGCATGTCATGTCCCTAGAATCGGCATTGAACAAAAATGATAAAAGGACTAAACAAAAAGATGACTGGAAATAATAAAAGACCGGATTTTGTATTAGACTACCGGTGAAATGGTTTAAATAACAAAACAAACAAAACAATCCAGAACAAAATCCTAAAACAAACTGGACAAGACAACATCCGACTTATAACCCTAATAATCCGAACAACAGAAATGACAACAAAATGAGCCACCACAAGCTTCTCTCTTGCTGACCAAGGAACGAAACGTCCTCCCACTTTATCAAAATTGGCATTTTAGCCACTGAGCTTTGCATTAGTATTGTGAAGACCATTGCCAGCTTCAATATCAGCAACCTCCGTCAACAAGTTTCCAATAGGATTCAAGTGCTTCTGTTATTAGGCCTGATCCCCGCAGACTGTATATCATGAGGTGCAAGCAAAGGATTCTGGGCGTCATTGTCCGGATTACCACAAACCAACCACCTTAAGTTTATGCTTCAAAACAAAACAGGTGACAACATCTTTTTTTCGTTTTTTTTTTCTTTTTTTTCCTTTCTTTTTTTTTCGATTTTTCTTTCTTCTTTTTTTCATTGCTTTTTCATTTTGCTTTTTCTATTTTTTTCTTTTTCTTTTTCATTCTCTTTTTTGCTTTTTTTTTTTTTTTTTGTTGTGGTCGAATCTTATAGAGATTGCCTACGTATCATGACCCCGCATGAATCAGACCTTGCGTAGTTCGGACCAATAAAAGATAAACAATACTAAACACTCTTCTTTTTTTTTAAATTTAAAACAAACTGGGTTTCAAGGATTTAAAGATTACCCACAAGCTTGAAAATTAAACAACCCGCATGTTCTAATCAAAAGATTGGTAGACTTAAAAACAAAATTCCAGCTCCCTTTCTCTGTTCGACAAATGCAACCAAATGGTTATTTTTTGCAAATGTGGCCCCTTCCAATTTTCACATGAATTTTGAGGCCGGGGAGGATTATTTTGACACTTTAAAACTTGTCCATTCTTTTACGAAAATAACCTTTCGACAACTGAAAGATACTCTAAGGCTATTTCGGCAAGAACGGTTTAAGACGCGGCCGAAGCTGGCTCGGCTTATTATGACAAAATTTTCAAACGGTATTCACCTGACCGTCGACTCTTTTTTTCAAATTATAATAAAAACTTGGTGCTGCAAACACGACCCTTCAGCGCCTTGGGGACGAAGATTTATAAGGCTGCGTGGGTCAACTTGGACCAAAAATTCTAAACATGACCCGAAGGTGGCTATTTATGCAAAGTCAGCCTTCCGGCGTCCCTTTCGGGAACATTCGGCTCTTTATGACAAAACAACATCACCTGACTTATTTATGACTCTTTTGTCGTTTTTCAAATTAGAAAACTCAATATTGCAAGCACGGCCTTTCAACATCTCGGGGACGAAGATTTTTAAGGCTGTGTGGGCCAATTGGACCAAATCCAAAACATGACCTAAAAGGTGGCTGTTTACGCAAAGTCAGCCTTCCGGCGTCCCTTTCGGGAACATTCGGCTATGTCTTGATAAAACAGCGTCACCTGACTTCTTTATGATAAAAACTAAAATTTGACATGTATTTTTTGTTATTATTATTATTATTTGTTTTTTTTGGCTTTTTAGCAAAACGGTGGGGTTGGACCCGATGAGGGTTGCCTACGTATCTCACATCCGGTGAGAATCAAACCCGCGTAGTTCGGGCAAATAAGCTATTTTTGAGAAGACCCTTTTCCATTTCTATTTTTTTTATTATTATTTCGCAACAATCAAATAGACTATTATTCTATTATTTTTCATTTATAACAAACAAACGAATTAACGAAAAACATAAAACATTCCTTCTTTTTTGAGAAGGCGGGGTTGGACCCGATGAGGGTTGCCTACGTATCTCACATCCGGTGAGAATCAAACCCGCGTAGTTCGGTCAAATAAACTATTTTAAAAGAAGAAAGGAAGCATTTTTTTATTGATTTTCTTTTAAAAGAAACACTTCTAAGATATATTTTTGAATTTCATTTGCTTTTTTTTTTTATTCTAAAGAAGAAGAAGAAAATATTTTTTGGAATTTTACCTTTAATAAAAGAAATGCTTCTAAAATGTTTTTTTTTCTGAATTTTCTAAAGAAGAATCAAAATATTTTCGGATTTTTATTTATCTATTTTATCTTTTTTGAATTTTGAACTTTCTTTTGATTTTTTTTTGGATTATATATACTTATTTTTGGAACAAATAATAAAACTCTTTTTATTTTTATTTCTGGCATTTTCATAGACAAACAAAATAAAACATTTTTTTTTTAAAAAAAAACAAACTCTTTTTCATTTAATGGCAAAACAAACTATTTTCTTTAAGATTTTTTTTTAAAAAACAAACAGAACAATGGTGATTTTTTTTTTATTTTTCCTTTGCTTTTAATATAACAAACTAACAAGACATTTTTTCATTTTTAAAATTTCGGCAGAGTTTCGACTCTACTCGGACTTCTATGCTGTTATTTTCTCCTCTTTTTCACGATTTTATTTTTAATCTGTGGAAAATAATGAAAACATACAAAATCTTTTGAATTTTCATGCTTTGTTTTATTTGTAAATTTTTTTTTTTTTATTATTTCTTTTAAAAATGTGGCATGGGAGACATAACGATTTCCAAGACTTCTTGGATTCCGCAAATGCTCCTCATGCGCTTTTCCCAACATATGAAGCGTGGGGGACATATGGGAATTCCAAGACTTCTTGGATTCCACAAATGTTCCCCATGTGTTTTCCCAAAAAGCAAGCGTGGGGGACATAGGGAATTCCAAGGCTTCTTGGATTCCACAAATGTTCCCCATGCTTTGATTAAAATAACATTATGCTGGGAATGACCCAATGACCCATACGCCCTTGACTAAATACAACATGTAGCACATAGGATGCCGAAAGATTGTCTATTATTTTCAGGTTGCTTGTCCTAGACGGACCCAACCCGTGTGTTGAGTCCCCTAAGTCAAATGCACATGATGCAAATAAACGTTCCTACTAGGGATCCGGCATGTGGCTTTGTTATACTAGGTTCAGAACCTGGGTGTTTGTTCTAGACCTGGCTTACCCGAGCGGACAGCTCGAGCCGAGGGGGGGCAGCGTACCGGGAATACAGAAGCTTCACCGGCTTAGCAACTTATCCGAACCTCGTTCTAAATTGGGATTTGACACTATACAGAAAAGAAGTCATACGAAGTACACCCTTCTTCATGATTTAGAAGACTCAGAAAGGATATGGGTTTCGGCACAGTTTATATACAGTTCACATAATATCAAAGCGGTAAAAGCAACATTTAGCACATCAGGCTCAAAACATGTAAAAAATCAGATAAAGCCAAATATAACAATTTATCTAAGCTCGAATTTCTAACCCTGAACCAGTGGTTCTGGGTCATTGTCCCCAGCGGAGTCGCCAGAGCTGTCACACCTCCTTTTTCCGCGCCCGAGGGGCGCAGGGGAGTTTTTTCCAATTAAAGGACAATCGAAACGGGATTGGTTTAATTATTTCAGAGTCGCCACTTGGGAGATTTAGGGTGTCCCAAGTCACCAATTTTAATCCCGAATCGAGGAAAAGAATGACTCTATATTACAGTCTGCGTACCAGAAATCCGGATAAGGAATTCTGTTAACCCGGGAGAAGGTGTTAGGCATTCCCGAGTTCCGTGGTTCTAGCACGGTCGCTCAACTGTTATATTCGGCTTATTTATCTGATTTTTAATACAATTATGAACCATGTGCAAATTTTATCTTTTAACCGCTTTATTAATTATTATTATTAAGAAATGTGAACATCGCTTAAAACATATCTTTGGACTGTGTCACATGAAATGCACCCACAATCCGAAACATATTTTATTTGATGTTTTAGAATTTGGATTTGGGTCGCATGAAATGCGCACCCGAGTTTAAGAAAATTAAATTATTAAAGGCGCGCCTAAAGCAACTAGCGCATTATTATTTTTCGGAGGCCGCGAAATTCGCTAAACGACCCTCCTGAATTCTAAGTAATTTTAAACAAGTATTTACTGAGGGCCCCGCAATTTGTATTTTTACTCGGCGAGGCTCATCTCATTCTTATTTTTTAAAAGAATTTGCAACGTCATGAAAATGCATCTCGGGCCACGCCACAATCAATGCGCCCGTGACTAGAGACATATTTCGACTCCGTTGAGATTTGGATTTGGGTCACATAAATGTGCACCCGAGTTTAGGGAGATAACATTATTAAAGGCGCGCCTAAAGCAACTAGCGCATTATTATTTTGGGTAGGGCCGTGAAACTTGCTAAACGGCCCGTCCCGGAATCTAAGTGTTTAATACATATATTTTGTGAGGGCCCCGCAATTTGTCCCTTTTATTCGGCGAGGCTCGTCTCATTTTATTCTTTATTATTATTATTTTTTTTATATTTTTAAAAGGATGCCATTTTTACGTCTTTAACAATACTAAACTTACGGCCTCTTTACAACTAAAATCCCATGACTTGTTAGAAGTTTAATAAAAGGAGTTTAGTGAAAGAGTGTTTCGGGAGTAGTAACAGCATGCACTAATACTATTTTTTCCGAATGACCTAGCCAAAGGAAAGGACGAACAGATTAACGTCAAACTTGTGTCATAGAACGACTAGTCCAACTTAATCAAATGACATCAAATAAACAAGAATAACATAACATGAAAATGAACCAAAATGCAGACAATGAAACATAGGCAGAAAATTTCCATACCAATTTTTATATTGCATCTCAAACACTCAACGTAAAGTTTATTTATCTAATACATCGAGGTTTACTGACCTTTGCACCTCGACAAACTCAGAACGACAAACACGATTCCGACGGAACTCAAGCCGGACCTCTCTGAACGAAGAACAACGACGGAACCTCGGACAGCACCTCGACGTACCGGACCTCGACGAACCGAAGTCGACCTCGACGGAAAACAGAAAACTCGGCCAAGCAAGATCGCAGCAACCCACCGCTGCTCGGAAACGCAGCTACGACTGCTTGGCATGCAGCAATAGCTGCTCGTCGGACTGAAAATGGTGGACTGGTTCTTGGCTACGGCGAAGGAGAAAAATGGTCGTGAGGCTGCTTGGTTCGGCAGGTGGTGATGGAGGTGGGAGTTGGTTGTGACGGGCTGGGGTCAGCTGGTGGTTATGGTGTCGTTTGGTTGGTTTACCGGAGGGGTCGTGGGGGTTTCGACGAAACAGTGTTTGGGTGTTGCTGGGGCGTGGACGCAGGTGGTTTTATGGGGTAGGGTTCTCGTTAGGAAGAAGGGAAGCTGGTGGTTCGCTGGTGGTCTTGAGGCAGCAGGTTGGGTGGTTGTCGACAGTGGGGGTATTCGTTGGTTTTGGTCCGGTGGACTGCTTGGCGACGGGGGTGCGACGGGCAGTTTGGGCAGTGACGAACGGAGTTGGGAGGAGCCGGGGGTGTTTGGACGGTGTCGAAGGGCAGTGACGAACGGGAGGGAGCTGGGTTTAGGCGTTGGGGGGGGTCTCCATCGTTAGGGTTTTTTTTTGTTCTTCTTCCTTTTTTAGGAAGAAGATGAGTGAACAGTAGTCTCCACCCCCAAAATTCAAAAAAAGTCCTCCTTTTCAAAGTTTTGTCCGTGTATTTGTATAGTCTCTGCCCAGAAAAATGAGCCCCACGCGTGGTGGGGTTCGAGGCATATGTCCCCCACGCGTGGTGGGGTTCCCCACGTGTCCTGGACACGGTTTATTATGGGCTAGGTCCGAAAATTAGGCCTAAAACCGGGTAGTTTAAACCCGAATATTATTCTTTTGCCAGGACCCGAGAAATAGGAACACGTTGCTTAACTAGTCCTATGTAAGCAAAATAACTACCAAAAATAAGACTAGTATTTAAACAAAACTATCTCTTTTTAAATATTTTTTAAAGATTTAAAATAGCTACAAAATATTAATGAAACTATTTTTTTTGTAATTTTCGTTTTTCTTAAATATTAAGATAAAATATGAAGTAATATTTTTGTATTTTTCAAAGTTAAAATGACTATAAAACTTTAATAGAATTATTATTTTTGTATTTTTTCGAAATTATACAAGGTATAAAAATAAAGTGCAATTTTTGTATTTTTCAAGTTTATGAGAAATACATAAACTAAAATTTATATATATATTTTTTGAAATTTTCTTTTTGCAACGAAATGAAGTAAAAATAGTTAAAATAGCTGTACTAGACTCAATTTCACATATTCACGCTAAACATGTGAAAATTCTCGGGGAAGGTCAAAAATCACGTGCTTACACATGTTATGTTTTAGGATTGATTGATGTGATTGGATGGGGTCCTGAGGCCTCGGGTGTGTTACGGATTGATTTTGGACCATGTTGGATTGAGTGGAATTGCAACAATTTTTCTAAGTTATGGTGCATCCGGACCCACGATAATTGGGTGGTAGTTGTGAGGCCGCAGAAGTGGCTAGGTGGGCACAAATATGGTGCGTGTCTTAGGAGGCTGAGTCCGTAGATATGGACATGGGGCCGCAGAATCGAAGCTGGCTGAGGAGGCTAGGGCCGCAAAAGCTGAAGCATGGATGTAGATGCGTCATCGCATCTACGATGTTGAAGGCACATAAGCGCGACCACATATGTGACTAGGTGACCACAAGTGCGGTTGGTCGAATCTTAAGTGGACCTCGTAGATGCGATAAGTGGACCATAGAATCGGCGTCGTAGGTGTGACCTTTGGGCCTATAGATATGGTTTAGCTGGCCAAACTTTATATTCGAAGGGTTTGGTTATTTTTCTCATTTTTGGAGTTGTGGAGCTCGGCTAGGGGCGATATTTGGAGGGATTTTCATCACAATTGAAGGGGTAAGTGATCATCACTTGATTTTGGTTTATATATTGATTATCCAAAGATTTTGACACCTAATCTATATGAATTAAAGGTGGGATTGGGGGGGGGGGGTTGGACTATAAGTTTGGAGAGTGAGAATTCATGATTTGAGGGTCGATTTGAGATTGGAATTAGATGAAACACATATATTTGGACTTGGATTGGAATGGATTTTTGGAATTTATAAGTTTCATCGGGTTCTGGGGTGCAGGCCGGGGTTAAGTTTTTGGGTTGACATTACATAATTGATTCAAGACCTTAGCTTTATAATTTGGAATTAATTTCTCTGACTTTTATTGATGATATCAAATTGTTTTGGCTAGATTAAAGCCGCCTGGAGGTTGATTCATGCGAGAATGGTTTCTTAGAGTATTAGTTGGCTCGCTTGAGGTAAGTATCTTACCTAAACTTGGTTGAGGCACTAGTTTCCTGAGTTATTTTTGATAGTTATCTGCTATGGGTGGCGCACATGTGTGGGGTCGAGCCCATGTGCATGCACCAGGGTATTATTCATGCTCGGGTAGAGATTAGGCTATGATATGCCTTGAATTTATTGCTAAGCTTCATGTTGTGATGTTTCTCCTATTTGTACCATGATGGAGGTTACATAAAAGTTAATCTCCAGAATGAACCTGATAATTGCTAATTTTGTGATGTAATTGCTTGATTTGAGCTATCATACACCTTAGCATGTCATTTATACCAATCCAGAAGTATGAAATTTGATGTTCATTGATCATGTACATGTATTCTTATATATTTTTTGTGTGATATGGATTGAACTGGTGGCGTGTGACCACACCATGCGAATTGTGAAATTGAGTCTGTGACCACGCTGGGCGGATTGTGAAATTGAGCCTGTGACCACTCCGAGCGGATTGTGATTTTGGCACATGAGTTGTCTGTGCAGAAAATGAGTTGTCCATGTAGATCCGAGATATTCATATTATTGGCATCTGAGTTTTCCATGCAGCACGTGAGTTGTCCATGCAACACTAAGTTGTTTGTGCGGTTGATATCATTATCACATGAGTTTTCTGTGCAACGTGTGGATATGGATCTATCCCCCTAGGGTCACCCTCTTATGTTCCTTCTTGATGGTGTACATGTGAATTGAGGAAATCTGATCAATGGTTTGGTTCGGCCATTGAGATTCTGAGGAAAAGCTAGCCAGTGTTTGATTTGGTTATTACATTTCTTCTTTACTTGCAATTTCCTTGGTTATTTACTTGATTTGGTTGCATATCGTCTTTATATGTTGGATTGTTGACTGAGCAGATTAAATTAAGTTATTGTGTGCACCAAGGTAGTTTTCTAACTAGGATTCATGACTTGATCATATTGTTGTTATGTACTTGTTAGAAATATGAACCGCGTCGGTGATTAGCGAGTATTATTTATAATTATTACTTCTATTATCTCGTCGAGGTTAGCTATGATACTTGATGAGTACATGAGGTCGGGTGTACTCA
This sequence comes from Nicotiana sylvestris, assembly GCF_000393655.2. Lineage (NCBI taxonomy): Eukaryota > Viridiplantae > Streptophyta > Magnoliopsida > Solanales > Solanaceae > Nicotiana > Nicotiana sylvestris. The sequence goes on from NC_091065.1 coordinate 24,976,588, forward strand.
TACTACACTCTGTACTTAATTGTGCAAATCTAGGTGTTGGACCAAGCCACCAGTAGTTGAGGTTTGTTACTGAGTTATCTTTGGAGAGACGAGGTTGAGTTGCATATCGACCACAGTCTTGGTGTCTCTTTTCATTTTATACTATTGTCTTTTATTCAGACAGTATTGTTATTTGGCATTTCAGACTTGTGTTTTCGCTTTAAAGCTCATGACTCTGCATTTACTAGTTTCAGGGTATTCATTATGTATCGATGCTAATATGTTATAATGATGGCTTTAGAATTGTATTATTTTCGTCACTTATGATATTATGATTCGCTATACATATGCTCGGTTTTCCTAGCAGGTGTGTTAGATGTCGTCATGATCGATTGGTGGTTTTGGGTCATGATAATGGGCTCAGGTTGAGTTTTGAAGATTTGATTAAAATTGAAGTTTTATTGTTTGGAATTGGCCTATTACTTTGTTTGACATTATTGAGTTGAATTTGGCTAGATTCGAGTCCTTTGGTGTTGGATTTGAAGGGAAATGTTGTTTATTGTTGATTCAAGCTTTTCAGGGGTGGTAAGTCTCTTGTCTATCCTTGTAAGAGGAAATTTTCCCCATAGGTGATCTATTTGCTATTTGTTGCTAGATTGAGGAGCCACGTATATGCGATGTGACGAGCGTATATGCGTATCTAGGTTTGACCATTTTGGTATTGTTGACTTGAATTATGGTTTGTTTGGATTATATGAAGTTAATATCCATGTTTTCATTGATTCTATGACTACGTGATAATTCGTAATACGATTTAGGAGCATGCTTAGGGTTATGACTTGATGATTTGGGCATAAAGAATTGTTTTGCGATATACAAAGGTCTTATTTGCTCCATGATTTGGTGGTTCCTATGGCTTAAATGATTCATGTTAATTAAGATGATTAAATTTGTGCATGCTTAATTGCTACTTGAGTCGTTGTGATAAATTAGTTACATGATTTTCCATAGCCATCTTTTAACTCTACGAGATTTTATCCATATTTTGTTGATATGTTATGTGCCTCTTAATTAATTATTTCATAGATATATGCGTGAGTTTGAGAGTTGGATGTTATGAAAAGGTTGAGGAATTTGGCACCAAGGACAATGTGAAGGGATATTGATTATCGATTATTGATGATATTATGATTGAAATGGGTTGCGCACCGCAAATATTGATTAATGGTCATTAAATATAAAATGATCATATACTTGGATATGGATTTGTCCCTGCAGAGTCAGGTGATTACCCATGTTACTTTGGGACCTATGTGCATAGGCACCCGTGATTCTTTTAGTGTTTGTTGGACACGTGGCAGGTGTCCGGCACATGGATTTATGCTGTGAGTTGTTGATAAAGGGATCCTGAGCATGCATTGGTAGCTTAGACTCATGCATTGGCTCTTATATATATATATATATATATATATATATATATATATATATATATATTGATATTGGATCATGAGCATGCACTGGTAGCTTAGACTCATGCATTGGCTCTTATATAAATTGATATTGGATCCTGAACATGTATATGTACGTATTTTTTACTCATGCATTGACTTGATATAAATGTTGTTGACATGAATCATGTCTTGGTATGAGGATCGAGGAGTTTATCCTTAATTACTCTCCTTAGCTGTTAAGCATGCCTAAATTTTGTATGAATTGTGTTTCTTTGAGCAGTCATATTCATTTGATGATATCATGCTTATTTTCGCATATTATTTAGGTTTACCTATTTATTAGATGGTTAGTGAGTGTCGATATCGATCCTTCGCCACTACTTCTTTGAGTTTAGACTTGATACTTACTGAATACTATGATTTTGTACTCATACTATACTTTTGTACATTTTTGTCTAGGTTCCGAGACTAGTATTAGCTATACCATTTAGTTGAGTAGGAGTACTATGTTGGAGACTTTGTGGTGCGCTGCTATACTTGATCCGATTCGTAGGAGTCCGACTTCCCTACCTTTCTATTTCTATCTATGTATTCTTTTACGGATAGATATTTTGTTCAGTTGATATTAGTTACTCGTTTTAGATGTACGTAATGTAGTAACACCGGGTTTTGAGCAGTTGAATAGATAGTTGTGATCGTGTTTAGACCCTATCATGGATCATGTACTCATGTTATTGATTTGAAATTTATTTCGCATTGTTATTCATATTATGAAACAATTAATAGCTTAATAATTGGATATTGTGATATTATTTGAGTGTTGGCTTGCCTAGCGAGGAGGTAAGGCACCATCATAGCCCACCATAATCTCGCATGTGCGACACACCAGTACCAGGCCTGCCAACAACCATCAAAATTATTCGGAATCAATTCGAAACACACCCGAGCCTCCTAGAACCCCGTCCAATCATACCAACAAGTTCAAATACTTAATCCAAACTTATCCAAATGCTTAAAACATATTAATTAACATCAAAACTGAGAATCGATGCTAGAATTCGATCTCTTAACTTCCAAACTTTCTAACGTTACCATACACGTCCGAATCATGCCTAACCATTCTGGATTTTAACCAAACTTTACACAAAAATTCCAATCAGCTAAGTGAACATATACAAACTCTCAAAACACCAATAGAAATGCGATAACCTCAAAGTCAACTCCCGATCAAACCTATAAACTCTCTAAACCTTTAAATTGCCAACTTTCGGCAAACAGAGCCAAAATCTTCTGGAAACCTCCGAATCCAAATCCAAGCATACACCTAAGTCCAAAATCACCACAGAAAACTACTAGGACCATCGAATCACCAACCCGAGTCTGTCTACTCAAAAGTTAGACCTTGGTCAACTCTAGCAACTTAACCTTCCAAAATGAGACAAAATATCCCAAATCCATCTCAACCCTCCTGGAAACAAGCCAACCAATTCCACAAGTCACAAAATAACAAGAAAACATGCAAAAAGCATCATATAGGAGAATAGAGCTCAAATAAATAAAATAATCGGTCGGGTAGCCACACTATAGGAGTATCAATTGTCTTCGCATTGTTCATCTCAAATATTTTAAGCAGTTCTTTGATGTACTTTTATTGATGTGTCATCATCTTATTTTTAATTTTCTTAACTTGTAATCCAAGGAAGAATTTTAGCTCTCCCACCATGCTCATCTCAAATTCACATCCTATATTGCAAATTCTTATAAAAAGATTCATTAGTTGCACCAAAAATAATATTATTAACATAGATCTAGACAATTAACAAGTTCTGACCCGTCTTCATCAAAAATTGAGTGTAGTAAATTTTACCTTTTGTGAACCCATTCTCAAGAAAGAATTTTGATAATCTCATACCATGCTCTTGGTACTTTCTTTAATCCATATAATATTTTGTCCAATTTATGCACATGATCAAAAAATTCATGACTTTCAAACTCTAGAGGTTGACACACAAATACTTCTTTCAGATACCTATTTAGGAATTCACTTTTAACATCAATTTAATATAAGTTGAACATGACGTAGGATTCAAAAGCAATAGGCATATGTATAGCCTCCATTTTAGCAATCGGTGCAAAATTCTCATCATAGTTTATATCTTCTTCTTGATTTTAATCTTGTGCTACCAACCTTGCCTTATTCCTAGTGATAGTACCTTGATCATCCAACTTGTTTTTGAAAACCTACTTGGTTTCTATAAATGTTATGTCCTTTGGTCAGGTTCCAGATGTCATACTTTATTCCTTTCAAATTGATAAAGCTCCTCTTGCATAGCCGGAATCCAATCAACATATCGAAGAGCCTCCTTAAAATTTTTAGGCTCAACCATGAACAAGTGGCAAACACACAAGTTTGTCAGTTTGGATGTTGTCATGATTCTAGAATGTACTGAGAATATTTTCTACTGGATCAGAAACTTTATGCTTTAAATTTCATACTTGCACTCCCTGAATATCATCATTTTCTTCCTGATCGATGGAAGAACTAGGTTCACTATCACCAGTCGTTCCAATATCAACCTGTTTGGTTCCCCCTATCCGTTGTACATCATATTCAGCTTTTAGAGAACCAAGTTCTTGTGATGTATTTCCTTGATCAACAGTATTCTCTAGAATATCTTGATCTAGTCCATCAACATGAAGTTGGGTGAGTCTAATTTCACACGATTTTCCTTCCATGCAAGTATTTTCATAATTAATAAATCCTTCTTGACCGTGAATTCCTCCAATTATTACCATACCTTCAGCCCAAGAAATAAATCCTCCAAGGAATTAAACTTGCATAAGGAATTATCTTCGCAGCTTCTGATTAGCGTCTTCAGGTGATCTAGTTCTTTTGATGTCTGTCCTGGTTCTTTGGATATTTGCTTGACACATTTGCAATCATGTATGTTAGCATGATATATATCATCAAGAGATCTGGTTCTTTGATAACTGTTTGTTAATCATCAAAATCATTTTTAGCTTAGCTCAAGAGTTCTTAAACTAATACTCAGGAGAGAAGCCAAACATGTTTCAACACATTGTTCCGCCATTGACGACAGATTAACTTGCAACTTGCTTCGAGTTTATAATTTTTTAGATTATGCAATCAATACACATGCTCTCTCTCTCTCTGTGTGTATGTGTGTAAAAGCTGCAGAAAATTACATATGCAATAATAGTTGAGCAACAGAGACACTCACTAGACCCACAAACCCTTATTCATCTATCTCGTCGGACTTGCTATATCACGAAAACCCAAAATCAGTTTTCTTTCTTCCTTTATAGTTTCATCACCTACCATGATCAACCCAAAGCTACCCTAAAATTCATGGCGGCTTTGCATCGTTATACTAGTGGGACGAAGCCAACTAGAGAAGGAATATGCTCAACATCGATGGAAAAGGGAGAGTTTTCATAAAAAATGGGATTGAGATTTTGTGTATGACTAGAGGCGAATAGTGAAGGAAATGCGGGTGGTGCTCAGATTTCACTTAAAATGTAATTAATTGAGCGACCAATTACAAAAGGACATGTGTCACTTTATCCAACTTTTTAACTCACGTTTTTACCTCTCACGCGTAATTCGTGAAGTAGTTTTTCCTTCCCTTCCTTTTCGAGATAACTTTTAGGGTACAATATATGTATTTTCCTTAAAAAGAGAAAATATTCGATTTAGTTATAGGTGACTAGGCAATCATCTTTCAGCGTACGGTTTAAGATTGGACACAAAATATCCGTCCGGCTCAAACATATTACATCTAATAGTCCGAAATATTTATTTTGTATATTGATAGTTTATTTTGTATATTTTTATATAGTAACAGTCTATTTAGTATTTTTTTTGTATAGTGAAAGTCTATTTTGTATATTTTTTATATAGTGACAATCTATTGTATATAAGTGACAGTCTATTTAGTATGTTTTTTATATAATGACAGTCTATTTTGTATATATTTTTATAGTGATAGACTATTTAGTACTCCCTCCGTTCCAATTTATGTGAACATGTTTGACTGGGCACGAAGTTTAAGAAAAAATGAAGACTTGTGAAATTTGTGGTCCTAAATATGTAAGAAAGGGGCTCAGAGTATTTGTGTGATTATAAAAGCTTTTCATTAAGGGTAGAATTGGAAATTCAAGCTAAATTATTTCCAAATTTAGAAAGTTGTCATTCTTTTTGGAACAGACCAAAAAGGAAATATGTTCATATAAAATGGAACGGAGGGAGTATATTTTTTGTATAATGACACACTATTTTGTATAGTGACAATATATTGTATATAAATTATACAGTGACAGTCTATTTTATATATTTTTGTATAGTGACAGTCTATTTTGTATATATATTTTGTATAATGACCGTCTATTTTGTATCTCAAGCACTTTTATCTATCCAATGTGTATAGACTGTTATATATTTCTTCCAAAAGACCAAAATCCCTCTTCAGAAATATTTCATCTTTTCCTAAAAAACCAGTGCTGATTCTGGTCAAACTTTGACTTTTTCTCAATTCAAAACAATTGTATCCAAAATTTCCCATGGTCTAATTCCCAACAAGTTTGGCCTGAGTGGGAATTTTGCTATCGGAATGACGTCTAGAGTTGTCAAAACGGGTCGGCCCAGCCCAGCCCTTGCGGGCCACGAAAGTTGATGGGCTAGGACGGGCTGGCCCTTCATGCAAAAGAGCCTTAAAATGGCTAGCCCAACCCAGCCCTAAGAGGGCCGCAGGCTAGGATGGGTCAGCCCTTTAATTTTAGCCTTTTTTTATAAGATAATTTTATTTTCAAATGGTTAATGAAGCTTCAAGAATCAAGATATGATGACAAATAAAGAAATGGAAAAGACTTGAAAACATACCAATAAAGTGAAACACACTTACAACTTAGACTGTGACAAAATTTATTATGAATTCATCAATACTTTGTATATATCATAATTGCAATTTTGTCAATTAAAATCAGGAAACTAAATAATTGTCCAAGTTATTAATAGATCAACCAAATGTAAAAAATAAAAGCTCAACAACCAAAATATACTATATTAGACTTCTACGTAGTGTCTAATCAAATCTTAGGTCCATAACCAAACTGCCAGTAATATTGCTAAAATAATATTGTATAATAAAAAGTCATTAAGCGAACGACATCAGTCATCACAAAAATAAAAAAAGACCTTAATGGAATAAATTCCTCCTAAAAAACGTTTTACTAGCACTTATAGCATATCCAATACCAACACATTATCAGACATATCTAAATTCGCTTATGATAAAATTGCCTTAACATTGTCATCTTCATCTTCGTCTGCAATTCATATGCAATGTTGATTAGTTAAACATTAACAAATAACTATATTTTGAAAATAAACAATATTAAATCTACATAAAAATCTTACCACTTTGAGTTTGAGTAAAGTCGTGCAACCAATTTCGAGTAGCAACAAGTGTTTGGACATTTTCATGATGGATGCAACTTCTATATTTGGTGAGAACACGACCACCAATACTGAATGCTGATTCTGATGTTATAGTAGTAATCGGGATACTAAGTACATCTCTCGCCATTACTGATAAGTCAGGATATTTTCCAGAATAATTCTTCCAATACATGATAATATCCATTTCGCGAAACTTCTCAAAATCAAGTTTTGGCTCCTCTAAATAAATATCCAGTTCTGATTTTCCATCATTGGAAGTAGATACATTCTCAAATGCTTTGAATTCCTATAAGTTAAACACATGACAATACGCTTAGGATCTAATAACTAATAATAATAATAATAATAACAACAGTGAAAAAAGAAATAGAAAAATAAAATTACTTACATCGAATATTTTGAATCATGTTCCTTTGGATTTACTTCTTTCTTTACTTGGTGTAGTCAGGGTACTAGAAGAAGCACTCGCAATATTTTGCTTATTTGCATAATGATCATAGAGCTCGTACAATTTATTTTTCACATGCTCTATTTTTTCTTGTGTAGAAACCGAATCCAGCTTAGAGTAACAAAGCTTTAAAAATTGCAACTTCATGCGAGGATCAAGGATTGCTCCAAAAGCAAGCACTACACTATATAGCGTCCAGTATTTTTTAAACTTTTCATGCATTCTTGAAGCCATTTCCTTAATAACCTCATCTTCATTATTCAAATTCTCATTAAGCATGCACTCAATTCTCCAAACTTGCATAAAATACAAGTTGGATGTTGGATAACTTGAACCAGAAATCAAGTTAGTTGTCTCATAAAAAGGCTCCAAGAATTGAAATATTTTCTCCGCCCTTCTCCACTGATTCAATGTAGGACAATAAGTATAATTTCTATCTATTAAATGTAGACTAGCAAAAGCCTTTTTATACTGGAGTGCACTATCAAGCATCATATATGTCGAGTTCCATCTAGTTGATACATCCAAACGTAAACCAAAATTTGTTTCAATTCCAACTTCCTTAACACATTGCTCAAACTTTTGTTTTCTCCCATCCGATCCTTTAACATACTTAACACTTTCCCTTATTGAAAACAAGGAATCACTAGCTGCTTTTAAACCCTCTTGAACAATTAAATTCAAAATATGAGCAAAACAACGCTCATGAAAGAACTCACCATCACACAACAAACTCTTTTGCAACCTAAGATGGCCTTTCAAAATATTTTGTAAGCTATCATTGGCAGTGGCATTATCTAAAGTGATTGAAAGTACCTTCTTATCTATGCCCCATTCTTTCAAACAGTCATATATAGCAGTAGCCAATTCAACTCCAGTATGGGGAGGATACATACGACAGAAATTAAGAATTTTACAAGCCAACCTCCAATTTTCATCAACAAATTGGGAAGTTAAACAAATATATCCCTCAGAGTTAGATGATGTCCCACAATCAGAAGTCAAGCATACCTTATTAGGAATTTTTGCTAAGATTTTTTTTAGTTTCTCCTTCTCTCGGATATACACTTTCTTGACATCTGCAACACAAGTGTTCCTAGAAGGCATCTTAACATCTGGACTTATATAATTTACCCAAGACTTAATTTTATCATACTCGACGAAAGAATATGACAAATTATGCTTAATGACAGCTTCAGCAAGGATACTACGATGTGTCCATTGATCGATTTTTCTAGATTGCATTTTACCTTCTTGATTCAAGAACATTTTACCTAAATCATGAACTTTAAGCATTGGACACTGATATTAATGACGATGCAAATGTGATGTTCCATAGTGTTTACCTTTGGGTCCCGGAGTTGAACCAACCTTAAATGGTTTCTTACACCCTTTACATTCAGCCCTTTCAATTTCATCTTTAGCTTTGCCAATTTTTTTGAAATACAGCCACACATCTGATGTTAACTTAGTTTTTTTCTGACTTGGTTCTGCAGAATCATTTACCTCCACAACGTCCTCAATATGTTCATGTGTTCCATTTGAATCATCCATTGGTCTTCCTGTGACAAAATTTCAAGAAGTGTTAAGTTTATAAAGTAAACAACATTGCCACTACAAGTTAGTAAAACTTTTGTAAGAAAATAATTATTAGAGTGCTTACTCAACTTTTGAACCAAATGTATCCCAAATCGTGCATTCACGATGTTATCGTAAAGGAATCTGACAATGTCATTGTAATTGAAGAATAAATTCATATTATCTGTGCATCACCTAGTTCACAACATTCTAAAACTACTCCGTTATAACTTATAATTAAAAAAGCTTCAAAAGCCTTTAAAGCATTCCATGCAAATAAGTAATTTATTTTTACTAATATGTTAACTGAATAGAATGTTAAGTTTTAATATGTTATTAACGAGAATATTAAGATTTACTATGTTATTTTCTTTGCCCAGATTATCATAAATACTATGTCATGAGACTTTTAAATAAAATATTAATAAGAGTTTTAGCATAGTATATTCATTTATATCTAAAAGAGTAGTTGGTAGTATCATAAATTCATAATCTTTCTTTCTTTAATCCTCCTGAGGCGTACATTAAAAGCTGACTAATCTTTTCATAAATTAATATATTTCTTGCATTGCAGCAAAATTCCCATTAATTTATTTTAGTTACTTCTAGGCTCTAGCTTAACTTTTTATATTTTAACTAATTGACTTAACACAAATCAACACATACATCTAAAGCCGTCAAAATATAGTAAATATATAAAAACAAAAGCCTAAATATGATCCATATACATATACAAATGCATATAGAATAGACATAAACCCAAAATAAAATAGAGAAATATATATATGCATGAGAATAAAATATGAAGCAATCATTAGTCATGTACATAATGGATTGAATAGTCCAAATATTGAACTTATTTATTTGTAAGATAGAAAGATTAGTAAACTCAAGAGAAAAAAACTAATTACCTGTAGTAAGTCGTCGATGCCGAAGATCAAGAAAGAGGGAGCGATAAAGAATTGAGGATTGAGGGGAGGTAGGCAGAGAGTTGCGGTAATATGTTAGACTATTGAGGAAGAAAAATTTATGATTAGGGTGCAAGACTTACGTCTTTAGCCCATTCAAAATCTTTACTTCCTTTTTTTTAATTTAAAATTTGAATTAAATAAATTATTGGCCCGCGGGCCAGCCTCGACCCAGCCTCAGTCAAGCCTCAAGGGCCGCGGGCTAACTTGGGTCGGGCTTCTTAGACTCAGCTATAAAATGGGCTTAAAATATCTTAGCCCAACCCTACCCTAGTAACGGGCTGGATTGGGCTGGCGGGCTAAGCCCATTTTGACAACTCTAATAACGTCCAAGCCGAACAAGTAAAACACCCTTATTCGAATCATCAGCTTCTTCGGTTCGGCGCTCGCTATAGATGGAGCGGGAAGTGATAGAAGCAGAGCTAGTACTGCCAACTCACATGAAATTCAAGAAGATTCAGATGTACGACAAGTACCCCAAAGGACAGGCTAGAGGCCGTCATTGGAAGCATCTCAAGCAGATCATTCAAGCTGAAAATTACGATAATTATCCTCCTCACCTACCTACTTGTGAGTCTCAATCTTTCACCTGTACCCTATTTTTTGCTGTCAATTAAGCGTTTCAATTCCTTTGCCCCTAATGTAGAATAGGGCTGTGTTCTAGGTTTTTGCAAGATATAGCTATACTTATTCAGTTTGGCTCATTTGCTGATTTTCTTAATTCTGTTGGTATCCAAATATTTTAGTTTACTTAAAGAAAAAACTGTTGTGTAACCAAACTTTTGTTGGTTCGGTTTTGGCTCAATCCTGAAGTTGATCGGTTAACTTGGATTGAAAATTTGGTTTATTGTATCCAATGAGCATATAGACAAAAAATAGATGTAGGTATAACACCTTAGATCCAAATTGAAATGCCCAAACAATTTCACATCGAATTCTTGTTGCCTAACTTGATAGAAAGTTAAGTTCAATTTCGTAGTTATTCGATCACGACAATCAAATTACTAAACCAATCATTGATACTTCTTTTCCCACCCAAAGGTTGTTCATGATACTTGATGGCAGTATTATTATATCTGCGAGAGAGAGATATTTGGGGTGGTGGTGGCGGTAGTGTGACGGATCTTCTACTTCTTTTGAAGATGGCAGACAAAGACAGAGAGTAGAGAACACGGAAAAAAGCGGCCTAAGTTGGCTTTGTGCTGAACATATAATATGGGACCTCGATGTCACACGTCATGCATTTATTGGGCATGCTTGACTTCTTGATTGTTATTCGTATCATTAATTCTCCAATGGGTGTGCTTGACTTTTTGAGCTTTTATCTATATTGTTAATAATTTCAACACTCCTCTTTAAGGTGGAGAATAGAATTTTATATACTCCAAGTTTGTCATAAATATACTGATTGTGTGGTCCTCTCACGGCATTTGTGATGTTTACTAGTTGGTTATTTTTTCCAAATTAAAGGATGCTTGTTGGTCCAGTGTGCTGACAAATTCTACCACATCTTCCTTGGAAAGAGCTTTCTTTCAAACGACAGTCTATGTCTATACTCCGAGTTACTTCACAAACACTATGGTGGAAGCTATATGGAGAGCCTTAGAATTAGAGCTATTCCTCAAGCCAACTGCTGCAATTTGCTGCTGCCTGGATGGTACAAAAACAGGTGCATTTGGGCTTAAACCTTTCTTGCTTGACTCACTATTAGTTGAATTGGAAATCTGCTCGTTATTCACCTTTGGTGCCTCTTCATTGGATCTCGGACTCGATGAAAACTGATCTGCCGCATCATCACTATCATCTTGAAGGCTATCTGCATAATCTTCTTCATCCTCCTCATCCTCTATTTGATCAGTTCATGTCTTTCTATTAAACACAGCTGCACTTGTCACGGCTTGTTCTTGTTTAGAAACAAAACTCTCGGTTGTAGAATTTGCTTGGGAAATTGTTTGCACTAGTTGTTGATTGTTTCCGGTAGATAGTAGTTGCTGCAATGAATCTCCATCTTGTTCACCAAATGACTCTATAGATTGGGAGGGAACTTCATGAACCGATGTGTGTAATGTAACCAAAGGTGTCTTGATCATAGGATTTGTATTCATCACCAAATCTGCCTGTGTTTCCTTTACAGACTTTGCAATTTCTGGACTGGTGAGTTTCAGTGTTGGTACAGCTTCATTAGTTCTTGGATATTAATAGCATCAACAGATACAATTTCTTTTGAAGCGTGTGGTCGAGCACCTATATCTTTTGAGTTTTTCTGTTGCACTCTGCTGCCTATCGAGCTGGTTTTTCCAGTTATTAACGTTGCCTCATCGTCCACCTGTTGCACCTTATTCCCAGCCTCCTTCACATCATGATCACGCTCATCCACCAAAGCATCAAAAGAGTTCGACATACCAATGGTATTTGCTGGTAATATCTGATTTTGATGCCTGGAGATTGCTTTTTGCCAGGAGTTCGATTCACCACTGTCCAGTCATGATTCACCACTGTCGATTCACCTATATCTTTTGAGTTTTTCTGTGGCACTCTGCTGCCTATCGAGCTGGTTTTTCCAGTTATTAACGTTGCCTCATCGTCCACCTGTTGCACCTTATTCCCAGCCTCCTTCACATCATGATCACGCTCATCCACCAAAGCATCAAAAGAGTTCGACATACCAATGGTATTTGCTGGTAATATCTGATTTTGATGCCTGGAGATTGCTTTTTGCCAGGAGTTCGATTCACCACTGTCCAGTCATTATTCCTTGTAGCAGGTTTGCTTGGAATTGCAGCAGATTTCCCTGGAGTATCAAATACCTGGCCTACACCTTACCATAGAATTAACAACCTTAGGTGTAGCTCGATCCATTGTTCCAGTCGCTGCAACAGTAGGTTTCAACATCCCAAAAGCAGACTGCTCAACTCCAGCTGAAAGTTGAGGATGTTTAGCCTCTATATTCGATGCTTTAGAACCTGTAGTAGCTGCACACTCCAAAGCCATAACACCTACCTGTTCTTGCCCCTCATTAGCCACACCAGTAGCTAAAACCTGCTGCTTTATCAGCTGAATCACCAGCTGCAACAGAAGGTCGATCACCCCCTGCTACTGGCACTGCACCAGTACCATTCAGCATAGGATTAGCTTGTAAATCTGAGTTCACATCTTTGTAAATCCTCGCCAAGGCTGTAGTAGCAGGGACATCACGTGAAGGTTTAGCAGGACCCTTCACCATCTTTGAGACAACACCTATAGGATCATCTGTAGCAGCGTTATTATTTAATGCATCACCCTCTCGATTTCCAGTAGTTTTTTGTTGTTGTAGCTCATCACCTTTGTCACCTAATTTTACATTTACAAGTGCATCATCTCCAATCCTAGCCGACCTATGATTAAGCACACCTATAGAGACATTCCCAGGTTCCTTAGAGTCAAAACCTCGACTAATCCAGTAGAAGCAGTAACTTGTTTAACTCCCTCATCCTGCACCTTCAACAGCTGTTGTTGATCATCATGAGTCTCATCTGGAAGTTTCAGGCCCTTTGTAACATCTGTAGCATTAAAATCATGCAAAGTTGCATCTGGAATATTGCCTGGCACAATCTTTAAACCTTTTGAGCCACCAAGGTCCTTCTCCTCACGATCAGCTGTAGCTTTTGGAACACCAGCATCAACCACTTCGTTAGCAGACTGTTGCACCTCTCTTCGATTCTCAACAGTTCACCTTGTAGTCGACATGCTTTCTCCCCATGGCCTTGATGCTTACAAACACAATATAGTGGAAGATCATCATAAACTAATTCCTGCAAGTGCTCAACAACTTCACCAGTCTTCTCATTCACAAATTGTAATCTCACGTTTGTAGGCAGCTTATCACGCAAATCCAGTTCAACCTTTACCCTAGCATTGCTAGGTTTTGACTTCACCGTTGTTGTTCTATGAATTGCAATTGGTTTACCAGCAGCAGAAGCTATAGATAAGAGCAACTGCCTAGCAAATAGATTAGGCGGCAGAAGAAATCCAAACAAAAGCTCTAGATGACTCTTCTTTAGGATTAAACAAAAACGACCATGGAAAAACTCTAATTTGGAACTCTTCACCATTGCACTTCAAATAATACAAAGATTTAGATGCGGCTAAAACAAAATCTTCATATTTGTCAAACCTAACCAAAATATGTCGACGAGCCATTACTCCGATCAAACATCGATTTGTCGTCCCAAAAAGTTTGGACAGTAACTTGCGTTATTCCAGAATTTCAGGCTGTCCATACGAGAATTTGAGCACTACAGCTTGATGAAGACCTTCTTCCTTTGTGTATTGATCAACTTCTTCCATGGTAAACTTGATAGTAGGAACTCCACGAGTAAACTCAATAGGTTTCAGATTCGTTTTTTGTAGTTTTTGGACTGTTTGGTTTGGAATTAGTTGAGTAGCATATGTTGTGTTAGAAATAGGGTTTTTGGTCGTCTCTCCCACAGCTTGAAGCTGGGGAGAGGGCTGCACGTCCATGGCAGCCAATACCACTCCATGTCACCGTAGAGGAAAGGAGAGAGGAGAGGGTGTGGGTTTAGGGTAGTGTGGATTTAGCAACAGTCTATTTGTTTCCCAGTTTAGGGACATTTTTTTGCAGATATTCCTTTTAATCATTCGTAGCTTAATGAATATTTCAAAGTTTTGACTTTGTTTGCTCAATCCCTGCAGATGTTAACATTGAATCACCACCTTCTATGCATCCATGCAAAAAGATATGCGACGTAACAGGATTCGAGGTACCTTTGCCCCAGAGTGCCTTGTATGATATGGTCTAAATTTCTGCTTGCTTTCCTGTGCTGTCTTACTGTCACATCCTCTCACTGAATAGGGGTTGTGTGCATTCTTAGTCCTTTATGCCACGAGAAATTATTTTGCTGCACAAACGTTTTTGGATGGTAAAAAAATTCTTATGTTTGACATGCAGGCACCATATTTTGACCCAAGAACTAAACTCCGTTATGCTAACACCGAGGTTTTCAAGATAATAAGATCGCTTCCTAATGACTATGTTCAGAGGTATTTGTCTCTCAGAAATGCAGCTGTTGTTTTGAAATAGGTGCAGTACGAGAAATAGATAGTTGAGAAATTTCAGTGCCCTTTTCCATTTTCAACTTCATAAACGGCAAAATTATTGTCCATGACCAATTGACGAATATCCGTATCTGAAGGTAGAAGAGCATTGTACGCTCTCTCAACAGCAATCAAATTTGCAATTTCTGTTGTCCCAAAATAGTTGTACTGCCCTAAGGAGACACGGAGTTTTTGCATTTTCCTGTTTTCCAAACCTTTGCAACAAGGATTATTCATAAAACTAAGACTTACCAAGAAAAAAGAACTAGAAAATTAGTTGTATATAAAGTTAGCGGAAACTAAAGATTTGATTAACGTACTCATAACTGATGAAATGTTATACATGTGAATTTTGCTTGTGGGGTGTTGGTATTTAGCTTCTTGTTGAATAGTTGAATTGCCTCATTTCACATGTTCTGGTATTGTGTTTTTGCAACTCTTACCTATTTGGGGCAATCCAAACAGTGCAATCTTCCTTGCTTCAACTCCATATAAAGTCTAGCTAGTGTCAAACAAAATCCAGCCTAAAGAAAATATTCATGCATAAAGTATAGGAAGATTCTACTAATGAATCCGAACCTGTAGTTGATGGGAATATTGCTCTTTCATATTGACTTGGTGTGTAGAAACGACTTGCTCTGGCATATATAAGGTAGTTGATGTAGTCATTGCTGCCTGCCCAACAATGTATAAGCATTTGTGTAACACTCCTCAAATCTATAAAAGTTTCAAGACACGCTAAATATAGAATTTAATTTTTCCCCCTTAAATTATACTTCTATTACGGATTTAAATCCTTGTGAGTGATTTTGAGTTACATCTATATTTATAAATAATTGGCTATACAATTAGGGAATATTAATAATTTTAATATTATTAATTATTAAAAGTGGGTATCATTAATAATTAAAAAACAAAAAACAAAAAAAAGGGACAAAATAACCAAAGCCCTTAAGCCCATAAAAAGGGTTGTTGAAAAGCGTAAGGCAGGCTTAAAGCCTTAAGCCTTCGAACGAAAAAGAAATTCCAAGCAGACTTCTGCGTATAAGAAACAGACGCACGTCCCAGCGAAAATACTCACACAAGCAACGGAAAATTCTAGGGTTCTTACCAATTACTAATTCTTGAACTCAGGTACATAGAATTTCCTATTCTCAATTATCCTAAAGTAGTAGTAGGTAAGAATAAAATAGTTAATTTCCTTCTTCCTCTATATTAACAATAAATTTCATGTTTAGGTGTGAAACTTTAAAATTGATTAAAATGTACTGATTGTTGTAGAATTGATTGTTTGACTGGTGTCAATTGGACTGGGGTCTACATATTGGCTCGAGAAGTTTTGAGGTGAGTTGATACAACCCATTACTAAAGTGGTTTAACTCACAAAAGCACGCATACAAGGTGTTTGATGAATTGCTTAAAAGAGTTTATATTTACTTAATTGGAGTGAGTGAGTACCTATTAACTTAGAATTGTTCTAGCAAAAGTTTAGACGATTGTTTACCGTGAAAATGGTAATAACAATTAAATTTGTTAATGGGACTCTAAAGATACGTGATCTATTTTTATGCTAGTTGCTAGAGAAGTTGATGCTCGGCATATGAAGATAAGAGATGAAATGCGAGCTAAAACAGAGTTATAATCAAACCAAGAGATCAGTTACTCTGGCCTCGAACTGGCCGGTGAGGGGCCTCGAGGTCGATGCTTGGGCTCGAGCTCGAGCTATCGGGGGTAACCAGGAAGGGAATAACATTTAGAATATAATTGAAGGAGGCTCTTTATGGCCATTATCAAGCAATAAATGAGGAACAAGTATGAAAGCAATAAATGAAAGAGGTAGTCTCGGGCGTGTAAGTTAGAGAGAAAAGAGAGAGATATTATTGATCTTTTGTAGAATAGTTGGAGCAACTTGCTTACAGAGTGCCAATGATTCCCCTTTTATAAGAGGGGGAATCCAAACTTAGTACAAGATACGTTAAATGATAAAGGAGGCAGGATGGGACAACTAACTAGCTTCATGACGTAGACGTAGACCGGCGTTAGACAACCCTGGTAGACTTGATCGGCCCCGGATGCATTCTTCGGAAGCCTCCTACGCTCGTCGGGGTCTCGGCCAACATTATCCCTGGGCCGGGTGTCGACAGATCTTGAGGGAAGTATCCGGCTCGAGGTCTTGAGCCTCCGAGGCGATCTCATGAAGTACTTTACCAACGAGAAATCGGTCCCCCTGATTTCACCGTACACAGATAGTCTCCGCGTTTCTTAGAGAGGCGCGACAAGAAACGATTTTGACATCCCACTCTATGGGCTCCCATAATGACGTCATGCCGATGACGCAATCCTTTATGAGTGCCGAAACGTTTCACCGGTTCGCTTTTTCAGGGCCATTTCGACATGTCGTGATTTCTTGTTCTTCGGGGCCATAATGTTGCCGTTGATTCGGCTCCCATGAACGCATTGAATGCGCCTGTCGTTACGTTTTTCAAGGGCGATAACGGCGTCGTCGGTTATTTTGCCCTTCTCTTCTATAAATGGGGCTCTTTGTGACAAGTTTTTTATCCAGGTATCCTCCGATATCTATCATTTCCTCCTTTCTTGCTGTCTTACTATGTTTGAGGCCCATGGCCTCAAGATTTTATGGCGACGTCAAGCATGCTACGGCCTGTCTCCTGAATCTTCTCTGGTCGGGCGAAGCCGTGCTGCCTTGATGCTATTGTTGTTGTTGTTGTTGTTGTTGTTGTTGTTGTTGTTGTTGTTGTTGTTGTTGTTGTTATTATTGTTGTCTTTGCTAGCTCGGGGCGATGAAATAGAGGGCCGATTTCCTCCGACCCGAAGAAGTATTTAAATTATACATCACTGCACAAGAGGGGGCTCGGATTATACACCGTTGCTCACCCTTCTTCCTCGGCTTGGCGCATTATACCCCCTTTGGATTCCTTGGGGTATGGCGGCGCTTTCTACTAACTGTCGCTTCCCAGGTCGAGGCATCGTCTCAAGAAGTGGCTTTATATCAGTAATACTGGCAGAGTTCATACTAGCCAGATTTTTCGTCCAGCCACTTCTTGTCTCCTTTCGGCTTCTCCTTCGTCACTTTGCTCTTCTCTGTCGCTTTCCTCTTCTATGTCTTCCCTTTTGAAGATGCCATTCCGGAAGGGTCGAGATGAGACTCCCGAGGGGACTGGGCTTGGAAGATATTGTCTTTGAGGTCCGCGCCCGAGGAGATGATGCCAAAGATGCCGCTATTGAGGATGCGCTTCTAGGAATAGGCTAGATTCTTAGGCTTTTGTTTTATGTACACCCTTCCTCTTCTTTGTTCCTGTGCAAGGATCCCCTTGCGGGCTTTTGTAATCATATGTAAGGACCCCCCGAGGGCCGTTGTAAGCAAACGTTTGTGAATACAAAGATATTTTCTTGACTCCTGCCTTTGATACTTGCCGTATTTCTTTATGTTTGCGGAAACTCCGAATGCATGATCTTGTTTGTTGTTGCTAATACTGAACCCAGATGCGAGTATTCCTTCTGGCCTTCGGTTGATGAAAACGGCTTCGCACGGGGTCTTTTGCGATTCCTTGGATTGAACCCGGAATAAGGCCGATAACCCCGGGCCGCCGGGACCCTAACTTTGTGCAAAAATGAGAATAATGTTTTGAGCCTCGGAGTCGTGACTTACCAGCTGGGTTCCGTAGTAACCCTTGAGAAGGAATTTGCTCGGGGACCCGTGGACCCGTGGACCGGGGTGCTTTTGATCTCTTGAAAGCAGTTTCTGAGCGAAGACTTGCTCGCGCACCTGGAAGCATGTTTTAGTGTGAATAGCCTTATGGTGCTATAGATAGATTCTGAAGGAGTGCTTGTCCGACCTTGGACGGCTCCCGAAGCCAGGTCCGTGCAGGTAACATTCAAAAATGTTTATTTCTAGTTCCCTTTGATGGAGGTCCTCGAAATCGGATGCCACCCTTGTGTTGGAAAAGACGTTGTTGGCTCCTTAGCGCGCAGCCTTACCTCGATGGAGGTCCTCGGGGTCGGGTACCGTCTCAGGACTGGAGAGAGTGTCATCGGTTAGCGTTCCCGACCGATTTTGAGGTAGGCGAGTCGCAGCCGCCTTTCCCACATATAATATGAGGTTGATTTCACCTTCTCATGGGTTACCCCGTTTTAAGCAGTTGCCGTTTTCTTTCCGCGCCATGTTTTCAGTATTCCGGCATTAGCACGCCTGTACATCTTTTCACCTTCTAGTTCTTCAATTTTGCGACCGCTATGCCGGCTATGTCGGGGTTTATCTGACGGGGGGGGGGGGAGAGATCCGCCCCTAGTCTTCGGGATCACCAGGGTCTGCTGACTTCATGGTGCCGATTTATTACGCCCTTCGTTCCTGTTGTTGAGGGCAACAGAGACCGGGTATGGACAAGTCGCTTCGCCTGGGTGCTGATTGCTGGCGAGAGCAGATTTAGTGGATGTATTTCCCTTCCTTCTTATGTAGTGGTTCTATGGGCGTCGGGCGATGTCCTTGACCTACCAGGCTCGGACCGAGGATTTGGCGGCCCACTCGTCCTTCGAGGAGAGCGAGTGGCGAGCTTTGTCCCGGGATAGATGGGAAGCAAATTATTATGGTGAGCATTGTGTTGATACCCAATTTTTCCCTGTATATTTTTATATGCAAAATAATTTCAAAATAGTAGGTATATGCATATATAAGTATGTCCCCAGGTTTTACTATTTTTCTCTTAATTTTTATAGATTTTTAAACCTATTTATTGCCCTATTTTATCAAGAAAAATCCAATAATTATCCCCAAAATTATCATTTTGGGTGATTCACTTATTGGATTGTCATATTTATATTAAATATAGTTGGCATAATTTTTGCATATTTTTACAAATTTGTTTAGTATTTTTAAAGCTAAATTGCGTATAATTGCGATATTAGCCTATTTTAAGATTTAATTATTTTCATAATTATAAAATTGACTCCAGTATTTTTAATTTGATAATTACGTATTATTAATCATCTTATTACCTTTAATTTATTTCCAGAAATTATTTTACTATTTTTATAAAATAAATAAGGGAAAAATGACTATTTAAATGTTAACCCCGTTTATTTCAATTTTAGCCTTATTTGAACCTTCAATTGAACCCAATTTTAAACCCAATTACCCTGACCCAATCTCTATTTGAACCGACCCAAACCCAACCATGTTAAACCGCCCCACTTACTCAATTAATCTAGGCCGTTGATCAAAATGATCAACGACCACCAAATACCCTTTCCTTTTTAATCCTGACCTACCCCCTAACCCTAACCATTTCACAACCCCAGCCGCCTCTGAAACCCTGCACTCTCTCAAACTCTCTCTTGTCTTCTCAGAACCCTAGCCGCCTCTCACCGCTTCCACCCTGAAAGCCACCGGAATCCATGGCTTCCAGGGCAATGAGAGTCTTATACCTACCTCCCGTTGCTCTTACACACCTGATCTCTGAAGATTCAAGGCCTGGCTTCGATGGTTTTCACCCAGACCTCTGCCGATTCAAGGTTCCAGAGTCATCGCCGGCCTTGCTCCGGCGTACCATGATGTTTTGAGCCTAGTTCTGACCTCTCCGACTCAGATCGATGACCTTTTCAAAGCCTTTCTCATTTCTAGGGTTCTTCTGAAACCCTAACCCTTCGAGGTTTTCTCCGATCTCCTTAGATCCATTGTGTATCTGTGCTCTCTTTGAGTTTTCAAACGATCTCCCTAACTTTTCTTTCGAAAATTACTTTTCAAAGTCTTTCTTTTACGATTTAGGGTTTTCTGAAAATGCTTAAGTGTTTCTCTGACTTTCTTTTCCTTTTCTTTTGTGTGTATTTGCCTCTACTGTGTTCTATGTTTTCCTTCTACCATGTATGTTCTTCTACTGTGCTTTCTATGTTCCATTCTTGTATGTTCTTCTACCGTGCTTTCTATACTATGCTCTTGTATGCTTTTCTACTATGTCCTGCTATTTTCTTCTACTATGTTCTAATATGTTTCGCCTACGGTATTCTTCTACCGTGTTCTTACTATTTTTCTTCTATTGAACTTTGTTTAAGTTTCTTTTAAAAGGATCTTCTTAAGCATGCTTTCTTCTACTGTTCTTATCAGTCTTTTCTCATCATGTTTCGAATTAGTCTCTTTACTCTGTTTGCCTTGAACCCCTCTACTATATTTACATGCTACTCATGAGTTATGTTGCTGGAAAAAGCATGTTAGAAGTTTCGGTTCTTTTTTGAAACCTCTAAACATGTTTCGATCTGACTACTTGCCTCCTCATCTCTGTACTTGATTCAAGGTGGAAACCCTAGAATTTGGGGGTTCTACCGAGGTTTGATTGAACTAGGGTTTTATTTTAGAACCTTTAAGTCTTTCAGACTGACTTTGAGTCTCTGAACTGAGTTTGGACCCCTTTGTTTTCATACAATGCTGAACTTTTTGCTAAACTCTTCTACTCTGGATTTTTTCTACTGATTTACACGACAATCTTCTTTCATGCTCACATGCTCCTTATATATGATGAATTTTCCTCCAAATGGTTTTCAAATTTGCAATTAGTGCAAACTTCCTTCTGAATATGGCTTGATTGATTTCTTTCCATTGTTTGCTCATTCTCCCTGTTACTCGGCCTAAGTTTAAATCCTTCTTCATCTTTTCTGCCTTGGTTCATTCATGCAAAATCTCAGACTCTTTTGATTTACTGTTTGTTAATTGATTTGCTTACCTTATTTGCATAAACCGTGTATTTCAAAACCTTGTCCTTAAATAACTTTTGTGTATTTGCCCCTGATTACATGTTGTGCACAAAGTGCTTACTCAATTTCTTTCCTTAAATGGTTTTCACCCGTTTGAATTTGAATCCCTTAATTAAGGGAAGACTTATGTAATTGATTGACAATCAGTTCCTTAACTATTTTTCTTGCCTTATTTCTGCCTGATTTTTACACTATAAAAGGCACGACCCTCTTCACACACTGCAACATCAGAATCCTTCTGAACTCACACTCTCTCATAATAATTCTCTTCTTGATTACACTGTGGGCTGTTTTACAAGACTTACTGCTTTCCTTTACTTGTTTCCCTGAAAACTGGTATGTCCTGATTTAATTCTTAGCACCATAACAATGTGTAATCACCGTTTTTGTATCCATATTCATCTGCTATTTCCGTATATCTTAGAACTTAAATTAGCATGCTGATTTCCTTATGTGTGTTTTGTTATGAACCCCCATTCCTCTATCACCCCTGTGTTTTGAGTGGTGACTTAAGACATGGCAATGTAAATTGTTGTCCATGAATTAAGTTTGAACCACTGGGGTCTTGACCTCTAAGCAAACAGGCCAGAGGGTGTGCCAGCATCTCCCATTGCTGGGTATGCCCTTCAGCCCGCTTTTCTATTGCCTCTTGCAACTTCCCATTCCCCTACACCCTTATGTGTAATAATGTGAGCTACTTCCCTTTTCCCTTTTCCCCTTTCAGAATCCTACTTATGCACTTGCACTCTCTCTTAGTCCCTAAGTTCTTCCCCCCTCTTGTGAGCCTTGCCTTGGGACCCCGAGCTCCCTCTGAACTTGGACACCCGAGGGCTGGCCCTTCCACACTGCACTATGGCTCAATCCGTGATACATTTGGGTGTAAGCACTGCCCGGAGTTCATATGAGACTCTTAGGGAACTTTGACACACCCCAAATAGGAGAAAGGCTTTGAAATATGATCTCTTGGAGTTGATTTACTTCATACTTCAGACATGAAGTCTGAATCAGGCTCTCCTTGGTTGTACTTTTTAATTTCTAATGTATTTTTCCTTTCCTTTACTTTTTCTGGGTTGTAATAATTTTGTAATAAAACTCTTGGCGGTGGTCAGTAAAGAGGGAGGGTAACTATGTATGCAAAAGGGGTAGATAACCTACCTATATGAGTTTATGAATTTCTTTATTCTCATGTAGATACCATGTCTATAGGAATCTTGCATTCGCGTCTAGATACCATGTCTATAAAATTTCTGCATAGGTACCATGTTTATAGGAATCTTGCATTCTCATGTAGGTACCATGCCTATAGTTTATTTATGAACTTCTGCATAGCATATAAATATCCTGCCTATAGGAATTTCTGAATTTCTGCACATCATGTAGATATCCTGCCTATAGGTTCTTTCTGAATCTTGCATATGCATTCCTCATCAGGCAAACATGTCCGTAGGTCTTAAATAATCAATTACAATTAAATATCATGTTCATAGGCTTTAAACAAAATTCAGCATCTAAATGTCATGCCTATAAGGTTTCTGCATTTTTTACTACGTTTATAAGAGTGTCCAAAATCGACAACACATAGAAAGCATGCCTATAGGAGCCTTAATAGAATCTGAAATCGTTTCACTCGCTTATAGGTCTAAAACCAGTAACAATGACGCATGCTCTTTTGTTAAAACTCGCCTTTCTTTAATAACAAATGATTTTCTCAAACCAATATGTATTCATGTTTGTTTCATTGTTTCTGGAATCAGTAGATATCATGCCTATAGGGGTCTTCGTCTAACACTTAGGCAAGCCATAGGGTGAAAGTTTATAAACTGAATCAGACTTTTTATCAGCTACAACTAGCAGGCAGGCCTGATTCAGGCTTCTTATCTGAACTATGTAATAAATCAATCTGCCTCCACCGTTTAAGTTTTAGTCAGACCCTAAATAGTACATGCAAGTCATGCTAAATTATGTGCTTTCTTTGGTTTAAAGGAGGTCTATTTGAGCCCTTTTATTTGTTTATATGATTTCCCATACTTGACATACGCGTTTTGATTGTCGCCTTAGTATTTTACCTTTTTGAAACCACAAATAAGCCCAATACCTCCTCCCTTTAGGATTAGTAGTCCCAAGTGCCTTCGGGGCTGATAAGATGGGGACGGGTAATAGTATGCAATAAGTAAGCGAGATCATTCCGCGCTTTAATATCTCAATGGGGTAGGAAATGGTAGATATGGATATGATGACCACGCGATAACATCATGTGTAGCCCCTCACTGAGGAGTGATTACCGGATGTTGTGTGGAGTGATCCATATTATTAATAAACCTAGGACCCCCCCTTTCCTTTGTTTTCTTTGTTTCTTTTAAATCTTTTAAAACCATTTCTTTTAAGAAAATCAACTCTTTTTAGTTCCTTTTTCTTACTTTTGTTTATTTGTAACCATTACGTGAAAGTCCCCTCTTATTTGAAGACTTTATTTGCCTATGTGTTATTTTCACTTAAGTCACAATAATAGTTTGGCCGGGAACCACACTAGTGGATCCTGAGGGGTGCGTAACACCTTCCCCTTGGGATAATTTCAAGCCCTTACCCAATCTTTGGTTATTCAAAACAAACCCATCCTAGTGTCCTAATGCACTTTAATCATTAGGACTCTTCAATTCAAAATCCAATTCCCAAACGGGAACGAGTTGT
Source organism: Nicotiana sylvestris (assembly GCF_000393655.2). Lineage (NCBI taxonomy): Eukaryota > Viridiplantae > Streptophyta > Magnoliopsida > Solanales > Solanaceae > Nicotiana > Nicotiana sylvestris. Next base: position 25,001,035 of record NC_091065.1, read on the forward strand.
CTCCCAAATGTCACAAAACCCGATTTTCGCGAGAAAAAGGGGGGTGCGACAGCGTGGCGACTCTGCTGGGGATATCTTTTAGGCTTCTACCATTTCAAGCTATTACCGTGACTTTACATTTCTTATGTGCCTTATTCGTTTAATACCTTTAAGCATTTAATTCCCTCTTCTACTGCAAAAACTAACTTGTCTCTTGTTTCTTTCCCTTGTTTCTTTCATTGCTTTTCTTTACTGCACTCCTTTATTACTGTTTAAATTATTGTAATTATTACTTTATGAACATGCAAATACGTGACGACTTGTTTTAATTATTGCATATGCATGTTTCCAACATCATATTCCACTCGTGCCAAACAAATACCAGAGCAACACTTATAATGAGTGGTTGCGCTCTTCCGATATTATCACACTTTAAATCCAGCAAAGGTGTATTTGCGGTAAAACTAGTCGATCAATGGTGTAGTCGATGGTTCCGTGCCTTTCCCTCTTGAGTTGTCCTCTCAAGGGTACCAGTCTAAAACCTCGTAGAAATCTTACTCTGTTTAAAATGTGCATGCATCATGGTCAAACCTAGCTGAGTCAGTTATGTTGTCCGCATAATGACTCTTTAAAATAGCCTTGTCCAAAGTCCACTGGGTTTCCCAAAAACCCAAATGGACACTACCACGATTTTTGCATTTATTTGGAGAACTAAATGCTTTTATGCCAATTATTGGTACTTAATAGTCGAGCTTGGTGGGGGTAAGGGCCTGACCCTTTTGTCTTGCAGAAACATGAGGCACGAAGTCCCCAGATTCAGCATGGTCACAAACATCCACCCAAGGTTGCTAAGCTGGTGGGAGGATCTTCATTCCAGTGATCAGACTCTTGTCCGAAAATACCTAGGAAATCTACCTTCCCTCCTGGAGGTCCAACCCAACAACAAAATCATAGAAGCTGCTACTCTGTTTTGGGATTGTGATAGGTCTGTGTTTCGCTTCAGAGAGATTGAGATGACACCTCTGCTAGAGGAAATAGAAGGATTGGCTGGTATACCATGGGAGACCTCGGGTTTGTTAATGCCGGAAAATCGCAAGGGTAGAGGTTTTCTCAAAATGATGGGCCTAAAGAAGAATCCAGACTTGACATGTTTGAAAGAGTCCTACATTCCCTTTTATTATTTGTACGAGAGGTACGGTCACAACAAATCCTACCTTACATATCCGGATGAGTTTGCCCTTACATTGTTGGGGCATATTCATCGAAGGGTCTTTGTCTTCATGTTCTGCTTCTTGGGGATGATAGTTTTTCCAATAAAGAAAGCAAGGATCCACACCAGGCTAGTCATGGTCACCAAAACTTTGATGGAGGGAATTGGTGGACAACCATTTAGCATAGTGCCCATGATCATCGTAGAGATATGTCGAGCCTTGGAAAAGTGTCAACAAGGAGCCCCACACTTCGAGGGCTGCAACTTGCTACTCCAGCTCTGGCTCATGGAGCATCTTCAAGGGGTGAATATCGGTAAGCGATTCAGCATAGAGACTGGGACGATCATATAGCTTTCCATCAACCAAGGTGAATGAACTACATGCCCAATATGTTTGCTCAGCCAGAAGATGCCAAGGGGTAGGTGGAGCTGTTTGAAAATCTAACTGAGGATCAAATACAATGGATGTTCGAGTGGTTCCCTATTGAAGAGGTCATCGCCCGATCCAGGGATGCACCATTTCTGATACTGATCGGTTTGAGAGGAACCTACCCTTATGTCCCTCTCTGAGTTATGAGACAGGCTGGTAGGAAGCAGGTTATACCAAGGGTCGACAAGATGAGTCACTTCCAGGCTGACTTCCAAGCTGATGACAGTCCTCATAAGTGCCAAGCTCAGCATATGTGGCATTGCAAGATCATCATGGGAAGAGATACTATCGAACCAGACAGATACCATGCTGGCTGCACCCCATATTATTCAGGCTGGCTGGAGGATAATCACAATGGTCTGGGCCAACCCGGGTTTGTTCGACGTCACAGAATCATCGATGAAAGGGCTAAAACACAGGTCAAATACAACCAACTGCGCAAGATGATTCGGGAATGTGAAAGTGAGCACCGTGAGATTCAAGAAGCCCACCAAAAACTGATTGAAGAGTGGAAAAACATGGCTATCAGTGCCAACAAGCGATTATGATACTAGAACGAGGTTAAGTGGTGCTGGAAAGGAAGTTTCTCAAGAGGATCGAGGACTGCCAGAATGCTGAAGAAAACGAGGGAGGACACTTGGCCAGAGCCTACCTGCTGCTGGGACTTCGCGAACTGGTGAAGCTGTTCGATGGAGCCAAAGATGCCGAGTCTGGGGAAGGTCCTTTTGGGACCAAATAGATAGGAGTTTTCTTTTACTTTGTGAAATGTAATAAGGCCAATGGCCACTAGTGACATTTTATTCCTTGTTATTTAGTGTCGTTTTGGGATTCGTCTACTTTTTATCAATAAAATGAGGCATTTAGCATTCTAAGTTCTCCAAATCAATTTGTCGCTAGGCCTACCTCGGGCACAACGAGGCTCCCAAATTAGGACGCGATTTACATTCTTGCGCTATGTGTTTAAATATTGCAACACTTTCTTATAATCCCCACTGACTTGTTGCCTTTTTGTTTTTACTTTTTTATTTACTCCCCTCCCCAAAGGTTAGTTCGTGCACTCTGACATCGTCATCATATTCTACAAGATCAAAGGGCCCTACACCCACTCCTCCCCCTAGTCCTATCAAAAGCAGGAACAAAGGAAAGATGGAAGATTTGAATAACACAAGAAAGGAAAACTCAACTGAATGGGTAGAGGTCACTCATGGTGCTCAGGTCTCCAAAGAAAGTGCGTCCCAACTCGAGCAGAAACTGGTGAAATTTCAGGAGGAACTTGATCAGGTTCAGAATCTGGCAAACTTGTCATTTTCCCTCACCACTCTAGATATCAATTTTCCAAACGCTCAGAACCCCACGCCTCCACAAAACATCCCAAAACCACAAAACCATCCCGCTCCTCACCACCGCTGCAATACTTTCCACACTCCACTATTCTTCCCAGAACCTCTAATTCCACAAATGACCATTTCCACCATAACACCCCCATCTATGTGGAAACCATGCCACCCTCCACCCAACCTGTCTCAAGCACACCCGAGTCTGATGATAAAGACTCACTCATCAGGAACCTAGCTGCGGAACTCAAGAGATTAACTAGTCGAATTTAGGGTGTCGAAGGAAGTAAGGGGATTGAAGGATTGAACTACGAAGATCTTTGCATACAATCGGATGTCGAACTGCCCGAGGGGTACAAACCTCCTAACTTCGAGATGTTTGATGTACAAGGGATCCGAGAGTCCACTTGAGAATATACTGCGACAAGGTGGTCGGAGTAGGGAAAGACGAAAGGATTCGCATGAAGCTTTTCATGAGGAGTTTGAAGGGAGATGCTTTGTCTTGGTACATTAGCCAAGACCCGAAAAAATGGTCGAACTGGGTGAGTATGGCGTCCGACTTTATGGACAGTTTTAGGTTCAACACAGAAAATGCACCAGATGTGTTTTACATCCAGAACTTAAAGAAGAAGCCCATGAAAACATTCCGCGAGTATGCCACTCGCTGGAGATCAGAAACTGCTAAGGTCAGACCTGCTTTAGAAGAAGAAAAAATGAACAAGTTTTTCGTCCGGGCTCAAGACCCGCAGTACTATGAAAGGCTGATGTTGATTGAGAGCCAAAAACGTTCCGACATCATCAAGTTAGGAGAAAGGATCGAGGAAGGCATCAAAAATGGTATGGTTACAAACTTTGAAGGTTTGCAAGCTACCAATAAGGCTTTACAGTCTAGTGGTACGTCCAAGAAAAGGGGCGTAGGTGCCGTAATGGTTGCACAAAGAGCCAAATCATCAAATACCAAGCCTATCTGATACCTCCACTCACATATCAGTCTACCCCGAATTACCAAGCTCCATCACCTACTTACCAATCACCCCCACCTCCTACATATCAACCTACTTAACCAAGATATTCCCAACCTGCACATGTCTACCAAGCCTACAATGATCAGCCATCCCACTATCAATCACCTCCAACACGTCAAAACCTTCCTAGACCTCGACCAAATTTCGACCGCAGACCCCCTAAACAGTATACCGCCATTGCTGAACCGATTGACCAGCTGTACGAAAGGCTCAAAGCTGCTGGTTATGTCACCCCTATCCCTACTGTAACCCCTGAAAACCCTTCTTAGTGGGTCAATCCAAATAAATCATGTGCATACCATTCCGGCATGAACGGACATACCATTGATGAATGCCGCTCTCTGAAAGATAAGATCCAGACTCTAATCGATAACAAGATCATTACAGCAAAGGAGCCTACTCCGAATGTCCGCAACAACCCTCTACAAGACCATAAGGGTGGAGGTGTTCACATGATTGAAATAGAGAATGATTGGGATCCCAAAGGATCGATCGGTTTAATCACAGAAGGTGACGAACCAAAGAAGCCGATAGTCACCCTCAATCCGATCATAGTCCAGACTCAGCCTTCTAGGGATGTTGAGGTAAACATGGTTGTACCACTTGAATTTGAAGTACCACCCAGACGCCAACACCAATTGAAGTCGAGTTTGGGTCTTCAGCAAACGCACCCGTACCGTTTGAAGTTGCTGTTTTACCTTTCAAAATACATGCTCCATTTGGAGTAAAGGTGACCATCCCAGTAACAATGTCAGCCGTAACACCGTTCCATACAAATGCCATACCTTGAAATTACACAGCCGAGGCGAGAAGGAAAGGGAAAGCTAAATTCGGGGAAACAGTTGCGGCACAGGGTATGACAAGAACCGACAAGTTTTATACTCCGGAGCATTTAGCTGAGTCGAGTAAGCAGTCCTCTGGTCGGCCGACCATTACAGAAACTGGGCCCGATGATCTCTGGAGAAAGATACAAGCTAAGGAATACTCGGTCATTGATCAGCTGAACAAAACACCGACATAGATTTCTATCCTAGCTTTGCTGCAAAGTTCCGACGTACATAAAAATGCCTTGTTGAAGGTGCTGAGTGAGGCATATGTACCAAGCAACATCACCGGAGGAGAAATGGCAAACATGGTAGGGTAGGTATTGGAAAGTGACAAGATCAATTCTTATGAAGATGAGCTGCCACCAGAAGGGTTGAGTCACAACAAAGCGTTGCACATCACCGTGCACTGCAAAGATTATTTTATCACTAGGGTCCTGATTGATGGAGGGTCCAACCTCAATATTTGTCCGTTGATAACACTCAAAACATTGGGAAAGGGTCTGCATGAGATCAAGGACGGGCCCATCAACGTCAAAGCTTTCGACGGTTCCCAAAGATCCACCACTTGGTTCGACGTTGATTTTCAGGTTATAGACGTGCCGACATCTTACAACTTGCTGTTGGGACGGCCGTGGATTTATGCCGTTGGTTCTGTAGCATCGACACTGCATCAAGCGGTGAAATTTGAGTGGAACCACCAAGAGGTGATCATTCACGGCGACGGTAGCAATCCCATATACAGTCGCCAAACCATCTCAGCGATTGGAAGAAGGAGAAAGATAGGCGGGGAAACCTATTACCACATCGAGCGAGTCAACGCCGTTGACAAAGACAAATGGTGGGACAACAAAATTGAAAGCATATTGAACTGGAGCGGATATGAGCCTGACAAGGGACTTGGCAAGAACCTCCACGGAATCGCCAAGCCGATCAAACTGAAGAAACATGGCACCACTTTCGGTCTGGGATACGAGTATACTTGGGAGGAATTCAACAACTGGTCGCCACCATGGCGCGGTCCATACTACCCGCTGGAGCAGCCAATACCACATTTGGAGCAGACTTTCCAGCCGGCTGATGTTATCAATGGGTCGAAAGAAGAGGAAGTACTAGCAGCAGTAAGGAATTTGTTCTTAAAAGATGATGACATGGATTGTTGTGTCATTTTCGAGGAGGAGGGGGAGGAAGGTCCTTCCATACAGGCCGTAAGCCGAGGAGCATGCGTCAATAATTGGACCATCAGAACAACCAGAGCTCGGAAAGCCTCGGGGTAGCAAGGATGAACAAAGCATCATGCACTATCTTTCATTTTTACTAGTTGATTTTCTTTTCGCATTTTTGAATTTTCACAATAAGATCTTCCAATGTTCAAAACAGTTATGAAATTTATCAAAGCATTTCGGTTTCCTTACAAATCTTACTCTTACTATTTTCTCTCATTAATTTACTTACACAACATTACTATTACCTATCTTGATGAACCAATGCCTGTGACATGCAACGAGACAACGCAACAAATGGGCATAGATTCAGAGGAAGATGATATACCAGAAGAGATTGTTAAAGAGGTTGAAAATTTTGAGAACAGACCTAAGTCCAACCTGGACGAGACCGATATTGTTAACCTGGGAGATGCAGAAAATATCAAAGAAACTCGGATCAACGTTCATTTGTCACCGCCAGAAAAGGAAGAATACACAGAATTTTTGAAGGAATATGAGGACATATTCGCCTGATCATATGATGACATGAATGGTCTAAGTACATCCATTGTGGCCCACAAACTGCCAACTGATCTGACATGTCCACCGGTAAAACAGAAGCTCAGAAAGTTTAAACCCGACATGAATTCGAAAATCAAGGAAGAAGTCACTAAGCAGGTCAAAGCTAAGGTCCTCAGGGTAGTAGAATATCCGACATGGTTAGCCAATATTGTGCTGGTGCCGAAGAAGGATGGGAAGGTCAGAGTCTGTATCGACTACCGGGATCTAAATCGGGCCAGTCCAAAGGACGACTTCCCCTTGACTAACATACACATCCTGATCGACAATTATGCCAAGCATGAGTTGCAATCATTTGTAGATTGTTTCGCTGGATATCATTAGATCTGGATGGACGAAGAAGATGCTGACAAAATAGCTTTCATTACACCGTGAGGGATGTACTGCTACAAGATGATGTCATTCGGGTTGAAGAATGCAGGGGCCACCTACATGAGGGCCATGACTACTATTTCCCATGATATGTTACACAAGGAGATTGAGGTGTATGTAGATGATGTCATCATAAAGTCCAAGAAAGCCACTGACCACATGGAAGATTTGAGGAATTTCTTCAACAGACTGAGAAGATACAATCTGAAACTGAATCCCGTAAAATGTGCATTTGGGGTTCCTGTCGGAAAACTACTTGGTTCATTGTGAGTCACCGAGGGATAGAACTGGATCCATCTAAGGTCAAAGCTATTCAAGAACTGCCACCGCCAAAGAACAAGAAGGACGTAATGAGCTTCCTGGGAAGACTTAACTACATCAGTTGGTTCATAGCACAATCTACGGTCATCTGTGAGTCGATCTTAAGATGTTAAAGAAGGACGCTGCTACTACATGGACTGATGATTGCCAAAAAGCTTTCGACAGAATCAAGGAGTACCTATCAACACCACCAGTCTTAGTTCCGCCTGAGCCTGGTAGAGTACGAAGCCTACATCTTAGGGCTCAAAATGGCCACTGACATGAACATCCAAGAGTTGCTAGTAATTGGGGATTCAGACTTGCTTATACATCAGGTCCGAGAAGAATGGGCAACCAAGAACTCCAAGATACTCCCTAATCTGCATCATGTACAAGAGTTGAGAAAGAGGTTCACAAAGATAGAATTCCAGCATATTCCCAGGGTCCAGAATGAATTCGCCGATGGACTGGCCACCCTATCATCCATGATACAACATCCAGACAAGAATTTCATTGATCCCATTCCGGTAAAGATCCATGATCAGCCAGCTTACTGTGCTCATGTCGAAAACGAAGCAGACGGAAAGCCTTGGTTTCATGATATCAAGGAATACTTGGAAAAAATAGAATACCCAGAGCTCGCAAACGCTATTCATAAGCGCACACTTCGGAGGTTATCCAACAATTTCTTTCACAACGGAGGAATCCTCTACAGGAGGACTCCTGATTTGGGATTATTACGGTGTGTCGACGCAAAGGAAGCATCCAGGCTATTAAAGGAAATTCATGCAGGGACCTGCGATCCACATATGGATGGCTTTGTTTTAGCAAAGAAAATACTCTGAGCTGGTTACTTTTGGATGACTATGGAAACAGACTGCATCCAGTATGTCTGAAAGTGCCACCGCTGCCAGATACATGCAGACATGATAAAGGTACCTCCAAATGAGCTTAATGCAGCAAGCTCGCCGTGGCCGTTCGCCGCCTGGGGAATGGATGTTATCGGACCAATCAAACCCGCCGCATCAAACAGGCACAGGTTTATCCTAGTAGCAATTGATTATTTCACCAAATGGGTTGAAGCAGCATCTTACAGGACAGTGACTAAGAAAGTCATGACGGATTTCGTCTGCGGCTGTATCATGTGTCGGTTCAGAATTCCAGAGCCAATCATTACTGATAATGGCTCCAACCTCAACAGTGATTTAATGAAATCCATGTGTGAAACCTTCAAGATCAAACACAAGAATTCTACACCTTACAGACCTCAAATGAACGGAGCCGTAGAAGCTGCCAACAAGAATATCAAGAAGATACTAAGGAAAATGATAGAGAAGCATAAGCAGTGGCACGAGAAGCTCTCATTTGCTTTATTGGGATACCGCACCACAGTCCACACATCGACAGGAGCAACCCCCTATATGCTGGTTTACGGTACAGAGGCAGTCATTCCTGCCGAGGTGGAAATTCCCTCATTAAAAATCATTCAGGAAGCAAAGCTAGATGATGCAGAATGGGTGAAGAATCGTTACGAGCAGCTAGCTCTTATAGATGGAAAGAGAATGAATGCAGTTTGCCATGGTCAACTTTATCAGAATAGGATGTCCAGAGCCTCCAACAAAAGAGTCAAGCTGAGACAGTTCACACCGGGGCAGCTGGTGTTAAAGAAAATCTTTTCACATCAAGATGAAGCCAAAGGAAAATTCTCTCCCAACTGGCAGGGTCCGTACATGGTTCACCGGGTTCTAACAGGAGGAGCCCTCATACTTGCAGAAATGGACGGAGAAGTCTGGCCAAAGCCGATTAATTCAAACGCAGTCAAGCGATACTATGTTTAACCTTTATGCTTTCTTTTATGATGTAATTTGAACTACGCCTGACCTGATTCCCGTTTAAGAGGGGATATGTAGGCAGCCCTATGGGTTCGGTCACAATTCAATAAAATTTCCATTTCCCCCGCTATTGGAAATTGGGGCAGAATTTTGAGGAAGACCCTCAAAATTCTGAAGTCGATTCCAGCCATTTATCATTAACAGCCGTTAGGAGCAGCAGCCCAGTAAACTGGGGTAGAATTTTGAGGAGGACCCTCAAAATTTCGGAGCAAGCGAAGTTGCAATGTCTTGAACCACATCGCAGTCGTCGGTTCATCTAAATAAAATTATTCTTAATTATGCACTTATGTTATGCTATTACCAGATCATGCATGTTTATTACTAAAATTGCCTTGTTTAGCAATGCTACCCCAATGATACGAACAGTATCACCAGATCAAAGCCGAGCAGGTCAAGCAAGGCCAGTGGGGATACGAACTAACTTTTCCCCCTTTACAAACTCACGATTTTTCTTTGGATGCAGGCATTTGAGTTGCAAAATCATCAAATATACTATACGCTCACTCACAAAGTTCAGGAATACAACTCTCCGAACTGTTGCACTTGCTCGCAACTGCTATTCGCACAACAGTGTCCCCAGCAGGCACAATATCCCCAACAATCATGATACCTCAATCCGTTATCAGCTAAGAAAACTCTATTGCCATTTTTATTTCCTGCATAAGGCTACCATTCTGCCTTCTGAGGTTAAGCTCTACCTCCATCTGCATTCTCTGCATTGCATAAGGCTACCATTCTGCCTTCCGAGGTTAAGCTCTACCTCCATTTGCATTCTCTGCATTGCATAAGGCTACCATTCTGCCCTCCGAGGTTAAGCTCTACCTCCATCTGCATTTTCTGCATTGCATAAGGCTACTATTTTGCCTTCCGAGACTAAGCTCTGTCTCCATATGCATTCTCTGCATTGCATAGGGCTACCATTCTGCCTTCCGAGGTTAAGCTCTACCTCCATCTTGCATGGCTGAAAGATCGCCACTTCATTTACATCTTGCATGGCTAAAAGATCGCCACTTCATTTACATCTTGCATGGCTAAAAGATCGCCACTTCATTTACATCTTGCACGGCTGAAAGATCGTCACTTGCATCGGCTGAAAGATCCCCACCTACTGCATCTCATAGGCTGAAAGATCGCCAAATCATCCGAAGGCGTCATTGTTCGGAGGCACCATTTTCATAGCCCGAGAACGCCATGTCATGGCCTGAGGACCCTTTTTATCTTTTGCATATCATTATTCAAAGGCGTCATAGTTCGGAGGCATCATTCTCATAGCTTGAGAGAACCATTTCATGGCCTGCAAATCCTTATTATACGCTTCATGGCCCAGGACGTCATGGTCTGAGGACGTCATCCTAACCGTCCAAAGACAACATTTCATGGTCCGACGGGAACTTGCATCATGTTTAAATTTTCGCACAACATATGGTTCATTTGCAGGTTAACCGGCAAGCAACGGCTGTCTCAGCAGGAGCAATCCCGCTCCAGTTCATGCAGCCCTATTAGACTTTAACCATCCATCCTAACCCAAATGTCGCGTCCGTCTTGGAAAAATCTCCATCGGCATATTCCGCCGACGGATCCTGGACTACATATGGCCTGATTCCTGTAAGACTAGGGATATGTAGGCAGCTCAGGAGCCAGAGCTCGGTCAAATTCTTCAAACCATTCCGTTCGGTCAAAATTGGCCATCATATCTTTACTCGATAACTCTTTCATCATTTTCGGGTAAAGAGGGGCAGCAGTTGATACCCAATTTTTCCCTATATATTTTTATATGCAAAATACTTTCAAAATAGCAGGTATATGCATATATAAGTATGTCCCAAAGTTTTACCATTTTTCTCTTAATTTTTTATAGATTTTTAAACCTATTTATTGCCCTATTTTATCATCAAAACAACTCAATAATTGTCCCCAAAATTATCATTTTTGGTGATTCACGTATTGGATTCTCATATTTATATTAAAATATAGCTGGCATAATTTTTGCATATTTTTACAAATTTGTTTAGTATTTTTAAAGCTAAATTCCGTATAACTGCGATATTAGCCTATTTTAATATTTAATTATTTTCATAATTATAAAATTGACTCCAGTATTTTTAATTTGATAATTACGTATTATTAATCATTTTAGTACCTTTAATTTATTTCCAAAAATTATTTTACTATTTTGTATAAAATAAATTAGGGAAAAATGGCTACTTAAATGTTAGCCCCGTTTATTTCAATTTTAGCCTTATTTGAACCTCCAATTGAACCCAATTTTAAACCCAATTACCCTGACCCAATCCCTGTTTGAACCGACCCAAACCCAACCTTGTTAAACCGCCCCACCTACTCAATTAATCCAGGTCGTTGATCAAAATGATCAACGACCATCAAATACCCTTTCCTTTTTAAACCTGACCTACCCCTAACCCTAACCATTTCACAACCCCAGCTGCCTCTGAAACCCCGCACTCTCTCAAACTCTCTCGAGTCTTCTCAGAACCCTAGCCGCCTCTCACCGCTTCCACCCTGAAAGCCACCGGAATCCATGGCTTCCAAGGCTTTGGGAGTCTTATACCTACCACATGTTGCTCTTACACACTTATCTCTGAAGATTCAAGGCCTGGCCTCGAAGGTTTGCACCCAGACCTCTGCCAATTCAAGGTTCCAAAGTCATCGTCGGCCTTGCTCCGGTGTACCATGGTGTTTTGAGCCTGGTTCTGACCTCTCCGACTCAGATCGATGACCTTTTCAAAACCTTTCTCATTTCTAGGGTTCTTCTGAAACCCTAACCCTTCGAGGTTTTCTCCGATCTCTTTAGATCCGTTGTGTATCTGTGCTCTCTTTGAGTTTTCAAATGATCTCCCTAACTTTTCTTTCGAAAATTACTTTTCATAGTCTTTCTTTTACGATTTAGGGTTTTCTGAAAATGCTTAAGTGTTTCTCTGACTTTCTTTTCCTTTTATTTTGCGTGTATTTGCCTCTATTGTGTTCTATGTTTTCCTTCTACCATGTATGTTCTTCTACTGTGCTTTCTATGTTCCATTCTTGTATGTTCTTCTACCGTGCTTTCTATACTATGCTCTTGTATGCTTTTCTACTATGTCCTGCTATTTTCTTCTACTATGTTTATTATTCTACCGTGTTCTTAAGTGTTCTTACTATTTTTCTTCTATTGAACTTTGTTTAAGTTTCTTTTAAAAGAATCTTCTTAAGCATGATTTCTTCTACTATTCTTATTAGTCTTTTCTCATCATGTTTCGAATTAGTCTCTTTACTTTGTTTGCCTTGAACCCTTCTACTGTATTTATATGGTATTCATGAGTTCTATTGCTGGAAGAAGCATGTTAGAAGTTTCAATTCTTTTCTAAAACCTCTAAACATGTTTCGATCCGACTATTTGCCTCCTCATCTCTGTACTTGATTCAAGGTGGAAACCCTAGAATTTGGGTGTTCTGCTGAGGTTTGATTGAACTAGGGTTTTATTTTAGAACCCTTAACTCTTTTAGACTGACTTTAAGTCTCTGAACTAAGTTTGTTCATCTTTGTTTTCATACAATCCTGAACTTTTTGCTAAACTCTTCTACACTGGATTTTTTCTACTGATTACATGGCAGTCTTCTTTCATGCTCACATGCTCCTTATATATGATGAATTTTCCTCTAAATGGTTTTCAAATTTGCAATTAGTACAAACTTCCTTCTGAATATGGCTTGATTGATTTCTTTCCATTGTTTGCTGATTCTCCCTGTTACTCGGCCTAAGTTAAAACCCTTCTTCATCTTTTCTGACTCGGTTCATTCATGCAAAGTCTCAGACTCTTTTGATTTACTGTTTGTTAATTAATTTGCTTACTTTATTTGCACAAACCGTGTATTTCAAAACCTTGTCCTTAAATAACTTTTATGTATTTGTCCTTGATTGCATGTTGTGCACAAAGTGCTTACTCAATTTCTTTCCTTAAATGGTTTTCAATCGTTTGAATCTGAATCCCTTAATTAAGGGAAGCCTTATGTAATTGATTGACAATCAGTTCCTTAACTATTTTTCTTGCCTTATTTCTGCCTTATTTTTACACTATAAAAGACACGACCCTTTTCACACACTGCAACATCAGAATCCTTTTGAACTCACACTCTCTCATACTAATATTTTCTTCTTGACTGCACTGTGGGATGTTTTACAAGACTTACTGCTTTCCTTTACTTGTTTCCCTGAAAACTAGTATGTCCTGATTTAATTCTTAGCACCACAACAATGTGTAATCACTGCTTTTGTATCCATGTTCATTTGCTATTTCCGTATATCTCAGCACTTAAATTAGCATGCTGATTTCCTTATGTGTATTTTGTTATGAACCCCCATTCCTCTATCCCCCCTATGTGTTTTGAGTGGTGACTTAAGGCATGGCAATGTAAGTTGTTGTCCGTGAATTAAGTTTGAACCACTGGGGTCTTGACCTCTAAGCAAATAGGCCAGAGGGTGTGCTAGCATCTCCCATTGCTGGGTATGCCCTTCAGCCCGCTTTTCTATTGCCTCTTACAACTTCCCATTCGCCTATACCCTTATGTGTAATGATGTGAGTTGCTTCCCTTTTCCCTTTTCCCCTTTCAGAATCCTACTTTTGCGCTTGCACTCTCTCTTAGTCCCTAAGTTTTCCCTCCCTCTTGTGAGCCTTGCCTTGGGACCCCGAGCTCCCTCTGAACTTGGACACCTGAGGGTTGGCCCTTCCACACTGCACTATGGCTCAATCCATGATACATTTGGGTGTAAGCACTGCCCAGAGTTCATATGAGACTCTTAGGGAACTTTGACACACCCCAAATAGGAGAAAGGCTTTGAAATATGATCTCTTGGAGTTAATTTACTTCATACTTCAGACAGGAAGTCTGAATCAGGCTCTCCTTGGTTGTACTTTTTAATTTCTGATGTATTTTTCCTTTACTTTACTTTTTCTGGGTTGTAATAATTTTGTAATAAAACTCTCGGGGGTGGTCAGTAAAGAGGGAGGGTAACTATGTATGCAAAAGGGGTAGATAACCTGCCTATAGGAGTTTATGAATTTCTGCATTCTCATGTAGATACTATGTCTATAGGAATCTTGCATTCGCATCTAGATACCATGTCTATAAGAATTTCTGCATAGATACCATGTTTATAGGAATCTTGCATTCTTATGCAGGTACCATGCCTATAGTTTATTTCTGAACTTCTGCATAGCATATAGATATCCTTCCTATAGGAATTTCTGAATTTCTGCACATCATGTAGATATCCTCCCTATAGGTTCTTTCTGAATCTTGCATATGCATTCCTCATCAGGCAACCATGTTTGTAGGTATTAAATAATCAACTGCAATTAGATATCATGTTCATAGGCTTTAAACAAAATTCGGCATCTAAATGTCATGCCTATAAGGTTTCTGCATTTTTTACTACGTTTATAAGAGTGTCCAAAATCGACAACACATAGAAAGCATGCCTATAGGAGCCTTAATCGAATCTGATCATTTCACTCGCTTATAGGTCTAAAACCAGTAACAATAATGCATGCTCTTTTGTTAAAACTCTCCTTTCTTTAATAACAGATGATTTTCTCAAAATCAGTATGTATTTATGTTTGTTTCATTGTTTTTGGAATCAGTAGATATCATGCCTATAGGGGTCTTCGTCTAACACTTAGGCAAGCTATAGGGTGAATGTTTATAAACTAAATCAGATTTTTTTTATCAGCTACAACCAGCAGGTAGTCCTGATTCAGGCTTCTTATCTGAACTATGTAATAAATCAATCTGCCTCTACCGTTTAAGTTTTAATCAGACCCTAAACAGTACATGCAAGTCATGCTACATTATGAGCTTTCTTTGGTTTAAATGAGGTCTGTTTGAGCCCTTTTATTTGTTTATATGCTTCCCCATACTTGCCATACGTGTTTTGATTGTCGCCTTAGTATTTTACCTTTTTGAAACCACAAATAAGCCCAATACCTCCTCTCTTTAGGATTAGTAGTCCCAAGTGCCTCCGGGGCTGATAAGATGGGGACGAGTAATAGCATGCAATAAGTAAGCGAGACCATTCTGCGCTTTTATACCTCAATGGGGTGGGAAAGGGTAGATATGGATATGATGACCACGCGATAACATCACGTGTAGTCCCTCACTGAGGAGTGATTATCGGATGTTGTGTGGGGTGATCCATATTATTAATAAACCAAGGACCCCCCCACCCTTTCCTTTGTTTTCTTGGTTTCTTTTAAATCTTTTTAAACCATTTCTTTTAAGAAAATCAACTCTTTTTAGTTCCTTTTTCTTACTTTTGTTTATTTGTAACCATTATGTGAAAATCCCCTCTTATTTGAAGCTTTTATTTGCCTATGTGTTATTTGCACTTAAGTCACAATAATAGTTTGGCCGGGAACCACACTAGTGGATCCTGAGGGGTGCCTAACACCTTCCCTTGGGATAATTTCAAGCTCTTACCCAATCTCTGGTTACTCAAAACAAACCCCTCCTAGTGTCCTAATGCACTTTTTTCATCAGGTGGCGACTCTTCAATTCAAAACCCAATTCCCGAACGGGAACGAGTTGTCTCCCAAATGTCACAAACCCGATTTTCGCGAGAAAAAAGGGGGCGCGACACATTGCGTTGTTCCTTCCTTGCTATCATCTTATACTTCTTACTGGGTTTTCTCCTGTAGGCCTCCGACAAGCTTGAGTCTGGACTGCTTCGTTGTTGAGCTAGGCTCTGGAGGGCTCTGGATGAGGGCATGTCCATTAGGCTCCTTTGCGAGGAGAAGGAAGTTGAGTTGATGCACTGGCGATATGAGGCGTACCGGAGCTTGAATTACGAGAGCTACTTGATGGGACATGTAATTTCTCATTCTGGGCGGGTATGCGTTTTGCTTCTTAACCTTTCGGGTTAATTATTTGACTATCCCATTTGCAGAAAAAGACGGAGGCTCTGGAGCGCCTTAGAGGTGAAGACGATCGAGTCAGGAATGACTATGGCGAGCCAAGAGCTCAGGCGCAAGCTCAAGCTTTAGAGGAGAAAGGTGCCTTGGCTAAAGTTCCTGCCTTCGAAGCCCAACTCCGCTTGGCTCGTGACAACGCTTTAGTTCAAGCGGATATGATCACGAAGCTTGAGTTCAAACTTTCTAAGGTCAGGACTGAGATCGTTGATGCTCGGGCTGAAGCAGCAGTAAATCGGACTAAGGCTGATCAGGAGATGGCGATTTATTTGAAAGACGCCACTGATGCCCAAGCCGAGTTCAAGAGGGCCCTTAATCACAAAGGGAGGATTGAGGAATATGTTCATTGCGAGTCCCGAAGAAGGGTACTTGAAGAGATCGGTGCCAGGGGTTTTGTTCTTCCGAAAGAGTCGGCTCGAGCGAGGGAGGACGAGCGTGACGCTTGATCACTTCTGCCTGATGTTGAGGAGAGTGAAGACGAGGCTGACAGGTCGTAGCCCTTGGGTACGGGGCATAGATTTTTCTGCTTCACATGCAATACCTTCTAGTTTGTAGATGGGGAATGTACCATTTCACACTTTGTAAATAACAAAGAACTCGAGGTTTTGTTTCTTTTGTACCCCTTTCTGCTTTGCTCTCGACCAGGAGGACCGGTTTCAGAGTTGGTGAGAATCCTTAGATTTGTAATATGGCTCTGGGGCTCATAAGGCAGGCCCGAAGGCTCTTACACGCTCGGTCGATGCGGCCTTTAGCGCAAGCTGGCGTTAGAGCTCTTATTCTTTGCCCAACTATTTTGGGTTTAGTCTCTGAGTCAGGTTTTGACTCGAGCCTACTCGACCCTCAAGCTTTTGTGTCTGCATGGGCGGACGACAATGGCTCATACGCCTTGCCCTTGGGCATTTGCACTTTAACTATTTTGGGTTCAGTCTCTGAGTCGGGTTGCGACTTGAGCTCAATTGACCCCCAATTTGTTTTTGTGCTGGCGACAATGGCTCTTACACCTTGGGTTGAAGCGACCTTTTGGGCGTGTGGCCCTGAGGCTCGTACAGCTGGCGACGATGGCTCTTACGCTATGCCCTTAGGCATGTATAGTTAATTATTTTGGATCCGGTCTCCGAATCGGGTTACGACTCGAGTTCATTTTATCCCTCAAGTTTTCAAAATTTAAGCTGGCAATAGTGGCACTTATGCTTTTGGTCATTGCGACCTTTTAGTGTGTGGCCTCGAGGCTCGTTTGGCTGGCGACAATGGCTCTTACTCTTTTTCCCTTAGGCATATGTAGGCTTTGTTTTCCCCTAATTAAAGACTTTTTGAAATAATTTTGCCTGACCCATCATTGGTTCAGGAAGAACCTCGATTTCAAGTCGTTAGCAGCGATGTTCGAGCACCTCGGAAGGTTTAGCTCGTAGGCTGAGTAGCTCAAAGCCTTGTGATTTGGAGCTGACATGGTTGAAGATTGTTTGCCTGTCAAGGATAGCCTATTCTAATCGGTTCTTTTCGAAGTAGATTCAAAGTAATGGCCTGTGATTTTATAGTGACGGTCGGGCGTCCTCGAGTCGCGTTAATTTGGTTGGTGCAGCTGTATTGACCGTAATCATTTGTGTTTAGCCGGAGCCATTTTTTATCCCGAGTGTGGTAGTTTAGGCATCTCTATCGAGGGTATGCCCTTTCAGGAGTCTTACAAATGTGACATATAGCCTAAACTTCGGGATCGAGTTTATGCTTGTAGTAAGATCTTACGAAATTTTCATGCATGTTGAGGTCTTACAACTTTTTCATGCTTGTTGAGGTCTTACAGTTTTTTCATGCTTGTTGAGGTCTTATAGTTTTTTCATGCCATTGAGGTTTTACAGTTTTTTGTTGTTATGTAAAATAGATCTTGCTAGATCGAGTTCGCCCACTCGGGGTCTTACGGCCTCGGATTTTTTAGTGAATGGCGATTGGCGATAGTCTCTGGGTCATCGAGTTTGCTTAGGCTCGAAGGTCGTTACTCGTGAGTTCGGAGTTGCCTCATTGAGGGCTTACGAGCATGGAGTTCTGACCCTTGGGGCCGTGCGTTTCTCAT
The DNA here is from genome assembly GCF_000393655.2 of Nicotiana sylvestris. Classification (NCBI taxonomy): domain Eukaryota; kingdom Viridiplantae; phylum Streptophyta; class Magnoliopsida; order Solanales; family Solanaceae; genus Nicotiana; species Nicotiana sylvestris. Next base: position 25,019,208 of record NC_091065.1, read on the forward strand.
TAGAGCTTTTGACGTTGGTCCCCGAGTACTCGAGATACCTTTGATGTTGGAGATGTTTAGCAATTTCTGCATTCCCTTACCTAAAGGCTTTTATGATTTCGGAGTTTCGACCCTGAGATCGTCTAAGTGTTGAATTGCCGATGACAGTCCCCAAGTGTTCGGGACATTTCAGGCAGAGGAATTGTTGCCTTATCTTGCAAAAGTGTCTTGACAAAAGAGATTCTTTGATTATTCGGTACAATAGTACACGTATTCGCCGACGGAAGCCCGGCTATATGTACACGGTTCGTTTGGCCCGGTACATTACTTTTCTATAGGGACCCATTTGGCATTTCATGACTTTTCCAAGCGGGTGGCTTCCCAAGGGGAATGCCCCCCAGCGCTCAGAGTTGATTGCAAAAGAAGTTTTGAGCATTTTTTGAGTTTCCCTTAGGCAGCACGCAGACGTTGACTCGTTAAAAACCTTGCCGGTAAAACCCTTCTTTCGGGACAAAAACTCGGTCGAAGGAAAAGAGTGCAACGGGTGCTTTTAGAACCTTAAGGTCTTCGAGCAGGGTTAGCGTTTTGACCACTCCGATCGAGTGCCTGCATAAGGGTTAGTTATAAATTCAAAATAAGAAAAAGGAGATGGTCGTACCTTCAAGTGAGATATGTCGGTGATGCCTCGAGGATTGATACGCTACAATCACGAGGGCTGATTTATTTCAATTGCCCGAGGTGAGGATGCGGTATGGTCCTTTACTTCGTTTCGTCAAGTTTGATCGAGGGTGAGGCCCGATCGCCCTTTGGTTTATTCGAGGACGGAGGTACGAGCGTTGGTGCCACGTCATGTATTGCGAACATTTCCCTTGTCGCATGATGTTCCCTGTAGATGATTTTAATTCCATCTTTCGTTGGGAATTTCATCATCTGATGAAGGGTGGACGGTACCACTCTCATGCAGTGTATCCACGACCGTCCAAATAAGGCGTTATACCTCATGTCTCCTTTGATGACATGGAATTTGGCGTCTTGGGTCGTGCCAGCCAGGTGACCAGAAGGATGATTTCTCCTTTCATTTTTTCACTTGCCATGTTGAATCCGTTGAGGACTCGAGTGGCGGGCACAATTTGGTTGAGCAACCCGAGCTGCTCTATCACCCTCGATCTGATAATATTGGCCGAGCTACCTGGATCCACGAGTACACGTTTTATTTGAAAAGAATTTACAAGGAAGGAGATTACCAGTGCGTCATTGTGAGGTTGAGAAAAGGTCTCGGTGTCTTCTTCGCTGAATGTGAGGGCGCCCTCGAAAATATATCCCCGGGTCCTCTTTTCTCTAGTGATGGATATTTTCGTTCTTCTCATTACGGGTTCCTGCAGGGCATCCGCACCCCCATGATCATGTGGATGACATGTTGTGGCTCGTTTGCCTCGCTCTTCCTGGTTGCCTCCCTTTCTTGGAACTGATTTTTGGCTCGATCGCTAAGGAATTCCCAGAGATGGCCTTTGTTAAGCAGTCGAGCTACCTCTTCTCGTAGCTGATGATAGTCCTCGATCATGTGGCTGTGCGTGTTGTGAAATTCGCATACTAAGTTGTAATTCCTTTGTGATGGATCCGACTATATAGGCTTGGGCCATTTGGTGTCTCTGATTTTACTTATGGCGAACACGATGTCCGACGCATCGATGTTGAAGTTGTACTCTGACAAGTGGGGCGCACCCGTTAGCACTACGTTCCGATCGAACTGGCTATGTTGATAAGCCCTTGAGGCAGTGGAGGCCCTTCCATAAAGCAACCACTTTAGGCCCCGTATTTATGGGCGGCCCATTTTTTATTACACCTAATACACTATGTATAAGTTTAAAAAAAATTGTACAGTGAAAAAGTTTGATTTCTTTCTACCAAGAAAATTGCACTTGAAATGAATATCGAACCTGAATTTTGTAAAAAACATGTGATATATAGGAAGTAACAATTTGATACAAGTTATTAAGGAAAATAGTACAATTAAAAGATAATAGTTTAATTAATACACTTAATCAAATAAAAAGATTTAATTCTTTTTCAAATGCCTAAATTGCTTATGGAATAATTTTAGTAACTCATGTTACTGTTGCTTCAACGAAAAGACGTTTTCAAAATTCAAATTGATAAAATTTTACCTAAGAACAACAATGACACAAGAAAGATTAAATGGATTAGTTATACTGTCAATTGAGAAATACTTATTAGGAGTTATTGATTATAAGAAAATTATTAATAACTTTGCATATAAAAAAAGGTAAAATATAGACTTCAAATAAATAATAAAAAATTAAAAAGTTAAGGCCCCTCATAAAGTTTGGCTTTAGGCCCCAAAATTTGTCGGGCCGCCCCTGCCTCGAGGATCTTGTCCTCTATCCACTCCCCGATCATTGCGAGGTAGGTTGCGCCTCGGGGCGTTCCTCCTATCTTCGAGGTACGACTGATACCTTTCTTTGTTTGGATTTGGTTCCTTTGCCAGGAGCCTGCTCGGGTATACTGAGCCCGAAGGGGCTCCCAACTGGCCATTCTTGGCCCTGATCTTTGACTGGTACAGGTTGTGGACGTCTGACCAGGTCACAACTGGGTACTCGATCAGGTTCTGTTTCAGCTGTTTTGAAGCCACCGAGCTTCGTTCGTTCAGACCTTGAGTGAAGGCCTGCACTGCCCAGTCGTCGGAGACCGGTGGTAGCTTCATCCGTTCCATCTGAAAGCGAGACACGAATTCCCACAGCATCTCGTTCTCCCTTTTCTTGATTTTGAAAACGTCGGGCTTCGTTGTCGCTACTTTGATGGCACCGGCATCTGCCTTTACGAAGGATTCTGCTAGCATGGCGAATGAATCTATGGAGTTAGGAGCCAAGTTGTGATACCACATCATTTCCCCCTTCGAGAGTGTTTCCCCAAATTTTTTCAACAATACGGACTCGATCTCGTCATTCTTTATATCGTTGCCTTTTACCGCACAGGTGTAGGCAATAACATGTTCATTAGAGTCTGTGGTCCCGTTGTACTTAGGGAGTTCCGGCATTCTGAACTTCTTTGGAATGGATTTCGAGGCTTCTTCTTCGGGGAACGACCTTTGTATGAACTTCTTCGAATCCACACCCTTGAGGACCGGGGGTGCACCCGGGATCTGGTCAACCCTAGAGTTGTAGGTCCCGACCTTCTTGTCATTGGCTGCTATCATTTTCTCGCTCGATTCGATACTTTTGGTGAGATCCTCAAGCATTTTTACTATGGCAGGGTCAGCTATCGATCCGTTATTGCTCAATATCTCGGGTACTTATTCGGCTGGGGAGCTGTTTCCGGTACTGTTGTGTTGGGAGTCTTGGGGTGGCTTTTCAACTGAGCGATAACCAACTGTTGTGCCTGCAACATTTCAAAAATAACATGAAGACTAACTACCTGTTCTTCCCGAGCTGGGGTCTTTTGGGTTTCCTGTTGGTCGCCATGCCGTATGCTTCTATCAGTGTGCGAGGTTTCGTCGACCTGCTGTGTGTCTTGAGAATCTGCGTCCGCTGGAATCGGTCCAGGTGCGTTATCGGGGTTCTACGATGGAGCGCCAATGATTGGAACAGCCACACCATTTTCTCCGTGGTTTTCAAGGTTGTCGTTCTCAACTCTATTTACCGAGCCAGACATTTTGACCTGAAATCAAAGATCTTGGACAAGAAAAATGTGAAAGATAACTTGCGTTGTGTAGCGAAACCAGCAAGAAAATAATCACTATTATTTTTATCCCCACGGTGAGCGCCAAACTGTTTACCGTGAAAATGGTAATAATAATTAAATTTGTTAATGGGACTCTAAAAATACGTGATCTATTTTTATGCTAGTTGCTAGAGCAGTTGATGCTAGGCATATGAAGATAAGAGATGAAATGCGAGCTAAAACAGAGTTATAATCAAACCGAGAGATCAGTTACTCTGGCCTCGAACTGGCCGGTGAGGTTCCTCAAGGTCGATGCCTCGGCTCGAGCTCGAGCTATCGAGGGTAAACGGGAAGGGAATAACAATTAATATATAATTGAAGGAGGCTCTTTATGGCCAATATCAAGCAATAAATGAGGAACAAGTATGAAAGCAATAAATGAAAGAGGTAATCTCGGGCGTGTAAGTTAGAGAGAAAAGAGAGAGATATTATTGATCTTTTGTAGAATAGATGGAGCAACTTGCTTACAGAGTGCCAATGATTCCCCTTTTACAAGAGGGGGAATCCAAACTTAGTACAAAATACGTTAAATGATAAAGGAGGCAGGATGGGACAGCTAACTAGCTTCATGACGTAGACGTAGACCGTCGTTAGACTGCCCTGGTAGACTTGATCGGCCCCGGATGCATTCTTCGGAAGCCTTCTACGCTCGTTGGGGTTTCAGCCAACATTATCCCTGGGCCGGGTGTCGACAGATCTTGAGGGAAGTATCTGGCTCGAGGTCTCGAGCTTCCGAGGCGATCTCTTGAAGTACTTTACCAAAGAGAAATTGGTCCCCCTGATTTCACCGTACACAACGATTTATTACAATATACATGCACAAATTTTTAGATTTTTGTGTTATTCTTATATGCTATTTTCATGTTGAAAATTATGAAGAAGCAAGAATCTTTAGAAATACTTTTACAAGTTTATTTCATTCTTATGTCATGCTTTACATTTAAGGATACCAACATGAGCATGTACATGATGTTCTATAAAGAAAAGATCTACACTTGAAAAGTCACAAGAAGAAGTTTTAGAAAGAAAAGATTTTTGGGAGTATCTTTTATTCTGAGAAGGGGTCATCGTCCAGGCCGAGGGTCCTGACCAAGGCGTTGACTTCCTGAAACTACTTGTGCCAAAGTAAGGAGCACACGAGCCGAGGGTCTCGTTGTTGAGAATTTACTTAGTCATGCTAAGGTATGATACATGAGCACTAAGAACCATGAAGCGAGAGGCACCTCGTGAATTGGTCCTATTCGATCAGGTTGGGACCGAACCTGTGCCGATCACACGGTGACTGAAACAAATTTAAGTCAGGATAGTTGGAACTCCCAAAGTATAAAGTGAAGTATTTTTTTATAAGAAAGAAAAAAAGAATTTCTTTTAGAATATTCATAAACTGCTATTATGCAATTATTTTAGAATTATTCTTATAAGCTTTATGTTTTACATGCATTTAGAACCTTTGCTCGTAATGTATACGTTATTAAAGTTTCTCCCCATGTTATTGAGACTCACTAAGTACAATGGATGGTACTAATGTTCTCTTTTGGGAACCTACGTTGGTCTGCGGTACAACTTAGGAATCGGTTTTGCAGGCGAGCAGACTACTGGTTAGAACTTCCTTCTCTTCCAGTGCTATTGGTGAGCTCCGCTTTTGTTCATGGAGAATTTCTTAGAGTCATCTTTATTTAGCTATTTCTTTATTTACTTAGAGAACTGGCCAGGAAATCTCATGTCCTGAGTAGTGCGTCAGTTATTAGTAGAGGCTTCATAGACATAGTCGTTGAGTTAAGATTCAAATGTTTTTGATAATAACTTAGCAGTAATTTAGTAGTTACTACGAATAAAGTTTTGGAGTTGATTTATTTAAATATTTAAATTAATCAAAAGTATTTGGTTAGAGTATTGCCTTGTTGCATATAAAGTTTGAAGTTATAATAGATTTGATAAGCAGAGATGGTTCGCTCGGTCATGTTTAGTGATCGAGTGCCAGTCCCGGCTTGTTCAGAAAATGGGTCGTGACAAACTTGGTATCAGAGCCTCAGGTTTATGGAGTCCTAGGGGTCTATGAAGCCGTGTTAGTAGAGTCTTGTTTATGTGTATGAAGCGCGTCATACTTATAAACAGGAGGCTATAAGCATTTAGGAAAAGTCTCATTTTTTTATACTTTAGATCGTACAGTAGAGCCTACCTCTAAGAAATTATCTAATGTATTATTTTCTCCAAAACTCGCAGAAATGGCTCGTACTCGCAACTTTGACACCGACACTCAGGATGCTTCTCACGAAACTATTGCTACTATTGTGGCTCAAGCCAGAACTAAAAAGGTTTCAACTCAGAAAAGGAAGGGTAAATCCACAAAGGGGGTTCAAGTACCCCGGGCTGAACATGAAGAAGGGGTGGAGCATAATGATCTAGTACCTCAGGATCCAGTACAGCCCCTAATAGCAGCTCCGACTCAAACAACTATATCTCCAGGGGTGGGTCAGATGTTTAATGCAGTCAATAGTGCTATGGATATGTTTAAAGCCTTCATGGCTAACCAGAACGAGAGAAGAGATGAGATTCCACCTCAATCAAATAGACAGAACAATTTTGAGTCCTCAAGAGTGAATGAATTTTTGAAGTTGAGTCCTCCAGTGTTCCATGGTTCTATAGTTGATGAAGATCCAATGTTGTGGCTGGAGGGTGTCAAGAAAGCCCTTTGAGCGATGAAGGCATTTGATGATGAAGCTGTAGAGTTGGCTGCTTACCAGCTTAGAGATGTGGCCGACGCATGGTTTGAGATGTGGGAAAAGGAAAGAGATGAAGATGATGGTCCACCTACTTGGGAAGAATTTCAAGAGGCCTTCATGGCTAACTTTATCCCAGAAGAGGATAGGGAAGCTAAGGCTACAGAGTTCGAACAGCTCAAGCAAGGGAATAAAAGTGTGCAAGAGTACTACACGGAATTCATAAGGTTAGCTAAGCATGCTCCTCACACGGTTAAGATAGAAAAAGCAAAGATTCGTAGGTTTGTTGGCGGTTTATCTTACCACATTAAGGATACAACATCGACTATAGCGGTAGGGATGACAACCTTCTCCTCTATTGTGGGATTTGCCAAGTACTTAGAAAAAGACAAACAACAAAGGAGAGAAGAAAAAGAGCATAACAAGAAAGCCCCGACAACAGGCAGGTTTAATGGTACATCCAGCGGGGGTGGAAGAGATTCCTCTAATAAGGAGTCATTAGCACCAGCTCAGTCCAGTCATCACTCTGGTAGTGGGTCTTCCTTTAGACATACTCAAAGTTATGGAAACCAGTCTCGCCAGAATCAAAAATTTAAGACATCATCCTCACATAGCCAGAGTCATGTTGAGCAACATTCACACCAACAAGGTCTTTGTGGAACATGTAAGACGTTCAGGCCAGTACAAGCTCGGGTTTCATGGTTGCTATCATTGCGGAGACATTGTCAAATAAAGGTCAACTGCCCAAAGTTGCGGTGTAATTTCAGTAGGGGATCAACTCGTCCTTCTAGTTCCTCAGCTACTGCAGTTGCATAACCTCAGGCTCGTGGTTCTCATAATCAGACCGGGCATGGGGCAGGTAGAGGTGCCGATCGAGTTACTCAAGGAGGGGGACAACCCCGTTTGTTTGCTACACTTGATCGTCAGAGTGCAGAGGCATCTACAGAAGTTATTACAGGTATACTTTTAGTCTGCTCACATAATGCTTATGTCATAATGGATTCAAGTTCAACGTTTTCATATGTGACTCCATACTTTGCAATTAACCTCGGACTAGAACCAGAACAACTTAGTGAGCCATTCCTAGTATCTACTCCAGTTGGCGAGTTAGTGAAAGTCACCACAGTCAATAGAGGTTGTATAGTTTTAGTCCAAGGTCGCAACACCAAAGCCGATCTTATAGAGTTAGAAATAGTGGATTTTGATGTGATCATGGGTATGGATTGGTTGTCTTCCTGCTATGCCATGTTAGATTGTTGTGCCAAGATAGTCAAGTTCCAATTTCCAAATGAATAAGTCTTAGAGTGGAAGGGTAGTTCAGCATTGCTTGTAGGTAAGTTTATTTCTTACCTTAAGACAAAATGAATGATCGGTAAGGGGTGTCTCGTCTATTTGGTTCACTTCATTAATCCAGAATCAGAACCACCAACTCTTCAGTCTGTGCCAATTGTTAGATAATTTCTAGAAGTTTTCCCAGATGACCTTCTCGGACTTCCTCCTGAAAGAATCATAGACTTTGGCATTGATCTCATACCAGACACTCAGCCCATATCTATACCTCCTTATAGAATGTCTCCAGCAGAACTTAATGAGTTGAGAGAGCAGTTGAAAGATTTTCTTGACAAGGGCTTCATCAGGCCGAGTGTTTCACCGTGGGGTGCCCCGATCATGTTTGTCAAGAAGAAAGATCGGTCCCTCAGAATGTGCGTCGACTATCGACAGTTGAATAAAGTTACAATTAAGAACAAGTACCAACTGCCAAGAATTGATGATTTATTTGATCAACTTTAGGTTGCAAAGTACTTTTCAAAAATAGACTTGAGGTCGGGGTACCATCAGTTGAGAATCAAAGAAGAGGATATATCTAAAACAGCCTTTAGAACTCGTTACGAGCACTATGAATTTCTAGTGATGTCCTTCGGGTTGAGAAATGCTCCAGCTGCATTCATGGACCTCATGAACAGAGTTTTCAAGATATTCCTTGATACTTTTATTATCGTGTTTATAGATGATATTTTGGTATACTGTAAGAGCAAGGAAGATCATGCAGAACACCTCAGAATAGCCTTGCAGACTGTAAAGGAGAATGAGCTTTATGCCAAGTTTTCAAAATGTGAGTTCTGGTTGCAGTCAGTGGCATTCTTAGGCCATGTGGTATCTAGTGAAGGAATAAAAGTAGACTCTCAGAAGACAGAAGCAGTCAAGAATTGGGCTAGGCCGACAACGCCAACCGAAATCAGGAGCTTTTTGGGGTTAGCTGGATACTATAGAAGGTTTGTAGAGGGGTTTTCCTCACTTGCAGCTCCATTAACTAAGTTGACTCAGAAAGCAGTTAAGTTCTAATGGTCAGACGCTTGTGAGCAGAGTTTTCAAGAGTTAAAGAAGAGGTTGACCACTGCACCTGTGTTAACATTGCCGACAGGTTCGAGTGGGTTCACAGTGTATTGTGATGCCTCCAGAGTGGGCCTTGGTTATGTTCTTATGCATAATGGAAAAGTTATTGCTTATGCTTCCAGGTAGTTAAAGAATCATGAAAAGAACTACCCTACCCATGACTTGGAGCTTCCAGGCTTCCCCATTTACCACCACTACCAAGGCACCACTTCCCAAACCCCACAAACACCACCACCCAAACCAGTCTCGTACCCTCCTCCACTAACCACCCCTATTTTCGTGGCACCCCCACCCACTACACTCCATCGATCCTCCAGTGATCCCTTATTCCAGACCCAAGATAACCAATACTATCCCCCAGAGCCTACTTTCAAGGCCCAGAGCATTACTCCTACACTCCTCGTTTTGACATCCTAGTTGAGACTGAGAAACCACCTAAAACCATAGAGCAGGAAGAGATGTTCAGGAAGGTAAGAAGCCTGGAATAGTCATTCAGAAACATGCAGGGATTAGGAGCCTAGGTGAGCGTAGCCTATAAATATTTGTGTTTGTTCCCTGACGTCCAGTTGCTTGTGGGATTCAAGATGCCCAAATTTGATCTATATGATGGGCACGGAGATCCGGTGACCCATTTGAGGGGATTCTGTAGTAAAATGAGAGGAGCCGGTGGGAAAGATGAGCTATTGATGGCATACTTTAGCCAGAGTCTAAGTGGCTCGGCATTGGAGTGGTACACTCGTCAGGATCACAGCAGATGGTATACCTGGGATGATTTGGCCCAAGCATTAGCTCGTCATTTCCAGTACAATATCGAGATTGTTCTAGATCATTTGTCTTTGACTAAGATTGAGAAGAAGCCTAGTGAAAGTTTCAGAGAATATGGTTTTCGCTGGAGAGAACAAGCGGCAAGATTTAACCCCCGATGGAGGAGAGCGAAATGGTGGAGTACTTTCTACAGGCTCTAGAGCCTACTTATTTTGGCCATCTGATATCGGCCATAGTCAAGTCTTTCAACGAGGTAGTGAAGATGGGTGGAATGGTGGAAGAAGGGCTTAAATCAAGCAAAATCATGAGTTACTCGGCTATCAAGGCAACTACCCAAGCCATTCAGAATGGTACTGGGGAGTGATTGGAAAGAAGAAGAAAGAAGATGTGGCAACAGTTGATTCAGGATCATGGTTTGGACCCAGGGGCCCATCACACCAATATACCCAACCTCGACCCCATTACCGAACCTACACCCAAACCCCATATAATCTACCCAACATTACTTCCCATCACCAGACCCTCATATTTCTATCCATCACGCCCAAACATATACTCAGCCTCCTGCCTACTCACAATGGCGTATCCCAGTCCCATAAAACACCTACCCAGCTCCACAAAATGCTTACCCACCCCCATGAGCCTACCGAAACCCTGTCGGCTCAGGTTTCCGACCCAATCCAGCATTCAAAAATGAGAGGTTGCAGCGGAAGAAAACCTTCACCCCATTGGGGGAGTCTTACACCAGTTTATTCCATATATTGAGGTAGCTAGATATGCTGAAGCCAATTGAGTCAAAATTGCCAAACCCTTCTCCAAAGAATCTTGATTACTCCGTGAGCTGTGAATATTGTTCTGGTACTCCGGGGCATGATATAGAGAAGTGTTGGCATTTGAAAAATGCCATCTAGGAGCTCAATGACACAAACCAGATTGAAGTCCAAACCCTAGAGGCACCCAACATCAACCAGAACCCATTGCCAACCCATCAAGAAACGAACATGATCTAGATAGTACACAAGGGGGAGAAGCCCAAGAAGCCTTCGTAGTCCTTCATGATGATCCGGTCCAGTGAGGTCAAGCCAGTCAAAAAACCAATGGTTGGAGGATTGGTGAACAAATTGAGCATGACAAATGGTGAACCATTTGAAGTAGTTAAGAAAGGATCCCCAAGTGATGCTATAGCAAAGCAAGAAAAGTCAAAAGTGGTCATGCCAGGGTTGGCAAATAAGTCTATCATAATTGTAGAGGTGCCCGTACGAATCCTGTCATCATCAAGCATGTAACCCAGTTGCCAGTAATCACCAGCAAGGCTACCCCATGAAACTATGAACGGGTGATAGTGACCTATAAGGGAAAGGAAGTGAAAGAAGAAGTCAATGAGACCTAGGGATTAACTTGTTCGGGGAGATGCTTTGCCCCGGAAGAGTTAAGGAAAGCTAAAACATCCAGAGATAATCCAGTCCTAGTAAAGAAGGCAGTGACTGAAGAAGAGGCGGAGGAGTTTCTGAGAAAAATGAAGGTACAAGATTATTCCATCGTGGAGCAGTTGAGAAAGACGCCTGCTCAGATTTCCTTGTTATCACTGTTAATCCACTCAGATAAGCATCGTCGAGCCCTGATGAAAATTTTGAATGAAGCTTATGTCCCCGACAAAATTTCAGTGAACCATCTGAAGAAGATCGCCAACAAAATATTTGAGGTGAACAGGGTCACCTTCTCTGATGATGAGTTGCCTGTGGAAGGACTAAACACAACAAAGCTCTCTATATTACGGTAAAATATGAAGACTCTGTGGTCACCAGGGTATTAGTTGACAATAGGTCCTGTACAAACATATGCCCTCTCTCTACTCTGAACAAGTTGAAAGTTGATGATGAGAGGATTCACAAAAACAGCATATGCGTTCGGGGATTTGATGGTGGAGGGAAAGATTCAATTGGTGATATAGTCCTTGAGTTGACAATAGGACCGGTGGAATTCACCATGGAGTTCCAGGTACTGGATGTAGCTGTCTCATACAATTTGCTGCTATGTCAGCCTTGGATTCATGCCGCCAAAGTAGTCCCGTCCACTCTACACCAGATGGTCAAGTTCAAATGGGATAGACAGGAGATCGTCGTGCATGGCGAGGATAATTTGTGTGCTCACAGTGATGCCTCTGTCTCGTTCATTGAGGCTGAAGATGACAAAGTGCCTTGGGTCTATCAAGTTTTTGAAACAGTTCCGGTCGAGAAAGTTCCAAAAAGGAAATGTGTTCCAACTCCAAAGATAGCCTCTGCATCTGTCATGGTAGCCTCTGAAATGCTGAAAAATGGTTTGGTGCCAGGTAAAGGTCTGGGTGTATCCTTGCAGGGTATAATACAGACAGTGTCCCTTCCTGAAAACTTGGGCACGTTTGGTCTTGGATTCAAACCTACAGCGGCAGAGGTAAGAAGGGCTAGAAGGTCAAAACAGAAGGCGTGGGCACTTTCGAAGCCTATCCCGTGTCTCTCCAGGTCTTTTGTCAAGCCCGATGCCAGGAAACACCCAGTGACAACAGTTCCAAGTTCTGTGGTTGACATTGATGAAGAGTTACTTGAAAGGTTCCAAAGGTTGTTTGATGATGTGAACATGGTAGAAGTTGGATAAGGTTCTAGTAGAGCGGACGTGCAGTTCGTCGGGCCGAATGTAAAGCTTAACAATTGGAAGGTTACTCCTCTCCCTACCTGAAAGGAGTCTTGGTAGTTTATTTTGTTTTCCTTTCTATCTGGGTCATTCCATGGTTGTGACCCAAACTTTTATTTTCCGCTTATTGATGTACAAACCTTGTTATCCTTTATTTACAATAAAATTCAATTTCCCTTTTCCATCATTCCTGATAGTTTTATTTTTGTTTTTCTTTTCTTCTTTGTACAATTCTTTTTATGTTGGTTTCAATGACATGACATGTATGAGGAATCTTCGGCCCAATCTTAAAAGTCAATCTAATTTTGAAATAATAATAATCCAAGAAATAGAGTATGATGATGAATAAGAATATGATGAGGATGAGGCCTTTGAAGAGATTAGTAAGGAACTAAGTCATTTTGAAGAAAAACCCAAGCCTAATCTGAATGAAACGGAACAAATCAATCTAGGGGATCCAGATAATGTCAGAGAAACTAAGATAAGTGTCCATCTTGAACAGCAAATCAGGGAAGAAATAATTAAAGCATTGTTTGAATATAAGGATATTTTTGCATGGTCGTATGATGACATGCCAGGCTTGAGTACCGATTTGGTGGTCCATAAATTGCTAATTGTTCCAGCATCCCCCCGTCAAGCAGAAGTTGAGAAAGTTCAAAACTGACATGAGCGTTATGATTAAAGAGGAAGTCACAAAGTAGCTTGATGCAAAGGTCATTCGAGTCACGCGGTATCCCACGTGGTTAGCCAATGTTGTGCCTATGCCAAAGAAAGATGGTAAGACCAGAGTGTGTGTTGATTACCGTGACCTCAACAAAGCAAGTCCAAAGGACAATTTCCCACTAACGAATATCCACATCTTGATTGATAATTGTTCCAAGCACGAGATTGGGTATTTTGTGGATTGTTATACGGGGTATCATCAGATTTTAATGGATGAGGGAGATGCGGAAAAGACAGCATTCATCACGTCGTGGGGAACATATTGCTACAGGGTCATGCCTTTTGGTTTGAAAAATGCTGGGGCAACTTACATGAGGGCAATGACGACCATATTCCATGACATGATACACAAGGAGATTGAGGTTTACGTGGATGATGTGATCATAAAGTCCAGGAAGTAGTCTGACCACGTCAGAGATTTGAGAAAGTTTTTCCAAAGGCTCCGCAGGTAAAATCTTAAGCTCAATCCTACAAAGTGCGCATTTGGGGTTCCATTGGGGAAATTGATGGGATTCATAGTTAGTCGGCGGGGCATTGAATTGGATCCGTCAAAGATCAAAGCTATCCAGGAATTGCCATCGCCAAAGAACAAGATCGAGGTGATGAGTCTGTTAGGGAGGCTAAACTACATCAGCAGGTTTATTGCTCAGCTCATGACAACTTGTGAGCCCATCTTTAAGCTGCTAAAGAAGGATGATGTGGTCAAATGGACTGATGAGTGTCAGGAAGCATTCGATACGATCAAAGAGTATTTATCAAACCCACCTGTATTGGTCCCGCCAGAACCCGGGAGACCTTTGATTCTGTATTTGCAGTTTTGGATAATTCATTTGGTTGTGTGTTGGGGCAACATGACATCACTGGCAGGAAAGAGCAAGTCATCTACTATCTCAGCAAGAAGTTCATATCTTATGAGGTTAAGTATACTCCCCTTGAAAGGACATGTTGCATCCTGACTTGGGTAGCACAAAAGTTGAAGCATTATTTGTCATCCTACACTACTTACCTCATCTCTCGCCTGGATCCTTTGAAGTATATTTTTCAGAAGCCCATGCCCTCAAGAAGGCTCGCAAAGTGGCAGATCTTGCTCACAGAATTTGACATCGTATATGTGACTCGGGCAGTGACGAAAGCCCAAGCTTTAGCCGATCACTTGGCCGAGAACCCAGTCGATAAAGAGTATGAACCATTGAGAACTTATTTTCCGGATGAAGAAGTGATGCATATTGACGAGGTGGAGCAGGTTGAAAAACCATGTTGGAAACTTTTCTTTGATGGAGCTGCTTCCATGAAAGGTGTCGGGATAGGGGCAGTGCTTATTTCTGAAACAGGGCATCACTACCCTGTTACGGCCTAGCTGCGTTTCTACTATACCAACAACATGGCTGAGTACAAGGCATGCATTCTGGGACTAAGGCTAGCTGTAGATGTCACACCTCCTTTTTACCCGCGCCACCGCAAAGGGGCGCGGAAGTGAGTTTTTCCAATTAAAGGACAATCGAAACGGGATTTTATTTAAAGACTCAGAGTCGCCACTTGAGAGATTTATGGTGTCCCAAGTCACCAATTGAATCCCGAATCGAGGAAAATATTAACTCTGTATTACAGTCCGCGAACCAGAAATCCAAGTAAGGAATTCTGTTAACCCGGGAGAAGGTGTTAGGCATTCCCGAGTTCCGTGGTTCTAGCACGGTCGCTCAACTATCATATTCGGCTTATTTATCTGATTTTTAATACATGTTGAATCTATGTGCAAATTTTAACTGTGTATCGTTTTTATTATTATTATTTTTACCGAGAATTGCAACATCGTGAAAATACATCTCAAACCACGTCACATCAATGCACCCATGGTTATTGACACATTTCAACCCTGTTGAGATTTGGATTTGGGTCACATAAATGTGCACCCGAGTTTAAAACGATAACATTATTAAATACGCGCCTAAAGCGACTAGCGTATCATTATTTTGGGTAAGGCCATGAAATTTTGCTAAACGGCTCATCCCGAAGTCTAAGTAATTTTACCAACACGTATAGAGGGCCCCGCAGCTTGTGTATTTTTGTTTGTCGAGGCTCGTCCCATTCATTATTTTTTTAAAAGGAATTTGCAACATCGTGGAAATGCACCTCGAACCACGTCACAATCAATGTACCCGTGGTTAGCGACACATTTCGGCTTTCGTTGAGATTTGGATTTGGGTCACGTAAATGTGCACCCGAGTTTAGGGAGGTAATGTTATTAAAATACGCGCCTAAAGAGACTAACACGTTATTATTTTGGACGGGGCCATGAAATTCGCTAGACGACCCGTCCCGGAATCTAAGTATTTAATGTATACATTTAACGAGGGCCCCGCCATTTATGTGTTTATTCAGCGAGGCTCATCTCATTTTTACTATCTTTAAAGGGCAAACCTAAAGTAATCTATAGTGTTCTACTTAGTTCGTTTCTAAAATAAAAGGAGGAGTCCTAGTTAATTATATGGTTTAAGAGCTATTATAATTGGATCATGAACACCACCCGTTTAAAATCAGAACTTAAGTACGCCGACAGGCATGGCTATTCATCAACCTGGGCCACCTTATTCAAGTGCGGAGGCCTAATCCGCCTATATACGAGCAGTCGATCTCTTTCGACAAAACCATCACTCTTCCGATTTTAAATGAACTAAACACTTAATTAAACTTACTTAAGCTATTCTACACATATTCTATAATTTGCCATGCAGAAAGGTGAAGTGATTATATCTAATTAGGTATATTACTACAGGTTTTAGAAGAACAATAGTTAGAAAGAGGTAATTTATATGTCTATTCCTATTCTTAAACTCAAGCCTTTGATATTACAATTAGAGTGTTGTATTAATTAAATAGTCTATTAGGCCGGATTCTAACGGACATGCATTCGAAATACACTACCTAATAATCAAGCTAAATCAAACCAAATATTATAGACTACAGCTATACATTCGAAATGGACAAGGGCAGATACATGATATAAAGTTCGTTTGAAAGTTCACAAATTAAATCATTACAAGAACTGTCCAGTTATACATCCCGAGGGCATGTACATGATATTAATGAGTGAGATATCCTAATATACAAATCAGTAGAAAAGCTAGATCAAACTTAAAGCTTCAAATCTTCATGTATATTCATGCTTATGTTTTCAGCTTACAAATGACCAAGGTTACAGTTGTGTACCTGGAAATAGCAATACAAGAAGAAGAGAAGGAGGTCAGAAACGGGTAACAATTCCAGCAATCAAACAATAACTTATTAGCAGCAAGTCACCCAAGTTCGAAGCCCAGAACAGTATGAAAACCCAACAGAGTTGAAAGACCAAACTCAAACAATGCCAAAACCCAAGAATGAATCAGGGACTGAAATATAATCAGTCAGCTGATCTATCCACTAACTCGAACCTACAGACTCAAAGCAAATAGATTAAGGGACTGCATTCTAATTCAAAACTGGGATTCACAACAATGAAGAAGGAACAGCAATAGCAAACAGCAAACAGGACAGCAGACTTGGAGTTCAAATAGCCACGAGCCCAACCCGTTCAGCCCAAAACACACTTGAGCACAGCAGTTGTATTTGTTTCTTGTTACCCTCCCCCAGCTCTTAAGCTCTCTCTTTTTCTAAAATCTGCTTCTAAGAACAACTAGACCAAACTCAAAACTTGAAATAGAATTGATTTTCTGCTAAAAAACAACCCCCTCTCTCTGTCCAAAAAGAACCTCTCCCCCAAAAAAAAGTCCCCTCACAATGACTAAACCTTGCTCTATTTATAACCAAAAAAACAGACCCCCCCCCCCTTCTCAAAATCAATTAAACTAATATCACCACCATCCTTTTGCCCATGATATTCTCTTACAGCCCATTATCACGTGTTTTGTGCCCAAAGGCATGGGCAACTTATAATAGTCCATTAATCCCCCATGCTCTTATGTTTTGTTCCCCACTAATACTAATCAATTCATTAGTTTAATGGTATTTTAATACTTAGTGGACAGAACACTCAAACCACCCATTTCTCCCTGTTTTCAATTCCCAAATTACCCCTGAAAGTCCTGAAATTACTGCCCTATCCACTCCCTTTCACCTTGCATTGGACCTCTCTAACCTATTCGAATCTACCCACTAACTGAATCCAATTAACTACAACAGCTATAACCAATTCAAATTGAATTCAAATGACCATTCAAGCTAGGATTTAAATCAGATCAAATGGCATCAATATAAGAATAATGATTCAAGATAGCCAATGACCAATAACTTCAGTTCAATGAACTGAATATACCAACAGGCTCAATTCTAAGTTCAAATATAACAACGAGCTCATTTTAGTACAACTTTAGAACATGAACGAGGCAGGAGGGAAACAGACAGGAATGAACCACAACTTAGACTATTATCATGCTAATCTAACATTCAAGCATCCCAGACTAATCGACGACACTTATTTGATCGATTACACAAATTATAACACATAACAATTACAGCAAATGAAAGCAATGATAGAATTGGACCAAATAAAAGGCTTGGTGGAGAAGGACAGAATCAATCGACAACAATTGAAAAACCAATAAACTACACTCAACAAAGTAAACAGAATAATCAAACCCAAAAACAGAAAAAACAAGGAAGGGAAAATACCTCCAGAACTTGGAAACATGGACGATCCTGACTTGTACCCTGACCAGGACCATTTTCGAGGTCGAACGGACCTTAATCGAGTGTTCTCAACTGAGAACACTTCGAGTAAAGTCGATTAGACCCCAAATCATCCTTTAATTTGATACAGGTTTCAGCCTTTGGTCTTCTAGGGTTCTTGGGGGTTCGATTTGGGATTCGTCCAGCTCCGGCATGATTTGAGCAAGACTAACATGGGATTTGGGTCGAGGGTGGGCTAGTGGCCAATGTGTGTAGGTTTAGGTTGGCTTAGGTTTGGCACCACCACCAGGGGATCTTGTGGCGGCGCTAGGGTTCTTGGCTCAAAATTAAGATTCAAGTGACTGGGTTAGATTCGAAGGAAGGGGATGGTGGATTTGGGGAGAAGAGGTCAGGGCGGAGCTATGGTGTGAAGCTGGAGGCTTTTGGGTGAACTAGGGTTAGGGGGCAGTTCTTCAATCTAAGATTCGAAGAACTCGGGGATGATTCGAAGGCGATGGAGTGGGGATTCGGAAAAAGGAGGGTGAGGGGGTTCTATGATGTAATTTTGGGGCCGTTTGGACCACCGGAACCGTCGTGAGGCGATTTCCGGTGGGCGGTGCATGGTGGTTGAAGGCGGCGAATCTGTTTGGTCTCTGAAGCTCAGATACGAAGAGGTGAGGGGGGGTATGGCTTTGGGGGCGTGGGGTAAGAGATTGGACTTATATACGGAGGGGGTGTTTTAATCCTGGACGTTGGATCAAGCCCGACCAACGGCCTGGATCAATTCATTTAATAGACACGGCGTTGTTTTGGAGTATTACTGGGGCGGGGTCGATCCGGGTGCAAGTGGGTCGGGCCAGGGAATGGGTAAGGGCGGAGTGATCTGGACTGTTGATCCAGTAAGATCAACGGCCCTGATCAGGGCTTCCCTAAAACGATGTCGTTTGGGTGTCCGGGCAAAAGGGATGTTTGGACTGGGCTGCAAAGGGGTTATTTTGGTTTGGGCCTGGTCTATTTAATTCAAAACTGGCCCAATCCGACTTTCTCTTTATTTCTTCCTTTTTTCTATTTTCTTTTAATTCCTAATTACCAACTAAAAATCCTAATTATAAAATTGACAATTAGCTAAAATGTTAACTCTTAATAATAGATATCACATGAAATTAATCATCAAATAAAGATGAAATCACTCAATTCGGACATTAAATGCAAAGTACATATTTTTTAGTGATTTTCCATTTTTTGTAAAACAAACATGTATAATTAATTCCTAAATTGTAAAATCAAATCCTAAATGCCCATGCAACACATATTTTTTATATTTTTCTTAATTAAAGTAGAAATAAACATGCACAGCCAAAAAATACAAATAAATCACAAACGACACAAAACCATTTTATTTTGAATTTTTGTGGGAGTAGTTCTCATAGGGCAAAAATCACGTGCTCACAGCTGCCCCTCTTTGTCCGAAAACACAAAAGGTTTTCGTGCAAAGATAAAGTGAGCGGATACGAGCGATTTTTGCCCTTTAGAATACTCCGTGTGAAGCATTTTGTTTTTTGAAAAGATTTAACCGAACCTGTGCTTCAAAGGTTTCCTACATATCCCTGGCTAGAAGGGAATCAGGTTAATGTAGTTCGGGAAGTTTTGGTAGTTGGGATCACCATGGGACTGCAATGTTGTTGTTACTGCTGTTGCATGCTGTTACTACTGCTTTCCGACCTCCTTATTACACCTTGATAAAATAAAGAAGTTATACTAAGCTATGATCTATTCATTACAAAGATTTATTCTCAAACTTGGTCATGTGACTGGTGTTGCCTTGTTGCCTTGTGTTTCCTTTGATGCTGCTTTTACTTCTGACTTGACTTGTATTCTCCCTTGATTGCCGACCTCGAACTGCTTATTCCCTTCTTGTGAGCTTCGAATCATTTTTCCTTGAAGGTTGAACTGCCTTCTTCTGACCACTATTGCCTTCCTTCTGATTTCCGAACTTGAATTGATGCTGGGGATTTTTGTTGTATTCCTCTGCTTTACTGACTTCAACAACTTCTTCAAAATATAACACCTCCATTCTCTAGGCGGGCTCCTGACTTCAACTACTTCTTAAAAATATAACACCTCCATTCTCCAGGGGGGCTCCTGACTTCAACTACTTCTTAAAAATATAACACCTTCATTCCCCAGGCGGGCTCCTGACCTCATCAACAACTTAAAAATAATTCAGCCTCAATTCTCCAGGCGGGCTCCTGACTTCGACAACTTCTTAAATTGTAACACCTCCATTCTCCAGGTGGGCTCCTGGCCTCATCAACAACTTAAAAATGTAACACCTCGATTCTCCAGGCGGGCTCCTGACTTCAACTACTTCATAAAACATAACACCTACATTCTCCAGGCGGGATCCTGACTTCAACTACTTCTTAAAATATAACACCTCCATTCTCCAGGCGGGCTCCTCACTTCAACTACCTCTTAAAATGCAACACCTCCATTCTCCAGGCGGGCTCCTGACTTCAACAACTTCTTAAAATGGAACACCTCCGTTCTCCAGGCGGGCTCCTGACTTCAACTACTTCTTAAAACATAACCCCTCCATTCTCCAGGCGGGCTCCTGACTTCAACTACTTTTTTAAAACATAACACCTCCATTCTGCAGGCGGACTCCTGACTTCAACTACTTCTTCAAAATATAACACCTCCATTCTCCAGGCGGGCTCCTGACTTCAACTACTTCTTAAAACATAACACCTCCATTCTTCAGGCGGGCTCCTGACCTCATCAACGACTTAAAAATAATTCAGCCTCCATTCTCCAGGCGGGCTCCTGACTTCGACAACTTTTTAAAATGTAACACCTCCATTCTCCAGGCGGGCTCCTAACTTCGACAACTTCTTAAAATGTAACACCTCCATTCTCCAGGCGGGCTCCTGATCTCATCAACAACTTAAAAATAATTCAGCCTCCATTCTCCAAGCGGGCTCCTGACTTCGACAACTTTTTAAAATGTAACACCTCCATTCTCCAGGCGGGCTCCTGACTTTAACTACTTCTTAAAATGTAACACCTCCATTCTCCAGGCGGGCTCCTGACTTCAACTACTTCTTAAAATGTAACACCTCTATTCTCCAGGCGGGCTCCTGACTTCAACTACTTCTTAAAATATAACACCTCTATTCTCCAGGCGGGCTCCTGACTTCAACTACTTATTCAAAATATAACACCTCCATTCTCCAGGCGGGCTCCTGACTTCAACTACTTCTTCAAAATATGCGTTTTATTGATGTTGTTCCTTCCTGCCTCCCAAACCATTTTCCTTCTAACGTGAATCATCTTCTTTCAACTGCTTCCCTTAAAACTGGTGTCTTATTCCTCCGAAAACTGCTGGGGATAACACTGCTAGGGAATTATCTTCCTCCTTTAAGACCAGATACTCTCCTCTTTTTAACAATGGTGGGGATGATACTGATTCAAAGGCCAGTACCTTTAAAACTTTGGGTTATCTTGCTTCTTCCAAGATTGCTTTCTTTAAAACTTGTATTGCCTTTTCTCATATACTGCTAGGGATTTTACTTCCTTCAAAACTTGTGTTATCTTCCCTCTTCCCCAAGTGGCTATCTGATCTCAAGAAAATTTTTGCAATGAGAAAAAATTTTCTGCCTCAGTTTAATAATCTTCTTTGTGGCCATGTCTTCCTGCTGTCAATAATATTTCCTTTCTCTGATTCAAATCAAAGAAAATTTTGTTAGTTTAAAACGTGGTGAGTGGTCGTGCCACTTCTGCTGGGGATGGTTTTTCCCTTTTTCCTTTCCCTGCTTTACTACAAAACTTGTTGGGGATGATATTATTTATTGGGGATGGTTTTTCTTTTCTCTTCCTTCCCCGCTCTGTGTTGTCCAACCATTGCGGAACTTGTTCGAGAATCTATTGGAGTTGTTCCTGTATCTCGCAAATCTGCTGGGGATCCTCATAACCTTTTAACTGTTGCTTTTCCGTTTTTCTCCAACTTCCCCTGGAAATTTGGTCCTCTTAGGATCTAGACTCATTCATCATTTGGTCTTGCGACCAACTTCTTTTTGCTTTGTCGCCTTATCTTTGGCCTATCCTATTCGCATTTTGTTTTGCACCATTTTGGCAACTGGTAGTAAGCTCTGAAAATCCTTTTCAAAAACAAACTGTTGGGGAGGTAAAGTCTTTAAACCAAGAAATGAAAAAGTGATGATTTCAAAAATAGAAAAAGAAGAAGTCTTTCTAAACAAATGCCGGGGAAAAAGAAAGAAAAGAACTTATCTGAATGATATAACCGATCCCAACGAGCATGTCGTGCATTTCGGATTAATCAACCTAGTCTATTTGTATCAATCAATCTTTCGGACGGCCTCATCTTGCCGGGGATAAACAAACATTCAACTTTTTGCCAAATGCAGACCCTTTCCGCCAATCTTGCTTTGTCGCCTCATAGTGCCCTTCGAGGGGTTTTCACTAATAAGACTCTCTCAACTCTCATCGCCTTATGGTGCCTGTGAAGGTTTTCATCGACAAGACTCTCTTGTTTTATTTCTCTCATCTTCTGTCGTTTTATGGTGCCTGTGAAGGTTTTCACCGATAAGACTCTCTCATTTTATTTTACTTTTCGGCTGGGGGTTGGAGTGCTGCCGATATGACTCTCTTTGCTGGGGACTCTTTTCGGCTATCACTTCATTTCCAGTTCATGATCCTCTTCTCTGGTGGGGATCGGGGTGCTATCCCCGACTTCCGTTTGCATGACTTGGCACTTCTCGGATACTGATCGGGAGGTCTTTTTTGGACATCAATATGGGTTTTCGTGTATGGCTAAAGAAAAGGGGTATCAAGAGTTCAAAATAATTTCGACGGGTAAAACAGTACAACTCTTGGAATCACACTTTCTTTCCAAAATTACAAACACAAACTTCTGCCCCAGTTTTTCTTGCTTGGGGATTTTTATTTTTTGTTATACTATGTTACATTACGCGCACTATGTTACACTATGACCGAGCTGTGAGGCGCCTACGTATCCTTCTTTGAGGAATCAGGTCAAACGTAGTTCCCAATTCCTTTGTTTTTCTTGTGACTTTTCTTTTGTCTTTATTATCATTATTTTTCTCTTCTCTTTTTCTTTCATTTTCATTACTGATTCCACAAGAGGGGTATGAAAGAATAAATAAGGCTCAAAAGGGGAAGCAAAGGTTACAGTGTTTGGATAGAAGAAAGAATTGCCTCCGTTATTTCATTCTCCGATAAATGCCAAGTGCAAACAAACAACAATTACAACTAAAAGAAATCATACATAATATCTCTTAACTGCGTCAGAATTGATAGCCATGTCGACGCATTTCCCTTCGATATCTGTTAAACATAAAGCGCCATTGGACAATACTCTCGTTACAATGAATGGCCCTTGCCAATTCGGGGCGAACTTGCCCTTTGCCTCAGCCTGATGTGGGAGGATGCGTTTTACACTTGCTGGCCCACTTCAAACTTCCGGGGCGCACCTTTTTGTTATATGCTCTTGCCATCCTCTTTTGATATAACTGGCCATGACACACAGCTGCCAATCTCTTTTCGTCAATCAAGTTCAACTGCTCCAATCGGGCTTTGACCCATTCATCGTCGTCAATCCCAGCCTCAGCGATAATCCGAAGGGATGGAATTTCAACTTCCGCCGGTATTACTGCTTCAGTTCCGTATACCAACAAATAAGGAGTTGCGCCTACTGAAGTACGAACAATAGTGTGATAACCCAACAATGCAAATGGTAATTTCTCATGCCATTGCCTAGAACCTTCTACCATCTTCCGAAGTATCTTCTTTATGTTTTTGTTGGCCGCCTCAACTACTCCATTCGCCTTGGGACGATATGGGGTGGAATTGTGGTGTGTAATCTTAAACTGCTGACATACCTTTTTCATCAAATTGTTGTTAAGATTAGCACCATTATCTGTGATGATCACCTTCGGGATTTCAAATCTACAGATGATATGGGCGTGAACAAAATCTACCACTGCCTTCTTGCTTACCGACTTGAAAGTTTTAGCTTCAACCCACTTAGTGAAATAATCGATGGTCACCAGAATGAACCTATGCCTGTTGGAAGCTGCCGGCTCAATCGGTCCAATGACATCCATGCCCCATGCAACAAATGGCCATGGTGCTGACATTGTATGCAATTCTGTCGGTTGAGAATGAATCAGATCTCCGTGTATCTGACACTGATGGCATTTCCGCACGAGACAGATACAATCACGCTTCATAGTGAGCCAATAGTACCCTGCTCGAAGAATCTTCTTTGTCAATACATATCCACTCATATGCGGACCACAAACTCCAGCATGTACCTCTGTCATAACTGTCGTGGCTTGACTAGCATCTATGCATCTCAGCAATCCCAAATCTGGTGTTCTTTTGTACAACACTCCTCCACTGAGGAAAAATTCATTTGCCAATCGCTGAATGGCTCTCTTTTGATCTTCGGTGGCCTAATCCGGGTATATCCCCATCTTGAGGTATTCTTTGACATCATAGAACCATGGCTCGCCATCCATTTCTTCCTCTATCATGTTGCAATAAGCATGCTGATCACGAACCTGGATATGCAACGGGTCAACATGAATTTTGTCTGGGTGGTGCAACATTGATGCTAAAGTGGCCAAAGCATCGGCAACCTCATTGTGAACTCTTGGGATGTGTCTGAACTCCACTGATCGAAATCGCTTGCTCAGATCGTGCAAACATTGTCGATATGGTATGAGCTTCAAATCCCTTGTTTCCCATTCACCCTGAATCTGATGCACCAGGAGGTCCGAGTCTCCCAATACCAAGATGTCATGTACATCCATGTCCGCAGATAACCTTAAGCCCAAAATGCATGCATCATATTCAGCCATGTTATTGGTACAATAGAAACGTAGTTGTGCCGTAACAGGATAATGATGTCCTGTTTTAGAAATAAGTACCGCTCCTATTCCAACTCCTTTCGCATTTGCGGCTCCATCAAAGAAGAGCTTCCAACCTGGTTCCTCAGGTAATTCCCACTCATCTATATGCATCACTTCTTCGTCAGGAAAATACGTCCTCAACGGCTCGTATTCTTTATCAACAGGATTCTCAGCCAAGTGATCAGCCAATGCTTGGGCCTTCATGGACGTCCTCGTCACATAGACGATGTCGAACTCCGTGAGTAATATTTGCCATTTCGCTAACCTCCCTGTGGGCATAGGCTTCTGGAAAATATACTTCAGTGGATCCAAGCGTGAAATGAGATAAGTAGTATATGATGACAGATAATGCTTCAATTTCTGGGCCACCCAAGTTAGGGCGCAACATGTCTTCTCGAGTTGAGTGTACCTAACCTCATAGCCTGTAAACTTCTTGCTGAGATAATAGATGGCTTGCTCCTTTCTTCCTGTAATGCCGTGTTGTCCTAGTACGCAGCCGAACGAATTCTCCAGGACCGTTAGATAAAGAATTAACGGTCTCTCTGGCTCAGGTGGAACCAACACAGGTGGATTTGATAAATATCCTTTGATTTGGTCAAATGCCTCCTGACATTCTATCGTCCATTCTACCGCAGCATCTTTCTTCAGTAGCCGAAAAATGGGTTCACAAGTTGCTGTGAGTTGAGCAATAAACCTGCAGATATAATTCAACCTTCCTAACAGACTCATTACTTCTGTCTTGTTCTTCGGCGGTGGCAAATCTTGGATGGATTTGATCTATGACGGGTCCAGCTCAATGCCTCGCCGACTGACGATGAATCCCAACAGCTTTCCAGATGGAACACTAAATGCACATTTGGCCGAGTTGAGCTTAATATCGTACCTTCGAAGTCTTTGGAAAAACTTTCTTAGGTCTGCTACGTGGTCTTCCTGATGCTTAGATTTTATGATCACATCGTCCACATATACCTCAATCTCTTTGTGTATCATGTCATGAAACACAGTAGTCATTGCTCTCATGTACGTTTCCCCAGCGTTCTTCAAGCCAAAAGGCATTACTCGGTAGCAATAAGTCCCACACGGTGTAATGAATGTCGTCTTTTCCGCATCTTCTTCATCCATCAGAATCTGATGATACCCAGCATAGCAATCTACAAAAGACCCAATCTCACGTCCAGCACAATTATCGATCAAGATATGGATGTTGGGTAATGGAAAGTTGTCCTTAGGGCTTGCCCTATTCAAATTGCGGTAATCAACACACACTCTGATCTTCCCATCTTTCTTCGGCACTGACACCACATTAGCCAACCAATCAGGATACCGAGTGACTCGAATAACCTTTGCTTGCATCTGCTTGGTTACTTCTTCTTTAATCTTCACACTCATATCTGTTTTGAACTTCCTCAATTTCTGCTTGACGGGAGGGCATACCAGGTCAGTGGGCAATTTGTGAACCACTAAATCCATGCTCAACCCCGGCATGTCGTCATACGACTATGCAAAAATATCTTTGAACTCAATAAGTGCTTTGATTAGTTCTTCCCTGATATTTGGTGCAATGTAGATACTTATTTTAGTTTCCCGGATATCATCTGCATCCCCTAAATTGATGGCTTCTGTGTCATTTAAGTTGGGCTTGGATTTCTCTTCAAACTGGCTTAACTCTCTGTTTATCTCTTCGAAGGCTTCATCCTCATCGTATTCTGATTCATCATCATAGTCGACCTCTTGTACAATTAGTTCGGAATTAGATTGATTTTTTAGACCGAGTTGAAGATCCGTTGTGCATGCCATGTCATTAGAACCAATATAAAGAGAACTGTTCAGAAAGAAAAACAAAGAAAACAAAGTTAAAACAAAATAAGAAGAAAAAGCTTTAACTTTATTAAAATACGGGAGAACAGAGTTTCACACTTTGCTGAATACAAAATAAAACTGGATTACAACCCTGGAATAATCCAAAAACAAGAAAGAAAAATCAGAGCCCACTACCAAGACTCCCTCCGAGTAGGAAGGGGAGTAGCCATCCAATTGTTGATATTGGCCCGAGGCCCCACAAACTGTATGTCTGCCCTACTAGAACCTTCTCCAACTTCTATCATGTTGACATCAGCGAACAGCCTTTCAAAGCCTTCATTTAAATCTCCATCTGGCCCAATCAATGGTCTGAGAACTTTTGGGACCGACAACTTTCTAATACCTGCTTTGACAAATGACTTGGATAGTCGCGGGATTGGCTTAGGAAGGACCCAGACTCTTTTCTTCAACTTGCGGGCCTGCTTTACATCCGCGGCAGTAGGCTTGAATCATAGCCCAAAAGTATCCAGGTTCTTAGGCAAGGAAACTGGCTGGACAATACCCTGGAGATCAACCCCTAAACCTTTGCCTGGCATAAACCCGTTCTTCAACATCTCTGTGGCTACCATGACAGTCACAGCTGCGATTCTGGGAAGTGGAAGGCCCCCACCCTCAGGAATTTTGCCTACTGAGACTGCGTCAAAAACCTGATAAACCCATGGGCCTTTGTCATCGTCGGTTTCTATGAAGGGCACAATGGCATCACTAACGGCATGTGTACCATCATCCCCGTGTACCACAATCTCTTGTCTATCCCATTCAAATTTGACCATCTGATGCAGTGTAGAAGGCACTGCTTTGGCTTCGTGGATCCAGGGTTGCCCCAATAGAAGATTATACGACACAGCCACATCTATCACTTGAAATTCCATGGTGAACTCGACCGGACCAACTGTCAATTCTAGTATAATATCGCCCACTGCGTCAATACCACCCCCATCAAAACCTCGGATGCAGACGCTGTTCTTGTGAATCCTATCATCATCAACTTTCAATTTGTTCAGAGTGGCCAAAGGACAGATATTGGCACTAGACCCATTATCAATCAGTACTCGAGTGACCACCGAGTCTTCGCATTTCGCAGTCAAATAGAGTGCTTTGTTGTGTTCTGTACCCTCTATTGGCAACTCATCATCAGAGAATGTCACTCGGTTTACCTCAAAGATTTTGTGCACTATCTTCTCCAAATGGTTCACTGAGAGCTTGTCCGGGACATGGGCTTCATTCAGAATCTTCATTAATGCCCGACAATGATCGCTTGAATGGATCAACAAGGATAGCAACAAAATCTGGGTCGGGGTCTTCCTCAACTTCTCTACAATGGAGTAGTCATGTGCCTTCATCTTCTTCAAAATCTCCTCTGCTTCTTCCTCCATTACCAGCTTCTTTATTGTTATAGGATTGGCCTTTCTCAATTCTGCGGGAGCAAAACACCTTCACGAACGAGTTAACCCCTGGGCCTCGCATACTTCTTCCACAACCTCCTTCCCCTTATGCATCACCGTCACTTGACTGTAGCTCCATGGCACAGCTTTCTCACTTGTTATCAGCAACTGCATTACTGGCCTGATAATAGCTGGTTTTACGCGGGCCGCCTTCACAACTAACACTGTTGCGCTTGGTACTCCTTGCAGCACTACCTTGACTGGCTCTGGCTTCTTCGCAACAACAGATGAACCTTTCCCTATTACCACAACTGGCTTGTCATCTACCCTTCCCAACTGTACCACTGCCTTTCCACTGGTCAGTTTTTCGCTTGGACTGGCACGAATCATCATTACCGTTTGTGAGGGTTTCTTGGGCTTCCCTCCTTCGTGCACTAGTTCGATCATGTGGGCCTCATGGTGCACCAATAACGGGTTATCATTGATGTTGGGTGCCTCTAGTGCCTAAATCTCGATCCTATTTGTGTCAATAAGATCTTGTACGGCAGTCTTCAACTTCCAACACTTCTCAGTATCATGCCCGGGAGCCCCCGAACAATATTCACAGCTTACTGAGTGTTCCAGATTTTTGGGAAGGGGATTTGGCAATTTGGGCTCAACAGGACTTAATAGGCCTAACAGCCTCAATTTGTGGAACAGAGTAGTATAGGTTTCTCCCAGTGGAGTGAATGTTCTCGGCCTCTGCACCCTTTCATTCCTGAAAGCCTGATTTCCGCGGAAGCTTGGCTCTGAAGGATTCCTGTAGTCCCTCGGTGGTGGATATGTGTTTTGTGGAGGTGGATATGTATGTTGGGGAGCCAGTGCACGCCATTGCGGGCGAGCCGGAGGCTGGGTGAAAGTTTGGGCGTGATGGATGGAGAAATGTGGCTCTTGTGGTGGATAATAGGGTTGTGGAGGGTTGTATGGAGTGTGTAGATAATTTGGGTAATGGGGTCTGGGTTGGTAGCGAGGGGAAGGACCTCTGGATCTAGACCAAGCACCTGCTTCGACTGTTGCGACCTCCTCTCTCTTCTTTTTCCCAAGCACACCTCCCGTGTCGCTTTGGATAGCCTGAGTTGTGGCCTTAATTGCCGAATAGCTCATTATCTTGTTGGACCTGAGTCCCTCTTCAACCATACTACCCATTTTTACTACTTCGTTGAAAGATTTACCAACTGACGTTACCAGGTGACCAAAGTAAGTTGGCTCCAAAGTTTGTAAGAAGTAGTCCACCATTTCACTTTCCCTCATTGGTGGATCGACTCTTGCTGCTTGTCTCTCCAACGGAATTCGAATTCCCTAAAGCTCTCTCCAGGCTTTTTCTCAAGTTTTAACAGTGTGAGACGGTCGGGGACGATCTCAAGGTTATACTAGAAATAACCTGCAAATGCTTGTGCTAAATCGTCCCAGGTAAACCACCTGCTAGGATCCTGCCTCGTGTACCATTCCAGTGCGGACCCGCTTAAACTTTGACCAAAATAAGCTATCAGCAGCTCATCCTTTCCACATGTCCCTCTCATCTTACTACAGAAACCTCGTAGATGTGTCATGGGATCACCATGTCCTTCATATAGATCAAACTTTGGCATCTTAAAACTTGCCGGCAATTGAACATCGGGGAAGGGACACAGATCTTTGTAGGCCACACTAACTTGGCTGCCCAATCCATGCATATTCCTGAAGGATTGCTCCAGGCTTTTTACTTTACGAATCACTTCGTCCTGCTCTGGATTCTTAGCCGGCCTCTCAGTTTCTACCGGGAGTTGAAGGTGAGGGGTGTAAGTGTATGGATCAGGTGCTTTGAAGGTGAGTTCAGGGGGGTAATACTGGTTATCGTGAGCCTGAAACAACGGCTCGCTGGATGATCTTTGCAGCGTGGCTGGTGGAGGTGCCACGAAAACAGGAACAGTTAGCGGAGGAGGGTTTTGTTTGGGTGGTGGAGCTTGGGGATTATAGGAAGTTTCCCCTTGATAGTATTGGGCAATGGGGAAGCTCGTTGATGGACCAGTGGGAGGGTGCTCCGGAGTCCGAGCCGGTGAGAGGGTAGGAGTATGGGGAAGGGTTGGTGATGTTTGTCCCCTAGCCCAGGCTAGGTGCATCCCAGCTATCTCTTGTCTCAACCTGTCTACTTCCTCCTTCATCATCTGCATCTTTGTTTTTTCCTCCTCAACACTTTTGTCCGAACCAGACATACTTTCCGGAATGGGCCCTTTAGATCTTGTGTGGAAATGGTAATCTGCCAGAACGTTCTAACGAGCTAACTGTTTCGAAATCTTTATCTGGTAAACAACAAACTTGTTAGAGTTAGAGTTTAACACATATTGCAATTTTACGTTGGCGAGTGTAACATTCCTAGGAAGTTTAACCATTTCTAACATGTCTTTGCTTTGATTGCATGCGTCATTTCGGCTTACTTTCTTTATCTCTCTTTTTATGTCCCTCTTTTTTCTTTTATTCACCTTGCCTTTTCTTTTCCTTTTAGTGGTGGTCGAATCTTATGTGGATTGCCTACGTATCATGTCCCCGCATGAATCAGACCGGGCGTAGTTCTGCCACATAAATGTGAAAGCAAATTTTGGGAATTTTCTTTTTTCTTTACTTAAACTTTATAATACAAACTAAACAATTTTTGAAAAGGAGAACAAACCTGAAGTAAAACCAATTACGGACTAAAAAAAACTACTAACACATTTTGATGAAAGAGAGAATATACAGACAGACAACAGACTCTAAAAATGAAAACACTGACTCGAACTATAAATACATTAAAGATCCAAAAGTTGGTGCTCGCGAGGCATCGTTCGGCCTTGCCGCGGGCTTAGGTGCGAGATCCCTTTCAAGTTGCTCCAGTTCGTACATTGTCCGTTTGACGAAAATCATTACTGCTGACATGAAGGTAGTGCGGGTCATGTCTTCACACTCTCGACATTTCCTGGTGATAGCATGAGCAATAGTCAGAATCTTGTTCCTGGTTTGATTTTTCTCTAGGAGTAGGCGTTCTATCTGATCCCCTCTAGCCTTCAAAACCCGAGAATCATGCAGATGTTGTTTCTGTAACTGCTGTATTTCACCTTCCATTGAGGCCATCAGATTACAGCAGTGTTTACTCTTTGTTTCAAAAGCCTTGGCTTGTTTAGCCGCCTTGCTCTCTAGGGTGGTCACCTTCCTTTTTAGACCGACCACAGTCTTTTCATGATCTTTACTTGCTTTATTTACCCATTGTGTTCGGAGTTATGCTATGGTATCCTCAGACTGCTTCAAATCATCCCGGCACTTACCGATTTCCCTTTTTAACCCTTTTATTAGCCTCTCATCCGACCGACTCCTTTGTTGTTTGTCGGTATCTCTCCTCATCTGTCGAATTTGGGCTTTCAGCGCTTCATTTTCTTGGGTCAATTTGCTCTTTTCTCCCCGGTCAGCATCAACTTGTAGGTTGTTTTTAAATTCCAGGTCTCCGATCTGTTGCCTCAACTTGCCTATTTCTGCCCTGTAGCTCTCTTCTTTAGCCAACCAACCCCACTGTTCTTGCGACGTCTGGACGAACTCCTAGAGATGGGGCCTTTTAGCCGGCCTTTCGTGCTCAAGTTCTCTCATGTACCAAGCAAGGTATCCTGGCGCCACTTCGCCTTTGGCCTGATCCTGCACGCAAGTATCTGCTTTTAGATATTGGCATTCACTCCAGATCTGACGGGCTCTTGCTTCAGGGAATTGTCCGTCAGGGCTAATCTCAATCACTTGAGCACTAAGATCTTCCTCCTGAGGCACTGTTTGGCATCTCCCGAGTTGTCTCAAAACCCGATATGGCACGTAAGGATGAATGCTCTTGATCCCCATCAATAGAAAGTGGGCCCTAGCTGTCGGCATATGGATGACCTCGTCCACGGGCAACCATCCTAGTGTCCACTATATTTGGCTGGCGGTGAGGGTCCGAAAGAATAATGTCTATGCGGTAACTCCCTCGGGTAGACTGGCCCCCTTGATTCTTGTGTAGAACTTTTCTATGCAAGTTTTCTTCGAGGAACCATAACTCAAGAGCTGGGAACGGTGGCAGAGATGCTCAGTCATCCATATTTGTAGCAACAAGTTACACCCCTCGAAGAAACTCCCTCTGGCTTTGCAGGCTGTGAGAGCTCTGAAGATATCGGATACTATCATAGGCGCAAGAGTGCTTTTGTCTTGAATGAGCAAAGTACTGACGACTCCGGCTATTTTCAGATCAATGTTTCTGTCTTTCCTTGGGAATACCAAAAGGCCCAAAAAGGTTATCATAAAAGCCACTCGTTTATGCTCGTCCCACTTCTGACGGTTACTCTTGCTGCATAACTTGTTATCTGGGTTGTTGAATCCTCCGACATGACCGTATCTGTCGTATATGAAGTGCGGATTACAAAAACCTACGGCCAAATCTGGGTTGTGGACCGTCCTAGGTATTTTCAACGAATCTAAGAACCGATGCACAGTGACAGCTCTTGGAGCAACCAGGTATTTTTGCCTCAACGGAACTTCAGCATTTTCGATGTACCCTGCTATTTCCTCCAAAGTCGAGGTGAGTTCAAAATCAGAGAAGTGGAAGACATTGTGCGTCGGGTCCCAGTAGGTGA
The DNA here is from genome assembly GCF_000393655.2 of Nicotiana sylvestris. Classification (NCBI taxonomy): domain Eukaryota; kingdom Viridiplantae; phylum Streptophyta; class Magnoliopsida; order Solanales; family Solanaceae; genus Nicotiana; species Nicotiana sylvestris. The sequence continues at coordinate 25,051,697 of NC_091065.1, forward strand.
CCAAAACTCTTATGATATCCCCCCGAGGCTGGATTTCCAATAAACCCGTAAGACCCTTCAGATATTTCCTGACCTCGTCTTGCCCTTCACCGCCTAAATCATCCCACCACAACCACAACTTGAAAGGGATTTTGGTCATTATTGAAAAAGGTTCATTTTGCATCGTGCTCATCCTGCACATTTATTTAGGTGATTAAGAAATAAAATTTATTTGACTCAACAAATTGACTATTTTTAATTTTTCACAGATTAAGAGGAAGAACTGGTTCCGTACACGGCTTTTCAGCACTTCGGGAACGAAGATTTTAAAGCTGGGTGAGTCAACCGGTCAAAAATCCAAAAAATGACTAAAAGTGGTCGTTTATGCAAAGTTAGCATTCCGGCGTCCCTTTCGGGAACATTCGGCTATTCCTGTCAAAAACGGCATCACCCGACTTATTTGTGTTGACAATTAAAATTTGACATTTTTTGGCTATTTTTGTAAAAGGGGAGGTTGGACCTGATGAGGGTTGCCTACGTATCCCGCACCTTATGAGAATCAAATCGGCGTAGTTCGGGTAGATAAAACTTCTTTTGAAAATAAGACTCTTTTCAACGGCAAATAAAACCATTTTTCATAAACAAAACCCTTTTTCATTTTTTTTTTCATTCTCAAAATTCGACAGAGTTTCAACGCCATTTGAACATTGATTTTTTTTCAAAACAGGCGGTTAACCATCTCTATCTCTCTTTCCTCAAAGTATTCAAAAACCGGTCAGCATGCAAATTCGAAACAACAAATGCATAGGTAGCAAGTTGGATGCATGAGGATGGTCATTTTCATTTTTGGTACACCTGTCCTAGACAGACTCAACCCCTGTGTTGAGCCTCCAAAGTCAAATGCACGTGATGCAAACAAACGTTCCTACTAGGGATCCGACATGAAACTAAGTTATTCTAGGTTCGTAACCTGGGTATTTGTTCTAGACTGTGTACCCGAGCAGACAACTCGAGTCGAGGAGGGGGCTACGTACCGGGGACCCGCGGGATCGTCCGGCTTTGTAACTTGTCCGACCTCTTTCTTATTTCAAGGTATGATACTAACAGAATAGGGAGTCTTGACCAGCGAGCTCCTCCCCGGAGGTAAGAAGAGAAGGGTTTCGGCACAGTTTATATACAGTTCGGACAATATCAAAGCGGTAAAAGCATCATTTAGCACATTAGGCCCAAACATGTAACAAAATCAGATAAAGCCAAATATAACAATTTATCTAAGCTCGAATTTTGAACCCTGAACCAGAGATTTTGGGTTCGGTCCCCAGCAGAGTCGCCAGGGCTGTCACACCTCCTTTTTTACCCGCGCCACCGCAAAGGGGCGCGGAAGAGAGTTTTTCCAATTAAAGGACAATCGAAACAGGATTTTATTTAAAGATTCAGAGTCGCCACTTGGGAGATTTATGGTGTCCCAAGTCACCGATTGAATCCTGAATCGAGGAAAATATTAACTCTATATTACAGTCCGCGAACCAGAAATCCAAGTAAGGAATTCTGTTAACCCGGGAGAAGGTGTTAGGCATTCCCAAGTTCAGTGGTTCTAGCACGGTCGCTCAACTATCATATTCGGCTTATTTATCTGATTTTTAATACATGTTGACTCTATGTGCAGATTTTAACTGTGTACCGCTTTTATTATTATTATTTTTACTGAGAATTGCAACATCGTGAAAATACATCTCAAACCACGTCACATCAATGCACTCGTGGTTATTGACACATTTCAACCCTGTTGAGATTTGGATTTGGGTCACATAAATGTGCACCCGAGTTTAAAACGATAACATTATTAAATATGCGCCTAAAGCGACTAGCGTATCATTATTTTGGGTAAGGCCGTAAAATTTTGCTAAACGGCCCATCCCGAAGTCTAAGTAATTTTACCAACACGTATAGAGGGCCTCGTAGCTTATGTATTTTTGTTTGTCGAGGCTCGTCCCATTCATTATTTTTTTAAAAGGAATTTGCAACGTCGTGGAAATGCACCTCGAACCACGTCACAATCAATGTACCCGTGGTTAGCGACACATTTCGGCTTTCGTTGAGATTTGGATTTGGGTCACATAAATGTGCACCCGAGTTTATGAAGGCAATTTTATTAAAATACGCACCTAAAGAGACTAACACGTTGTTATTTTGGACGGAGCCGTGAAATTCGCTAGACGGCCCGTCCCGGAATCTAAGTATTTAATGTATACATTTAACGAGGGCCCCGCCATTTATGTGTTTATTCAGCGAGGCTCATCTCATTTTTACTATCTTTAAAGGGCAAACCTAAAGTAATCTATAGTGTTCTACTTAGTTCGTTTCTAAAATAAAAGGAGGAGTCCTAGTTAATTATATGGTTTAAGAGCTATTATAATTGGGTCATGAACACCACCTGTTTAAAATCAGAACCTAAGTACACCGACGGGCATGGCTATTCATCAACCTGGGCCACCTTATTCAAGTGCGGAGGCCCAATCCGCTTAAATACGAGCAGTCGATCTCTTTCGACAAAACCATCACTCTTCCGATTTTAAATGAACTAAACACTTAATGAAACTTACTTAAGCTATTCTACACATTTTCTATAATTTGCCACGCAGAAAGGTGAAGTGATTATATCTAATTAGGTATATTACTACAGGTTTTAGAAGAACAGTAGTTAGAAAGAGGTAATTTAGATGTCTATTCCTAATCCTAAACTCAAGCCATTGATATTACAATTAGAGTGTTGTATTAATTAAATAGTCTATTAGGCCGGATTCTAACGGACATGCATTCGAAATACACTACCTAATAATCAAGCTAAAGCAAACCAAATATTATAGACTACAGCTATACATTCGAAATGGACAAGGGCAGATACATGATATAAAGTTCGTTTGAAAGTTCACAAATTAAATTATTACAAGAACTATCCAGTTATACATCCCGAGGGCATGTACATGATATTAATGAGTGAGATATCCTAATATACAAATCAGTAGAAAAGCTAGATCAAACTTAAAGCTTCAAATCTTCATGTATATTCATGCTTATGTTTTCAGCTTACAAATGACCAAGGTTACAGTTGTGTACCTGGAAATGGCAATACAAGAAGAAGAGAAGGAGGTCAGCAACGGGTAACAATTCCAACAATCAAACAACAACTTATCAGCAGCAAGTCACCCAAGTTCGAAGCCCAGAACAGTATGAAAACCCAACAGAGTTGAAAGACCAAACTCAAACAATGCCAAAACCCAAGAATGAATCAGGGACTGAAATATAAGCAGTCAGCTGATCTATCCACTAACTCGAACCCACAGACTCAAAGCAAATAGATTAAGGGACTGCATTCTAATTCAAAACTGGGATTCACAACAATGAAGAAGGAACAGCAATAGCAAACAGCAAACAGGACAGTAAACTTGGAGTTCAAATAGCCACGAGCCCAACCTGTTCAGCCCAGAACACACTTGAGCACAGCAGTTGTATTTGTTTCTTGTTACCCTCCCCCAGTTCTTAAGCTCTCTCTTTTTCTAAAATCTGCCTCTAAGAACAACTAGACCAAACTCAAAACTTGAAATAGAATTGATTTTCTGCTCAAAAACAATTCCTCTCTCTGTCCAAAAAGAACCTCTCCCCTAAAAAAAAAAGTCCCCTCACAATGACTAAACCTTGCTCTATTTATAACCAAAAAAACAGACCTTCCCCCTTCTCAAAAGCAATTAAACTAATATCACCACCATCCTTTTGCCCATGATATTCTCTTACAAGCCATTATCACGTGTTTTGTTCCCAAAGGCATGGGCAGCTTATAATAGTCCATTAATCCCCCATGCTCTTATGTTTTGTTCCCCACTAATACTAATCAATTCATTAGTTTAATGGTATTTTAATACTTAGTGAACAGAACACTCAAACCACCCATTTCTCCCTGTTTTCAATTCCCAAATTACCCCTGAAAGTCTTGAAATTACTGCCCTATCCACTCCCTTTCACCTTACATTGAACCTCTCTAACCTATTCGAATCCACCCACTAACTGAATCCAATTAACTACAACAGCTATAACCAATTCAAATTGAATTCAAATGACCATTCAAACTAGGATTTAAATCAGATCAAATGGCATCAATATAAGAACAATGATTTAGGATAGCCAATGACCAATAACTTCAGTTCAATGAAATGAATATACCAACAGGCTCAATTCTAAGTTCAAATATAACAACGAGCTCATTTTAGTACAACTTTAGAACATGAACGAGGCAGGAGGGAAACAGACAGGAATGAACCACAACTTAGACTATTATCATGCTAATCTAACATTCAAGCGTCCCAGACTAATCGACGACACTTATTTGATCGATTACACAAATTATAACACATAACAATTACAGCAAATAAAAGCAATGATAGAATTGGACCAAATAAAAGGCTTGGTGGAGAAGGATAGAATCAATCGACAACAATTGAAAAACCAATAAAACTACACTCAACAAAGTAAACAGAATAATCAAACCCAAAAACGGAACAAACAATGGAAGGAAAATACCTCCAGAACTTGGAAACATGGACGATCCTGACTTGGACCCTGACTCGGACCATTTTCGAGGTCGAACGGACCTTAACCGAGTGTTCTCAACTGAGAACACTTCGACTAAAGTCAATTAGACCCCAAATCATCCTTTAATTTGGGACAGGTTTCAGCCTTTGGTCTTCTAGGGTTCTTGGGGGTTCGATTTGAGATTCGTCCAGCTCCGGCATGATTTGAGTAGGACTAACATGGGATTTGGGTTGAGGGTGGGCTAGTGTCCAATGTGTGTAGGTTTAGGTTGGCTTAGGCTTGGCGGCGCCACCAGGGGATCTTGTGGCGGCTCTAGGGTTCTTGGCTCAAAATTAAGATTCGAGTGACTGGGGTTAGATTCGAAGGAAGGGGAGGGTGGATTTGGGGAGAAGAGGTCAGGGCAGAGCTGTGGTGTGAAGCTGGAGGCGATTGGGTAAACTAGGGTTAGGGGGCAGTTCTTCAATCTAAGATTCGAAGAATTCAGGGATGATTCGAAGGCGATGGAGTGGGGATTCGGAAAAAGGAGGGTGAGGGGGTTCTATGGTGTAATTTTGGGCCGTTTGGACCATCGGAACTGCCGTGAGGCAATTTTCGATGGGCAGTGCACGGTGGTTGAGGCGGCAGATCTGTTTGGTCTCTGAAGCTCAGAGACGAAGAGGTGAGGGGGGTATGGCTTTGGGGGCGTGGGGTAAGGGATTGGACTTATATACGGAGGGGGTGTTTTAATCCTGGCCGTTGGATCAAGCCCGACCAACGGCCTGGATCAATTCATTTAATAGACATGGCGTTGTTTTGGAGTATTAATAGGGCGGGGTCGATCCGGGTGCAAGTGGGTCGGGCCAGGGAATGGGTAAGGGCGGAGTGATCTGGACCGTTGATCCAGTGAGATCAACGGCCCTGATCAGGGCGTCCCCAAAACAATGCCGTTTGGGTGTCCGGGAAAAAGGGATGTTTGGACTGGGCTGCAAAGGGGTTATTTTGGTTTGGGCCTCGTCTATTTAATTCAAAACTGGCCCAATCCAACTTTCTCTTTATTTCTTCCTTTTTCTATTTTCTTTTAATTCCTAATTACCAACTAAAAATCCTAATTATAAAATTGACAATTAGCTAAAATGTTAATTCTTAATAATAGCTATCACATGAAATTAATCATCAAATAAAGATGAAATCACTCAATTCGGACATTAAATGCAAAGTACATATTTTTTGGTGATTTTCCATTTTTTGTAAAACAAACTTGTTTAATTAATTCCTAAATTGTAAAATTAAATCCTAAATGCGCATGCAACACATATTTTTGTATTTTTCGTAATTAAAGTAAAAATAAACATGCACAGACAAAAAATACAAATAAATCACAAACGACACAAAACCATTTTATTTTGAATTTTTGTGGGAGTAGTTCTCATAGGGCAAAAATCACGTGCTCACAGTAGATATGGGAATCCAGGAAGTTTTGGTCTTGGGAGACTCGGACCTTCTGGTACACTAGATTCAAGGAGAATGGGAGACACAGGATTAAAAACTTATACCGTATCGACAATGTCTGCATAATCTTTATCAACAGTTTCGATCAATAGAATTTAGGCATGTTCCAGGGATCCATAATGAGGTTGTCGATGCTTTGGCTACTTTTGCGTCAATGTTGCACCATCCGGACAAAGCTTATGTTGACCCTCTGCATATTCAAGTTCGTGATCAGCATGCCTACTATAATGTGGTTGAGGAAGAACTCGATGGTGAACCGTGGTTCCATGACATCAGGAAGTATATCAGGATGGGGGTATATCCGGTACAAGCCACAGGTGCTCAAAAGAGAATGATTCGGCGTTTGGCTAGTGGATTTTTCTTGAGCGGGGGAGTCTTGTACAAAAGAACTCCAGATCTTGGGCTGTTGAGGTGCATCAATGCAAAGCAAGCCACGACTATCATGACCGAAGTACATTCCGGAGTCTGCGAACCGCATATGAGTGGATATGTTCTGGCAAAAAAAATTCTCCGAGCAGGTTATTATTGGCTCACCATGGAGCGAGATTGCATCAGTTTTCTGCGCAAGTGTCATCAATGCCAAGTACACGGAGATTTGATTCATTATCTGCCATCTGCATTGCACACAATGTCCGCACCATGGCCCTTTGTTGCTTGGGTATAGATGTTATCAGACCAATTGAGCCAGCAGCATCCAATGGGCATAGGTTCATTCTGGTGGTCACTAAGTGAGTTGAAGCTAAAACTTTCAAATCTGTGACCAAGAAGGTGGTGGTCAACTTTGTTGTCTGTTCGGAATCCCAAAGGTAATCATCACAGACAATGGTGCTAATCTTAATAGTCATATGATAAAGAAAACATGTCAACAGTTTAAGATTACGCATCGAAATTCCACCCCATACTGCCCCAAGGCGAATGGAGCAGCCGAGGCAGCCAACAAGAACATAAAGAAGATACTGCGGAAAATGGTGCAAGGTTTCAAGCAATGGCATGAGAAGTTGCCCTTTGCTCTGTTGGGTTATCGCACTACTGTTCACACTTCAATAGGTGCAACTCCTTATTTGTTGGTATATGGAACTGAAGTAGTGATACCCGCGGAAGTTGAAACCTCATACCTTCGGATTATTGCTGAGGCCAAAATTGATGATGATGAGTGGGTCAAAACCCGTTTGGAGAAATTGAGTTTGATTGATGAGAAAAGATTGGCAGCAGTGTGTCATGGCCAGTTGTATCAAAAGAGAATGACAAGAGCATACAACAAGAAGGTGCGCCCGCGAAAATTTGAAGTGGGTCAGCAAGTATTGAAATACATCCTTCCACATCAGGCTGAAGCGAAAGGCACGTTCGCCCCAAATTGGCAGGGGTCATTCATCGTAACGAGAGTATTGTCTAATGATGCTTTATATTTAACAGATATAGAAGGAAAATGTGTAGATATGGCTATCAATTCCGATGCAGTCAAAAGATATTATGTATGGTTTCTTTCGTTTGTCTAAATTGTTGTTTGTACTTGGTATATTTTGAAGATTGGAATGACGAAGGCATTTTATTCGGTTATCTAAACATTTTATCCTTTATTACCCCTTTGAGCCTTATTTATTTCCTTTCATACCCCTCTTTTGGAATCAGTAGCAAAACTCGGAAACACGAACGCAAAAGGTAAGTAAAGAAAAAAAGGAAAAAGAAAATAAAAAAGATAAAAGAGAGATAGAAAAGAATGAAAAAAAAGAAGAAGAAAAAAGAAGAAGAAAAAGAGAAAGAAAAAGAAAAAAGGAAAGGCAACAACAAAGCAATTCCTATGTCATGAACTACGTTCGACTAGATTTCTTTTAAGGATACGTAGGCAGCCTCACGGTTCGGTCCCATCAAAATAAAATCCAAAAGTCCCCAAGCAAAGAAACTGGGGCAGAAAGTTGTGGTTGTTGTAATAGATCTGATTCCAAAAGTTGTAATTTTGAACTCATTCAAGCTGTTTTGAGTCTTTGTGATATCCTTTCTTTCTAACCCTATCCAAAATCTCACATTACGGTCCAAAGAAAGACCTTCCGATTAGTCTTCGAGAGATGCCAAATCAAGCAAGTAGAGGTGTGATTCATATTAGGGGCAACACTCCAGTTTAAGCAGGAAAAATGAAAAATAAGAGAGTCTTATTGGTGAAAACCCTCACGGACACCGTAAGGCGATGGAAATATGAGAGAAATTAAAATGAGAGAGTCTTATTGGTGAAAACCCTCACGGGCACCGTAAGGAGACAGTGAGTTGAGAGATGAACAAATGAGAGAGGTTTGTTGGTGAAAACCCTCCAGGGCACCGCAGGCCGAACAAGGTCAGTGAGTTGGCGAAGAAATTAGGTTATGGAGATCCTGGGGCACAAAGTATGACAACTAAAAGGTGATTGGTTGAACGGGCCGGGCTGATTAATTCGAAATGCATGTCATGATCATTGGTGTCAGCTGCCTCACTCAGATAAGTTCCTTTTCATTTTCTCCCTCAAACAGTTATCCTGTTTCAGTTTCTTTTATTTATTTTTTTACCCTCGAAGTCATTGCATTTCATTTCTTTTGGGTTTATCTCTCCAAGGCTTTTCCAATGTCAGCCTTGTTTAAGCAAGTAACAAAGGATTTCAAAGCTTACTACCAACTTCCAAAATTGCACAAAGCAAAGTGCGGCCAAAGCATACCAGAAATAGCATGATGCAAAAGCAAAAAATAAGGTGTTAGTGAAAGTTCAAGCGGTCGAGTGGTTTGTGAATTTTGTGGAAGACACGGAGGTTCAAATTGTATGGACAGCAATGTAAAGCAACGGGTTGGGTGTAGAGCATTCGGGTCATTCAGGGTCATGTGCTTGAAATTCAGTCAGAAAGGCAAACAATTCTTGGCCAATTCGAGACGGCCAGTCAAAGCAAAGCACAGCAGCGAAAGGGCCACCTTCAGCAAGAATGCTGCAAACTAACCACTACATTTTCAAACTAACAAGACCTTTCTTTGACTGAAACAGGCGCAGAAAATTTCGTTTGTTTCGGAGAAACCCGTCGTAAGGAAAGCATGTACCGGACAGGTTCGATCCTAAATTCTCAGGGGCCGCCTGGATAATTAAATTTAATTCAAAGTTCTGAGGTCCCTCCTAGATAATGGGACCTAGTTAAAAATCAAAACATTCACAAGTAACAAGATCTAGCATAAGTTCTACCTTGAGGAAATATAAGTTGGCTTCAAAGTTTTCTTTTCTTAGGATGAGATTCAATTTAAAATTTTCAGGACCCTCCTGAATAATGGGACTTAGTTTTAAGACCTCTATTAGATGATGAGATTTAGCATAAGTTTTACCTTTAGGAAGTTGAATTTAGCTTTGAAGTTTTCACCCTCAAGATGAGATGAGATTTTAATTTTGAGGCCCCTCCTGGATAACGGGATCTAGCTTTTGAATTCTTAGAGATATTGGGTAACATGATTCAATTAACACTCACAGATGTGCCCAGCTACCAAACTGGGGCAGAAAATTTTCTTTGTTTTGTCTATTCTGTTGTAATCAGGCACCCACCTAGAGAGCAAGGAAAACCAACACGAGTTTCAAGAATAGAAAGCAGTTCAGGTTCAAGCAATCAAGCACCCACCTGGAGAAACAAGGGAAGACAGTTCAAAGGAAAAGGAGTCACAAAAGGAAGTAGTTCAAGCTTAGCAATCAGGCGCTCACCTGGAGAACAAGGGAAGACAGTTCAAGTTTCAGGGAAAAGCAGTTCGAGTTTCAGCAATCAGGCACTCACCTGGAGAACAAGGTAAGACAGTTCAAGTTTCAAGGGAAAGCAGTTCAAGTTCAGCAGTCAGGCGCCCACCTAGAGAACAAGGGGAGACAGTTCAAATTTCAAGGGAAAGCAAGTCAAGTTTCAAAGAAAAGCAGTGCAGGTGTTGGAAATCAGGAGCCCACCTGGAGAACAAGGGAAAACAAGTGTAAGTTTCGAGGGAAAAACAATTCAATTTTTGGCAATCAGGCGCCCACCTGGAGAGCAAGGGTATACGATTAAAATTTTGGCAATCAGGCGCCCACCTGGAGAGCAAGAGAATATAGTTCAAGTTTTGGCAATCAGGCGCTCACCTGGAGAGCAAGAGAATACAGTTAAAGTTTTGGCAATAGGCGCCCACCTGGAGAGCAAGGGAATATAGTTAAACTTTTGGCAATCAAGCGCCCACTTGGAGAGCAAGGGAATACAGTTAAAGTTTTGGCAATCAGGCACCTACCTAGAGAGAAAGGAAAATACAGTTAAAGTTTTGGCAATTAGGAGCCCACCTGGAGAATAAGGAAAGCAGTTCAAGTTTCAAAGGAAGAGAGCACAGGTTTCAAGGGAACACAGTTTAAGGTAACAAAGCAAATACAATTCAAGTTTGGTAAATCAGGTGCCCGCCTAGAGAACAAGGGAATACAGTTTAAATTCTGGCAATCAGGAGCCATCTGAAGAATAAAGGAATTCACTTCAGAATACAATTCAAATCAGCAACAAAGGAAACTCACCTGGAAAGTACAAATCAGCAGGGTAGCAGAAACTGCAAGATCAAGTTTGAAGATATAGATAGGATTCTTGTAATTCATAGATCATAGCTTAGTCTAGTTTCTTTTATTTTGTCTTAGTGTAATAAGGAGTTCAGCAAGCAGTAGCAGCAACAACAACAACAACAACAATGAAATCACAGGTTCCTGGTAGTCCCAGCTACCGAAACTCCCTGAACTACACTGACTTGATTCCTTTATAGCCAAGGATATGTAGGCAACATCAGAAGCAGGGTGCGATCAAGTCTTTCAAAAATGCTTCCCACAGAATATTCAACCGGGTAAAAATCGCTCGTATCCGCTCACTTTATCTTTGCACGAAAACTCTTCGTGTTTTCGAGCAAAGAGGGGCAACTGTGAGCACGTGATCTTTGCCCTATATGAATTACTCCTATAAAATTCAAGAAAATAACATTTTTCCATTATTTGCAATTTTATAGGATTTTGTGAGAATTTGTGCTAATTGTTTGCATTTCTTTGCATGTTTATTTCTGTTAAAAATCATGAAAATGTCAAAATACCATGCATTGCATTTAGGATTTATTTTTACGCTTTTAAGGTTAATTAGTAGATTAGTTGCATCATTAAAAAATAAAAATTACAAAATTGGCTTACTTTTGCAATTTTAGCCTTTTAGTTTTGAATTAGTAATTTATTTTTTTTAATTTAGGAGTAATTAATTTTTGTAAATATCATGGTAGATAATTAGTTTAATTTTGTAAATTAATCTTTTTAGGAATTTAATTCAGGTGTTTTAATTAATTAAAAAAAAAGAGAACAAATGAGAAGAAAGAGGAAAAAGGAATTATAGGGTTGTTGTAATGGAGTAATGGACCAAATATAAAGCCCAATACCAAATCTCTGTCCCAACCCATTCCAAGCCCAAACCCCATTCTCCCCAGCCCAGTCCAATCCCCCGCCTTAATCGAACGACGCCGTTTCAAGGGCGTTCAATCCCAATCGTTGATCTCCATTGATCAGACGGTTGGGAACTGAGGATTCATCCTTCGAACCCCTCCCACTCTTTTATCTCTCTCAATCAGGAACCCTAGAATCCACCGCCCCAAATTCCTAAGCCTCTACCGGCTGGCGGCGTGGCCCAATCGACCCCAAATCCCTACCACACAATCACCACCTACCCCTGATTCCTAATCCATCATAACATTCCCCAAAATCCTCACCCACTTGCCCCAATTTCAAATCTGAAATCGAAAACCCTAATTTGTCTCCTTGTTAGAATTTGAAACGGTTTTAGGGTTCGATTTGAGTTGGAATTTATGCCGATCAATTGTTTTTGATAAGAACAATTGATTAGTATCGATTTTAGGTCATTTCAAGGCCCGTCGGATTTTGACTGATTCATCAGACTCCGACCAAAACTCGACCCGCTTCACCGTTTATCGAGTCGTCTCAATTTGTTAAGTCATTCTGGCATAAATTGGTACCCTTCCCCTCTTTTCTCTCTTGATTCTATGTTCTTGCATCACTTTTTGTTTTTCTTCTTATATATATTATTACTTTCATTTGTTTCGTTATTTTGTTAGTCGGATTAGTCTTAGCTTGTCTTTGCTTTCAATTAGTCAATAACATAAGTCCGGGGTTAATTGTAGAGAAAATATCATTCAGTTCTGGAGTATTTTCTTTTTTTGTTGTCAATCACTGAACTCGACTCTTGTTTGATCATTTGGATTGATTGGGTTTTTATTTTGGGCATCTCTGACCCTCTTAAAAGGGGCCCTTTCATTTGGGTTGTGGCTTGGGTCAAATCTGACCCATGAGCTGAGTCTTTCTGAATGTAAATACAGGGGTGTCAAGGGCTGTTTTGGTCATTTTAACTTGAGGGAATCTTGCCTAATTAACGAAGAAGCTTCCAGGAAGTTGGGATTGGGGTGGTTCAACAAACAGGCTTTAATTTTCAGGGTCTGAAATGAAGATAAAAATTGGGGAAGGGGGTAAATAGTAAAGTTTTAAAATCAATTATGTTGCCCTAAGGTCTTTCTATATAAGGCATGTTTCATTCATTTTGAGAAAAAAGATCAGGACCTAAAAATTTTAGCAAACGGCTGAAGAATACACACATTGATAGAGTTTGAAAATTAGAAAAGAAAAAATACAAAAACAAATCACCAGCATTGTTCTATTTTTTTTCATAGTTCTTGGGTTTTAAAAGCTATAGTAAATTGCTATTTTCTTCTGGGTTCAAAACATGAAAAGCTGATTTATAAGCTGCTACTTGTTGCTGTTTTAAGATCTGCTGAGATTATTAGTTCCTTACTGAATTACTGTGACTATTTTTGGTTGTTCCAGGTATGTTCATGAGCTTGAAGCAATAAAATAGGCTTTGAATTTGCTGATTGGGAATGGATTTCTCTTATTCATTTAGCTGAATGCTTCTTTCCTATTGTTCATGATATTGTTTCAGCTTTGCTTAAAATACTGTCAATGCTGACCTAGTGTAGATGGATGATTTAAACATTTATGTTGTTTTAGCTTATTCACAAGTGTTTAATAATTAGCTATAATTAGTAATTGTAATTATTTGAGGCTGTTTTTCCAAGGTTTGTTGAAGGTAAATTCATGTGTTTGTATTGTTGAGTATATTGATAGGTGTAGATCTAATGATAATCCTTGAGTGAAATTCAAAAATTGATCTCTTGTTGTGATTAATAACATGTCTACTGGAATCATTGGAAGATTACCAAGCAGTTTCATAATCTAGAATTGTGTTGTTAGAATGGGTAGTAACAGTGCTTCAAAAGAATTTCAATGGTCAATGCATTACAGGTTTAGGATTGTTGTTTAAAGCTGGAATGGTTGTTTAGTAAGTGTGGTAGCATGAATGGTCATAGGCTAGAGGTTCAATTTGTTTCAAGTGTTGTAACACATTTTACTTCCTTAAATAGAGAGTTTCATTGCATAAAAGTAGTGTCATGGTAAACAAATTTGGATTATGATTTTAGTGCCATGATGCGGTTTGATGTAATCATGTGTTGGCAATTAGCTCGATTTGAAATCAATTCCTTTATCCCTTTAGTGTATGAATTAATCATGTGCTTAGAATTGGATTGTTCAATAGTTGTTGGGTTTAAGGCTGGCCCTTTTTGTGGCCTGAATCGAGGCCTGATTGAACGTGTTGGGTTCATTTTGGGCCCAGCTCAATCGCAGAAAAGGCTGCCTACCCTTTCAATGCGTGGGTTCAATCTCGAAGTCCAGACCCATGTGTTCCTTTGCTTAAACATTGGCTGGTTCCAATTGGATCTTTTTGTGTTTAAGGTAATTGGGCCTACCGCCGGCCCAAACCCTTCCAAGTAACCAAATACCTGATTTCATTCATCGCGAGTTCATTAATTATTAGGTTTAGATTGAACATTAACTTAGAATAGATTCTAACTCCCTTAGACGTCTTTAATTAAATAGGACTCTTTAATTAGATTGGGGTATGCCATATCAACAAAATCTATAATTTATGGCCCTCATAAGACTAGACCAAGAAATCATTTGAAGAAAGATACTTGAGGCATGCCATAAGCAAAATTAAATCATCTATGGGCCTCAGTAGTATTAATTTAGATATAAAAATGAACTTCGTAGTTTACTTTAGGCGCGTTAATTATATAATTATCATGACTATTACTAAAATCTGGGGGTACATTTCATGTGTCCCGGTTCTAATTTCCATCAAGGTTAAATAGAACGCGTCGTAAATCACGGGTGCATTTCATGTAGCGTGGCTTGCGATGTGTTTTAAATAACCTTGAATTAATTCTTCAAATAAATAAAAGCGATTTTAAAGTTAAAAAGGCACATAGGTTTTAAATGTTTTAAAGTCAGATAAAATAGGCCAATAATAATAGTTGAGCGACCATGCTAAAACCACGGGATCCGAGAATGCCTAACACCTTCTCCCGAGTTAACAGAATTTTTTACCCATATTTCTGTGCTCGCGGACTATAAAACAGAGTCAATCTTTCCTCTATTCGGGATTTGAACCGGTGACTTGGGACACCATAAATTATCCCAAGTGGCGACTCTGAAAAAATAAAATAATCTCGTTTCGATTGACACTTAAATTGAAAAAAAACTCCCTTATACCTCTTCCGGGGTAGTAAAACGGAGGTGTGACAGCACTGTATCTAGTGCCCACTCATTCTCTAACCAACTAAAGTGCTCACATCATTTCAAGTGATGTGATCAAGGTGTACCTACAATGCGTTTATACAAAACATCACTTGAATGTTTTAGTTTCTCATTCAAGCTTCTTACCAAAATAGAAAAATCAATCTTCACAAGCTTGAAGAACAAAGTTGAACGCAACTATGGACATGTTCCTAAAGTTAGCTTGTTGTTGTCCTAGTTGAGTTGTAACTTTGTGATTGTACTTATTGTATCTCCTAAATTGCTTACCTAGAAGCATTGATTAGGAATCCTCTTGTAAATCCGTAAACTCTTTGAGTTTATGTTGTGACTAGGTTTAGTCATAAGCAAAAGCCTTTGTAACTGTAGAGTGACAAAGTGGCTTGTGGTGAGAGCATAACAAGTTAGTAAAAGTCTTTGTAACTAGGAAGTCACAAAGTGGCTTGTGGTAAGAGTACCACAAGTTAGTTGAGTAAATTCTTTGTAATGGAGTCATTACAAAGTGGCTTGTAATAGGTTTTTACAAGTTAGTGAAGTTGAAAGCCTATATGTATAGGTCGTGTTTTTTTTATCCCCTTGTATGGGATTTTTTCATGTAAAAATCCTCTGTCTTATTTACATACAGTTTTATTAGCATTCTCAGCAGAATCTCATAGACCAGGTACTCTTCTATTTGGTGGACGCACACAAACTAACAATTGGTATCAGAGCAGGTTCCTCCTATCAGGCTAACACCTAGGTAGAATCCTCATGGTTGATCCACCAAATTCTGAAGAAGTTCAATCTACATACTGACCACCTAGGTTCAATGGACAATACTATGGGTGGTGGAAAAAAAGAATGCATGATTTTATCATGGCTGAGGATTTCGAATTATGGGATATCTTATGTGATGGTCCTTATGTTCCAACCAAGGTACTGGAAAAACTTCCATTTTCAATGGCAAAAACTAGTAAAGAGTACACTGAAGCAAACAAGAAAGTTGTGGAGAAGAATTTTTGTGCCAAAAAAATTCTAGTATATAGAATAGGACCTAAAGAGTACAATAGAATCTCCACCTGCGACATTGCCAAGGAGATATGGGAAGCTTTGCAAACAGCTCATGAGGGAACCACACAAGTAAAACAGTCTAAGATTGATATGCTCACTACTGAATATGAACTCTTTAAAATGAGGGACGATGAATCCATTCAAAATATGCACACAAGATTCACTTCCATCATAAATGAGTTACACTTCCATCATAAATGAGTTACACTCACTTGGTGAAACTATTCCTAGAAACAAGCTTGTGAGGAAAATCCTCAGCATTCTACCTAGCTCATGGGAAAGCAAAGTGAATGTTATTACTAAACCAAAGGACTTACAGGAGATGACCATAGAAGAGCTGATCGGAAATTTGAAGACCTACGAGTTGAAGAGGAAGATAGACAGTGAAAGAAGAGAACCAAAGAAGGAAAAGAACCTGGTACTTAAAGTTGACAACAATGATTCAAGTGAGGAAGACAGTGACATGGCTTACTTAACCAAAAGATTTCAGAAGATGATTAGAAGAAATGGATAAATGCCAAAAAGGGACAGCGCTAACAGACCAAAGAACTATGATCTTTGTTACAAGTGTGGAAAGCCCGAACACTTCATGAAAGACTATCCTATCATGAAGCAATAATTCTCCAAGAACTACCATAAGAATATATCTAATACGAACCCGATTCCTTTCAAGGACTTCAAGAGAAAAGGATCCGCTAACAATATGATAAGACAGGCTCTTGCAGCATGGGGGATTCCTCTAGTGAGTCTAAAGATAAAGTTGATGTTGGTGATAGCTCCATGATGGCAGTTGAAGGCAAGGAGATTGAATATGACTCAACTTTTGCTTTGATGGCTCAATCAGATGATGATGAAGACAATGGCAACAAAGAGGTAAATTTCAGGAATGTTTAGAGAAATCTGAAATCCTATTCTCCAAAAAAACTCATGTCTTTAGCTAATGTATTAATTAATGCTTTTCATAGTCTTGTGGAGGAAAGGGATTCCTTGACCTTAGAATTAGGAGAATCTGAACAAACTAGAGACGACTTAGTGGATGTAGTTACTGACCATAAGAGAACCATTCAAATCTTCAGAAAAGAGAAGGATGACCTTTTGGCAAAAATTACAGACCTAAGGGAAACAATAGTGAAACCATGGACTAAGTCAAAAACTAAAAATTTTGGAAAGGGAAAGGAGATAGTTAGTGAGGAACACATTAGGCTTGAAAATGAGGTGAAAGCTATGAGAACTAGGATGTGTGCTGAAATTGAGAAAAATGAGCAACTCCAAACTAATCTGGAAAGAGTAAAGAATGATCTTGAAAAGTCTCTAAAGTGGACCTGGTCCTCAGAAGCTACCACTGCCATGCATACTAATGACTGTAAAAACAGGTAGGAATTAGGGTTCTAAAGGGAGAAAACTCCTTACAACCCTCACATCAAGTGCGTCACTGTCTCTGATAACTGGCCTTGTACCCAATGTGGGAACACTGGGCACTTCAAAGAAGATCTGCAGGCCAGGAATCAATCTATTCAGAAAAATAAAATGTTTGCTGAAAAGGTGACTACAAAAGAGGGACCAGGTTCCACTCACAAAAAACGCACATTACTTGCATGGACTAAGAGAACTCTTATTCATCCTCTTGCCTACTACTACAAGGGACCCAAACTTGCTTGGGTTCCTAAAACTAACTCTTAATCTCTTGTGCAGGGAACAGTGAAAGGAAGCGATCAACAATGGTTCATGGATAGTGGGTGTTCAAAGCACATAACTGGGAACACCATGGACTTTCTTTCACTAAAAGCCCTGCAAGGAGGGAGTGTATCATTTGGCAATGGAAAAAAGGGGTACATTCTTGGAGATGGAAAAGTCGGGAAGTCACTCACTCATTCTATTGAAAATGTGTACTATGTCAATGGACTTAAGTACAGTCTCTTGAGTGTCTCTCAAATCTGTGATAAAGTAAACAAGGTGGAATTCCTGTCCAAAATATGTACAGTCACCGATCTTGTGACTGGTGAAGTAATACGTGTGGCCAAAAGATACAAGAACATCTATGCTGCTGATTTCGAGTCCTTACAGAGTGGTGATCTGAGTTGTCTGAAAGCTATTGATAATGACGCTGAACTATGGCACAGAAGACTGGGCCACGCAATTTTCTCTCTTTTGAACAAACTAATTCAGAAGGACCTGGTCCATGGTCTGCCTATGTCAAAATTCAAGGTGCAAAACTTTTGTGATGCTTGTGCTAGAGGAAAACATGTGAAGTCCTCCTTTAAGTCTAAAAGAGATGTGAGCACCTCAAAGTCGCTAGAATTTTTACATATGGATCTATGTGGACCTATGAGAGTGCAAAGTAGAGGAGGAAAAAGATAAATCTTTGTAATAGCGGATGACTACTCCAGATTCACATAGACTTTGTTTATCAGAACCAAAGATGAAACTGTTGAAGTATTTGTGGCTTTTGTGAAGAAAATCCTGGTGAAGATGGAGTCTAGAGTCGCATGCATTAGATCAGATCATGGGAAAGAATTTGACAATGTCAAATTTGATGAATTCTGCAATGAAAATGGCATCACTCACAACTTCTCAGCTCCCAGAACTCCCCAACAAAATGGAGTGGTAGAAAGGAAGAACAGAACTCTGGAAGAGATGGCACGAACAATGTTGATCGACAGTGGAATTGCAAAGAACTTCTAGGCTGAAGCTGTCAACACTGCCTGCTACTTGGTGAACAGGTGCATGATTAGATCTCTTCTGAATAAAACCCCCTATGAAGTGTTGAATAGAAGGAAACCCAAGCTAACTCACCTAAGAACATTTGGGTGCAAATGTTATGTTCTCAATAATGGAAAGGATCAGCTTGGTAAATTCGATGGCAAGAGTGATGAAGGAATATTTCTGGGCTACTCTTCTCAAAGCAAGGCTTACAAGATATATAATAAGCGGACACACTGTGTTGAGGAAAGTGTTCATGTTATTTTTGATGAGTCTTATCTATCCTGTGAGAAGAGTGCTGAGGAAGATCAAGATGGAGAACCCTTACTAGTCCCTGGTGAAGTCATTAAAATGACAAACGGAAAGGCAGATATGATGAGTCAAGTGAAGGAGCTAAGTGAAGACAATACTGCCTCATCTTCAATAGAACCAAGCACTTCAATTACAACCACTAAAGCTGAAGAAAGAGTGGTTGATGCAGTTCAGGGAACTCCACTAGAACCTGAGAGAGCAACAAAGGAAAACCAGCCAAACATACCCTCTTCCTCTCAGAATGAACCTCAGACGTCTAACTGGAGACACCAAAGTTCTCATCCGATGGACAACATTATTACTCCTCTAAATTCCGGAGTACAAACCAGGTCAAGATCCAGAAATTCACTTGCTTTCTCAGCTTTTCTCTCCCAGATAGAACCCAAGAATATCAAGAAAACCTTGAAAGATGCAGATTGGATTACAGCCATGCAAGACGAGCTACATTAGTTTGAGAGAAACAATATGTGGCACCTGGTACCTAGACCCTCAGATTGAACCATTATAGGAACCAGGTGGGTATTCAGAAACAAGCTCGATGAACATGGAATTACCACAAGGAATAAGGCCACGCTAGTAGTTCAAGGCTACAATCAGGAGGAAGGGACTGACTATGATGAAACATTTGTTCCAGTGGCTCACATGGAAGCTATTAGAATCCTAATCGCTTTTGCATCTCATATGGAATTCACCTTATTCCAAATGGATGTCAAGAGTGCAGTTTTTAATGGACTTCTTAAGGAAGAAGTCTATGTGAAGCAACCTCTAGGGTTTGAATGTCATGAGCACCCTGAATATGTTTTAAACTGGATAAAGCCTTATATAGACTGAAGCAGGCTCTTCGAGCTTGGTATGAAAGGCTGTCAAAGTTCCTCTTAGAAAATGGCTTTAAAAGAGGAAAAATTGACAACACTCTTTAGAAACGAGGAAGGAACCTGCTCATTGTTCAGGTCTATGTTGATGATATCGTTTTTGGAGCAACAGCTGATTCTCTGTGTGAAGAATTTGCAAAACTCATGGGAAGTGAATTTGAAATGAGTATGATGGGGGAACTGATCTTCTTCTTGGGTCTTCAAGTAAAATAGTCCCCAAAGGGTATATCCATTTGTTAGCAAAAATACATCAGGGAGCTCTTGAAGAGGTTTGACATGGAAACATCAAAGGTGAGAGACACTCTCATTGCTATTGCCACTCGACTAGAAATGGATAAAACTGGATCTCCTATGAATCAAACCATGTATAGAGTCATTATTGGATCTCTCCTCTATCTCACTGCCAGCAGACCTTGTCGTGCCCCTTTTTTCCTTCGCGGAATCGGGTTTATGACATTTTGGTTGAGACAACTGTTTCCTTTTGGAAAGGGAGTTTGCATTTTTTGAAGAGTCAACACCTAACGATTTAAGGTACGTTAGGACACCTATGAGGTTCATTTATAACTATGTTTGGTAACCAGAGACAGGGTAAGGGCTTGAAATTATCCTAAGGTGAAGGTGTTAGGCACCCCTCAGGATCCACTAGTGTGGTTCTCGGCCAAACAGTTTTTGTGAATTTGTACAAGTAGCAAATAAACAAGTATGGCTCAAATAGTAGGGGATTTAAGTTTAAATACACAAGTGTTTGAAAAACAATTAGTGAAAAAGCGAGATTTTTTAAAAGAATTACAATCTAAGCATATTTGTGAATGTAAAGGGGGTGTCCTAGGTTTGTTTATAATATGGATCACATCGATGCAATACCCGGTATGACACTCCTCAAAGAGGGGCTACACGTGGTATTAACGCACCGATCATCATGTTCATATCTACCATTTCCCGCCCCGTGAAGGTAATTAAAGCGAAGGTTGGTTGCAACACTTATTGCATGTTGTTACCCGTCCCTTCCAATCAGTCTTGGAGGAATTTAGGACTCCTATCCTATAAAGGGGGGTTCTAGGCAGACCCTCAAGTTTAAAGGTAAAATACTAAGACGACATACAATAAATAAGTAGGATTTCAATAAAGGGGAGCATGGAAGACAAATGAAAGGCTCAGATATACCTCCACACATAGTACACATAAACAGTATGACTCATACGCAATTAAGGTATAAATTCAGATCCTAACAAGGTATCTAAGTGATAACAGCAGAACTAGATTTATTACATGACTCAGAAAAGAAGTCCGAACCAAGCTTGCCTACTAATTTTAACACGTTGACAGTTAAACACTAATCACAAAGACGGTTCTGGTTTTATTTTAAATTAGATTAAAATAACATGTAGCAGTTATTCAAATTTATTAATAATTCCAGGTGGTTATACCTAATAGCATGCAGTTCTAAATGTTGCAAACATCCAGAGACTAATTACCAGTTTATTTAGAATAGAAGGACCGTTTATACCTCTGTGTTTAGACTAGGTGTGATTGAATAAGTGTGATCCAATAACATGATGTCTAATGCAGCATGATGCATAATAACTCAAACAGGAATTCTAAATGCATATCAAGTTATGCACAGTTTCAAAATAGGCAGAAGTGACAATTTTTTTGTTGTTGTTTACCTAAAGCAGGATTTCTAAGTGCGGAGCATGGTTGCAATATGGTGAGTGCATGATTAACAAATTGTGTTAACACGTTTACCCTAAGGCAGGATTTCTAAATGAAATTTCAGAACATGTTTATGTAGGCAGAATCACATAATAGCAGCTTATTTTATTGTTATTAACTACCCTATGGACAGGATTTCTAAGTGTGGATGAGATACTGAAAACGGTAAATATAA
The DNA here is from genome assembly GCF_000393655.2 of Nicotiana sylvestris. Classification (NCBI taxonomy): domain Eukaryota; kingdom Viridiplantae; phylum Streptophyta; class Magnoliopsida; order Solanales; family Solanaceae; genus Nicotiana; species Nicotiana sylvestris. Next base: position 25,073,249 of record NC_091065.1, read on the forward strand.
ATCCTAAATAGCATGATATCTAATGCATGGCATGCTTGGCATGTTGTACCTAAACATGGCTACTATTGCGCATAAAGAAAGTAAACCTAGGAACATGATTTCTATCCTGGATTATACTACAGCATGCATATTACCCGCCGCTCTTCACTATCCAACCCCAGAGTTGTTTACAAATTATTACAGACTAATACTGAAATGAATTACATAAGTAAAGTAAAAAATTACACTATAGAGAGCCTGAAACAGGCCCAGACTTTCAGTACCTGATTAGGACTTTCTCCCTAAGTTATGTAATAAATCACCTCAAGTGCCAAGATTGTTCCTATCTGGGTGTGTCAGAGTTACCTAAGGACCTCAAGGGATCCCGGGCAGTGCTCACACCCAAATTTCATAGCCAAGACAGAGTAAGTGCAGTGTGGAAAGGCCAGCTTTTATGTGTCCAAGTTCAGAGGGAGCTCAAGGGTCCCAAGGCAAGGCTCACACAAAAGGGGCAGAACCTAGTGGTCTAAGAGTATATGTGAGAGTGCTTGACATAGATTTAAAAGAGTTGAGTTGGAAACAGTTTTGACAATGATTAGTTTGAAATAAGCTTTGGAAAGCAATAGAAGAGTTTGCCTTGGTGAAAAACCAGTTTGAAGAAGAAAAGAAATAGGACAATCAGCAACTCAAAACCAAATCAACATACATAGTTCAAACACAGATAGGGAAAGAAGGAATTGGGGACAAGTAGTTCATATGTGAAAGCATATTTGCACACAGGTTAACACCATAGAAGTACTACAGAACTTAAATAGTCACAACAATAGCCTATCACAAAAGGTTCATGCCAGGAGCTTAACAGTATTAGATTAAGGGGTGCTAAACAGAGTTACTCATTAGGTTTAGGGGGAAGGGTTCAAGATCACATAGTGACTAGGTGTCATGCCTATGATGTATTGGGGGTTAGGGGGTAGGGCATAATAGTAGTAGAAAATGTAAGAAAGCAGTAGACATGCTGAATTACAGGGAAAGGGGTAATCATATGGCAAAATAGGCATGCTAATTGCAAGGGAGACAGTAGAACCACAAGTAGAAGCATAAGAGAAACAAAAGGAAGTGCAATACAAATAGAGACATATTGTTTTGGGTGTTGTAAGTTAAACTGAAAACATACCAGTAAAAATGAAAGAATAAATGCAGAGTGAGGAGTGAAAAAGCAGTATAATGAAAGGAAGTAGAGCAATAGTGTATAGAGAAGTAGAGAGGTAGAACAATATAATCACTCAATTTTGGCTTGCAGCCGACTGAGTATCAAGTTAACAACAAGAGAAACAAAAGACTATGTATGTGTGTAAAAGAGAATTCAGAACAGTGTAATTGTTCGTGTCATATGCTAAAGAGAGGGTAGAGCATTTATAATCTGAGAACAGGCAGGAAAATAAGGTAATAAGTACTAACTTAGCACAATTATAGAAATAATCCAAATCAGAATCAATTAAAGACCCGGACTCCCTTCAATTAGGGAGTCATAGTTCAAACGGGTACAAATTGTATCAAATAGGGAAAAGAATTGCTTATAAGACTAATTTTACAAAAGTAGGAATAGTAAAAGCATGTAGCATGTAATAAGGACTAAGTAGAGAATATTTTCAAGTAAGAAAAGTACTCGTTAAATAACTAATAGCATATTTGTGCACATAAATAAGGTAGAGTACAATTTTAATTCTGAAAGTTAGTTCAAAGAATCACGAATGAGATTGAAAATCACAGGGAATCAGCACTAACTAAGGAAAGTATCACAAAAGTAAGGAAGTAATTCGAAAAATCAGTACAGAATTACAAGGAAAATACACAAAATCACAGATTCAGGGAAGATATCACAGGTCTAAGGAGATTACACAAAATCAATATAAATTATGTGAACAATCAATAAAACAAATAGTTGAACCTATTAAAAGATAAATAACACGTGTTGAACAAAAATCAGAGAAACCCAAAGAACAAATTAATGCAGGAAGCACAAGAGCATATAGAACATACATGAAACCTAGAATGTTTATAAGAGACATGCGAACACATCGCAAACAGTCTCAAACTTCAAATCGAACCCAGAAGTATTAGGGTTTCTTAACAAAAATTAATTGAGCAAAAGGAAAGACCCAAGTGATGTTTGAACATTCTAAAAATCACAAAGTAATTGCTAAAAATCAGAAAGAAATCGTTTTTGCAAAAGGGTTTTGAAACCCTAGCCTGGAAAATGAGGAAATCGTTTGAAATCAGAGAAATCTTTTGAGGAAAATAGGTGAGAACCTTAAAAGACACATAGATCTATCACAGATCTAAAAAGATCGGAGGATTTAAAGCTAGGGTTTCCAGAAAAGTAGTGGAGATGATAGAATAGGTCAAGAACCCATAGATCCGTAATAAAACAAGAAGAAGTTCTTACTCATAAACGGAAAATGGCCTGAGACAGGCTGATAAACAAAGTTCCAAACCGGAACCAGTTGGGGTTCCCTTGAGAAAATCTCAAGGATCCAAGAAATTGAAGATTCATGGCGTGTGGAAGACCAGGTCCGGACGGAGAAGACATAGAAACATCGTAGGAGGGGTTCACGCCGGTGAAGACGTTTTAGGGTTAGGGTTAGGTCTCAGAGAGAATTTGGAAAGGATTGGATTTAATGGCGGTGCAAATGAGAGAATGGGGTAGGGTTTGGGGGTCGTTGGATTAAAAAAGTAAAGAAATAACGTGGACCGTTGATCTGGAGATCAACGGTCGAGATTAAATGGGATAGGTGGGTTCCGGGTTTGGGTATGGGTTAATAGGGTGTGGGTCAGGTTTTTAATTGTAAAATTGGGCTGGGAATTGGGGTCCGATTTGGCTATAATTGAAAGCCAATTTGGCTATAATTTAAATAGCTAGTTTTTCCTTATTTAATTTATAAAAAATAGTAGATAATTTTTGGAAAATAATTTAAAATGCTAAAATGATTTATAATGCATAATTAGCAATTTAAAAATATAGTATCTAATTTTATGCATATAAAACATAATTAAATCTTAAAAGGGCTAATATTGAAATTATGTGCAATTTAGCTTTAAAAATACTAAATGTAATTATAAAAATATATAAAAAATACCTTATCCATATTTTGACATAAATATAGAAATCCAATAGATGAATTATCAAAACAATAATTTTAAAAATAATTATTGGAGATTTTATGTATTAAAAGGGAGAAAATAAATCAATTTAAAACCTTAAAATTATAAGAGAAAAAATAAAAACCTTGGACATGCTTATATATGCATATGTATGCTATTTTGAAGGTATTTTGCATATTGAAAATATATAGGAAAAAATTGGGTATCAATAGACGTGATATTGTTTTTAGTGTGGGGTTGTGTGCAAGGTTTCAATCAAATCCCAAGGAATCTCACTTGAAGGCTGCCAAAAGAATACTGAGATATCTCAAAGGAACACAGGACCTGGTGTTGTATTATCCATCAGGTGATAGTTTTAATCTGATTGGGTATGCTGATGCAGATTATGCAGGTTATCTTGTGGACAGGAAAAGCACTTCTGGAATGGCTCACTTATTAGGTTTATGTCCTATCTATTGGGGCACAAGGAAGCAAAATTCAGTGGCTCTTTCAAGAGCAGAAGCTGAATATGTAGCCGCAGCATCCTATTGTGCTCAACTTTTATGGATCAAGCAGCAACTGGAGGACTTTGGGTTACTCACTGAGAGTGTTCCTCTTCTATGTGACAACACCAGTGCACTCAACATGGCCAAGAATCCAACTCAACACAAAAGGACAAAACATATTGATGTGAGGCATCACTTTTTGAGGGATAATATGGAGAAAGGGTTGATATGTATGAAGTTATGCAACACAGAAGATCAAATTGCAGACATTTTCACCAAGGCGCTAAGTAGGGAACAGTTTGAAAGAAACAGAGTGAAGTTGGGGCTTTTAAAGCCCAATTGAGAACCTGATTCCTCCTTATCTTGCTATGAAAATCACCTTCAGAAAATAATGGGCTAAAAGTGTTTTCTAGCCATGTCTAACTCACTTCAATACCATTACAGGTAAACACGCATGATGATTATAGAAGTTGTAGATGCAGTACATGAATGATAAACGAGGATTGATTCTTTCAAATAAAAAGTCAAGAACCCGGTTCTTGTACCAAAGGTTAGTAGTTTTGTGCATCCTTTAATACACGTCTTAAAAAGGGTACAAAACACAACTGCCATGTCATTCAACTTTTTAGATCCTACTGTCATGTCTCTTCATTTCAAATCGTTCCATCTCCCTCTGAAACATTGTAATTCTCCACGCCCAACCGCTATTTCAGAATCGGTGCATATTCCTCTCTCTTCATAATTATCCTCTCCTCTTAAAACCCCTTTTTCTGCTCTCCCTAACCATAAGTCCTACATTAGAATTTCCCAAAAGCATCGTCATGCCATTTTTTCAATGGCTGAGACAAATTCCAATCTCCCTGCCTCAGTCGTAACTACTACTGATCAACCTATGGAGCCTTCCGCTCCTACTGAGCCTTCCTCGCCCACTATTACTCTTACCGCTACAGTCATACCTCACCCAGTTTCCCCGTCTCTCCCTATTTTAGAAACCCCTAAAACGGTCGCTCTGTCCTCCCCATCGTCTGAGGCTCCCACCAGTCAAAAACCAAGTGGAGAACAAGGTCAAAACCCTGAGGTCACAAAGAGTTCTGCCATCATTGCTACCGACTCCATAGTGGCAGTAGTACCATTTAAGGAAGAGAAAAATGTTGTAACCGTGTTTGTGGTGTCTGCTGATGGTGTACTGCAAGAGATCACCTCTTATAAAAATGAGGTACAAGGTGTGGGGGACAAAGGGGCCATCGTAACTGTTGAAGGGGATGCACTAGCAGATACTAATAGGCCATCACATGGGGAACCTAATCCCTCTTCGGAGGACCCAGATCAGGGCTCTCATTCCTAGGACAGTTCTGTTCCTGCATTCGTTGTTGTGCCTTTGGAAATGCAAGTACCTAAAATGAGATCCAGTGATGAGGAGGACCTAGATAACGTGGCTCTTGATGCATTCATAAGTAAGCAGAGGGTTGTGTTCACCCCTGAGTCTGAAACTAAATGACCTATTACCATGCTTCAAGCTAAGGTAGCCTAAGATTCTGCCATTCAAAAGAGTAAGAAGAGTAGTAAGAAGAAAAGGAGAAAGTTGGTGAAAGATAGTGTACCTGTAAGTGATGAGGCGATCCCTGTAGTAGAAGTGGAAGAGGAAACCCCAGATGAACCTGGTTCACTTATTAGATGGTCTTCGATAAAGAAGAAGCCTGCTTCAATAGAGAAGGGGTCAACCTCTAGGTCCAAGATGAAGGAGATGGTGAGTGAGTTCTCGATGTCTGATGAGGATGTGTTAGTCAAATCCAAGGGAAAAGGAAAATTCGGTGGTGAGAAGTCTGGCAAACGCAAGTCTGAAACTTTTGAAGAACCTGGTTCTGTGAAGAGAATGAGAAGTGAAGTCAGCCTTGGCTCTGAACACCTGAGGCATCAAAAAGTTCTGTTGGGTCGTACGTTTGACCCAGCAATCTCTGAGTTGGTTGATATACGCCAAATTCTGGAAATGGCTGAGTTTCATCTATTTCAAATTGATGCACCTAAGGTATATGAGGATGAGGTACAAAGCTTCTTTACTGGTAACTTTCCCGTTGAGACTGGACACATTTGTGCTTTGGTCAATAGAGTGGACTTCGTGTTCGATGTCAAGTTTCTTGGAGAGATTCTTAAAGTTCCTACAGCTGATGTGTCCAGTGTAAAATATGTGTGTCAGTTTAACTTCAGAAATGCCGTGGTAAAAGACAATGCAAACCAGAAGGGGGACCAGATCCATAAGAAAGCGCTACTCCCTGTCTATTAGTTGTTGTTCGAATTGGTTAACAAAATTCTATTACCTCAAGCTGAGAGGAGGTCAATGACTTCTAAGTCTGACTTGTTCTTGATGGAGCAACTGGACAGTTTTACTCCTGTGAGTCTGGCTGCTATTATGATTGAACACATGCAAAAGGTTTCCACCTTCAAAGATGATAATCATGGTCATCCCTATGGGTTCCTGCTTACTCAAGTGTTCAAATTCTTTGAAGTACCACTGGTGACAGGCAAGGTGGGGACTAGGAAGCAGACTTTCTCACAGACAACTTTGGAAGAATGTGAATTCATAGCAAAGAATGGGGTTAGGAAGTACACCAACCGTCTCACAACTTATTAATGCTCAAAACAGTGCAGCTGAGGAAATTCGTTGATTGAAGTCCAGGAATGCTATCTTGGAAGGTCAGTAGCCCAAGGGGTTCCCGTGTCAAATGATGAAGTAGCTCGTTTGACAAAGGAGAATGTTGATCTCAGGGCGCAAGTAGAGAACCTGAAAACAGAACTGCTCAATGAGCAAAAGTCGGGAAATGCTCGAATAGATCTTGTCCTCCAAACACTTGATGCAGCTTCCAAGACCTTTACTCCTAGTACCCCCTAAGTACCCCTTCATTGACCAGTTTCTAGAAATATTTGTTAAGTTTTTTGTTGTTTTGGCAGATGTTTTTGTTTTCTTTTTTTATGTGGTTGGGATGAAACACTACTGCTCCCGTTTTAACAAGTCCAATGTTGCCTTTTGATTTTTTAAAGCAAAGGCATATTAAAGTTTTATTAATATCAGTTCTATCCTCTTTTATTATATCAGTACTTTACTTCTGTGTTTCTATTCTCTATCATGTTTGTGTGCACATATGTGGCATGAATTAGCTTAGCTGGACTTCTTTGTGCTGTTATTCTGTTTGTGTTTTTTAATGATGCCAAAAGGGGAAAAATAATATGGTCATCAACTCAGGAGGAACACATATGTTACGAAAGGGCATAGAGTCAGGGGAACCTGTGTTCCCCTGTTACTTAATCTGATTCGTACTGCTCTAAATCCACTCTATAAATGTTAAGTTTGTCATCATTAAAAAGGGGAAATTGATAGGCTTTAAATGTTCTTGCCTTATGTTTTGATGATCTAACAAACTTACTATTAAGAATCAGATAGGGAATCTGACCCACTCGAACTACACTGCAAGCTTAACGGATTCCAGCTAAAGGTGAACTACTACAGGTTCAGGAGCTTGGAACCCAAACAAGGACCTGATACCCTTGTGGTTTTCTTATAGCAGTAAAAAGTCAATTGGACACAGCTGGAAACGAAGTGACTGACTGCACTGTTTCTGCCGCACTGCACTGTTTCCAGTGCACACTCATTCTCTGACCAACTAAAGTGTTCACATCATTTCAAGTGATGTGATAAAGGTGTACTTACAATTAGTTTATACAAAACATCACTTGAATGTTTCAGTTTCTCATTCAAGCTTCTTGCCAAAATAGAGAAATCAATCCTCACAAGCTTGAAGAACAAAGTTGAACGCAACTACGGACCAGTTCCTAAAGTTTGCTTGTTGTTGTCCTAGTTGAGTTGTAACTTTGTGATTGTACTTATTGTATCTCCTAAATTGCTTAGCTAGAAGCGTTGATTAGGAATCATCTTGTAAATCCGTAAACTCCTTGAGTTTATGTTGTGACTAGGTTTAGTCATAAGCAAAAGCCTTTGTAAATGTAGAGTGACAAAGTGGCTTGTGGTGAGAGCATCACAAGTTAGTAAAAGTCTTTGTAACTAAGAAGTCAAAAAGTGGCTTGTGGTAAGAGTACCACAAGTTAGTTGAGTAAATTCTTTGTAATGGAGTCATTACAAAAGTGGCTTGTAAGAGGTTTTTACAAGTTAGTGAAGTTGAAAGCCTACAGGTGTAGGTCGTGGTTTTTTGATTCCCTTGTGTGGGATTTTTCCACGTAAAAATCCTCTGCCTTATTTACATACAGTTTTATTAGCATTCTCAACAGAATCTCGTAGAGGACTAGGTACTCTACTCTTTGGTGGACGCACACAAACTAACACTTTTTTTCTCAACTTTCCAGTACTTTAGCTTTTTTTTCTCTTTCTCTTTTACTCTTTCTTTTGTTACCCAAATGAAATAAGAATTATGTTAGAGTAGGCCTTTCACTTTAAAATCTGAATTTTTTGAAGTGCTTTTTAGTTCTTTCTTTCATAATTTATTCAAGAAGTTCTACTCAACCGTTAAAGTCTACCTAGCTTATTTTTCTAGTTATACAAGTCTGATGGAGAGGTGGATCTATCTGGCTTGGCTAGAGATGTTTGAAGCAATCAAGTAGGAGATCCTCTCTAGGCATATCAGTCACGAACGAGAGATTTGTGAATATGTTGCTACTATATTTACGCAAATATAATAGGGGTAAGATCTTTGTACACACTATCCTCCCCAGACTCCACTAGTAAAATTTTACTGGTCGTTGTTGTTGTTGCTGCTACTATATTTACGCACACCTTAGATTTTGCTTTTCTTTCTTTATTTTCTTTCTGGTCTGAATCCCTTGTTTTACTACTTCTAGTAAAGGTTCTAATTTCTGACTTAGGCGTTTATTCTGGTCTGGTTCCAGCGCAAGGTTCTGTAAGCTGGCTTGTTGTCTTTGGTTTTACCCAGTATTTAAAGTGATCGGGAACGACAAAAATTTTGGGTGCACATTTCCTTTTATGATGATTCTTGAGGAGAAATTTTTTTTTTATGTGAAGCAGAATTAAGACGGAAATGTCATTTTTCTCAAACTACTATATATGAGACTTCGGGTACGGCCCTTTTTTGTACTCTGCATGAATGCGGGATATTTTGTCACACATGAATTCCACCGAGGTTGTTCGCTCCGATCCAACATAAATATAAAATGTGCATTGCCGAGGGACGAACGGCGCGAACCATATATGCATCTATTACCCGCTCGCGAATCATACGTGCGATGCGGTCAAATATAAATTTATCAATAAATCATAAACCTTTCTTGATTTTTTTTAAAATAAAGACAATTCAACTTGAAACTCTTAAATCCGCGAAAATCCTCAATTTAGTTCCATTTGTTAAAATTAACAATTATAATCAAATAACGGTGTCCACAAAGCATGGTGTAAACCTAAAACTACCCAGACAGAAACAGGAATAGTAGATACGTACGGACCCTCGTCATGTTGTATGTACGTATCCCCCCACAATTAACAACACATATTAATTTAGTTCACCTATGGGGATAATTCTCTCTTACAAGGTTAGAAAAGAGACTTACCCCATCTCAAGGCCTACTTTACAGTCCAAGATTATGCCCAAAACCTCAATTTGGTGCCGAACAATCCAAAAATATTCAAATAGTGTAAAAACTAATCAATATAGGTTTAAAAGTTCATATCCCAACTATTAAAGAAATTTCCCAACTCTAAATGCAAGATTCCTAAAATTCATCCCTGGGCCCACATGCCCGGATTCCGAAATTTTTTGAAGAAAGTTGTTACCCATAACCTTAGGAACATAAATATATGATTTTCACTAAGTTCCATAACCATTTTCGTGGTAAAATCTCATTTTTATCAAAAACCTAGGTTTTCATCTAAACTCATGATTTTCACTAATTTACATGTTATAATCTACCCATAAACTATGTATTAAATTCACATTAGGTAGAAATTACTTACCTCACAAATCTAGGACGAAATCCCCTCCTCAAGAGCTCTCAAATCACCCAAGAGTGCAATAAATGACCCCAAAAATGCCTAAGTCCCATTTTTAAAACTCACTGCCCAACTGCCCCTTCATCACGATCGCGACCAAGCCCAGAAAAGGCTACGCGATCGCGAGAAGACCCACGCGAACCCGAAGCACTGGGTCGCCTACTCTTCGTGAACGCAAGGCCTAGAACGCAAACGCATAAGGCAACCAAGTGGCCCAAGCCCAGGCTTCTACGCGAACGCGACCTCCGCAACGCGAATGCGAAGGCCAAAGGATCCAGGCCTTCGCGAACACAGCCTATTTATGCGAACACGAAGGGAAAAAATACCAGCCCTCCAAATCCTTCATCGCGAACGCGAGAGTCCATCCGCGTTCGCGAAGAAGGAAACCAGAAGCAAAAATCTTGTGTCTTTCAACCTAGCTTTGGGTGGTCTGAAATGCACCCGAGTCCCTCGAGACCCCGTTCAACCACACCAGCAAGTCTGTAATAATAATGCGGACTTGCTTGAACTCTCAAAACGTGTAAAACAACAACAAAACCAAGGATTATACCTCAAAACCAAATTGAATCAAACTTTGAACTTCAAGTTTCCAAATCGCTTTAAACGCGCCAAATCATACTTAGACTATTCGGAATGACACCAAATTTTGCGTACAAGTCTTAAATGACATTATGGAACTATTCGTGGTCTCGAAATTTCATTCAGACCTCGATATCACCAAATCCCGCTCCAAACCAAATTTAAAGAATTTCAAAATCTTTCAAGAACCAACTTTCACTATTAGGCTCTAAAACGCTCCCGGGTCATCCAAAATTCAATCCGAACATACGCTCGAGTCCGAAATCATCATACAAACCTATTGAAATCGTCAAATCCCGATTCCGAGGTCGTTTACTCAAAATGTGACTGAAGTCAAACTTGGCCTTTAAGCCAACCTTAAGGAACTAAGTGTTCCTGTTTCAACCCGAACATTTCCAAATCCCGAACTAACCATTCTCGCAAGTCATAAATTATTAAAAGCAAGTACAAAAAGTCTTATTTAGAAAAACGGAGTCCTAAAAAGTAAAATGACCGGTCGGATCATTACACGAAATAACCTTGTCTCGGACTGCCTAGCGCCGGAAGCAGTTGCGTTTTCACGTCAATTCCTCTTTCAATTTTTGCTTTGAATCGTGTTTCATTTTTCTTGTCTCCCACTTGTAGGACAAACACCAAAGGGCGTCCCTCTCTTTCTCCTTTTTTTTCTTCGTTTATTTTCCTCTCTTTTTCTTCCGTATTTTATTTAATATTTCTCCAAATCTCTTTATCTTCATACTTTTTTATTTCTACATAGTCAAAATATAATATTAAGCATAAAATAGTAAAATTAATATTCAAAAGAGGATTAAAATTACTAGAATATGAGGCAATAATGGTTAAATATATACATTTTTTTACCAAACATCACAAGGTTAAGCAAGAGATTTACCTCGTTTTCAAGTCCACTTCTCGGGCCACCTCACTAATTGTCTCAAATCGATACCAAGAATCCGAAACTAGCCAAATATCGTACAAACTAATCAATATATGCAAAAAAAGTTCATAATTTAACTATTAGAGTAATTTTTCAACCCAATTTGGAAAGTTCATAAAAGTCACCCCCGGGCTTACATGCCCAGATTCCGGAAATTTTTGTATATAAATATTACTCATGACTTTACGAACTAAAATATATCATTTATACCCAACTCTAACATCAATTTCGTGGCTAAATCTCATTTTTAATAAAACCCTAGGTTTTCTAACAAAGTCCCATAATTTTCACAATTTCCATATTAAAATCTATCTATATACTGTGTATTAAACTCACATTATATGGAAATTACTTATCTTGAGATGCTAGGTGAAAACCCCTCTCCAATAAGCTCTAAAATCGGCCAAAAGATGTAGGAAATGAAGAAATGAGCCTAAGTCCTCTGTTTTAAAAATGTTTCTGCCTAGTGATAAGTCCACCCGCGATCGCGAAGGCAAAAGCTACCAATCGCCTAGAAAGCCTCTTCGCGAATGCAAGTCATAAAATAGTAAAATTATATAGAAAAAGTCTCAAATAGGAGAATGGAGATCTAAAAAGCAAAATGACCGGTCGGATCGTTACAATAATAAAGCTAGTATTGGCATCAAGGGAATGGACGACATCTCTAAGACACTTACTATTTAAAAGATGGTGGCATTTTAGAGTCACCAAATCAATGTGGGCAAATTTTTTAATGGCTAAATATTGTCCTAGAATGCATCCAATTGGTAAGAAATGGTGTAATGGCAATTCTCAAGCATGGAATATGGACTAGAGATAATTGTGAAAAGCAAATCACCTGAAAGATTGATGTTGGAAACTGTAGTTTTTGGTGGAACAACCAGACAAAATTGGAACCTCTTGCACATATATGTTCTAATTTCAACACTGGAAATAATGCCAAGAAGAAAGTCAAAGATTTCATGATTAATAACAGGTGGGATGCACAGAATCTGTACATTACCCTACCTAGTCAAATTGCTCTACACATCATGTCTATTGAGTTGGGCCAAGAAGACAAGGAGGACTATTCTATCTGAAATGCTACAGAGGATGGTCACTTTATAAATGAGTCTGCTTGGAATCTGATCAAGAGACATAGGCTAATCAATGACACCTTCAGCAAGATATGGCACAAGTCAATCCCATTCAAGCAATCCTTTTAGAGGATTTTCTTTGGTAGAATTCTATTTAAGGAAGGTCTTACCAGGTTTGGTTCTCAAAAAAGTAAGGAATGTAGGTGCTGCCCGGTGCCTGGAGTGGAAATATTACAACATGTTTTTGTGGAAGGAAGATGTGTGAAAAGGAATGGGCAACCCTCTGGGGATCATACATCATCATTTACCTAACTGAGGATTACTTAATGTATGGTGGAAAAAGAAGGCTAACAATAAAGTGCACAAACTAGTTCTGCAAGCTCTTCCTATTACTATCTGTTGTTGCATGCAAATATGGTAATAACAGCTTCTATCTATATAGAATGGTTACTCAAAGTGTTTGGAGCATTAAAGTTGTGTTACAAGATGTCTTCCCTACTGTTGATACTAATGGCACTTGGGGAAATATTTGCACCTTGGTGGAGAAGCTCAAGCTGACTGTCAGATGTATAGCAGCTCTCAAGCACAAGTCACAACTGCTAGATTTGGAGTGGAATGGTGCATTCAACATGCGCATACTAACCTGCACGTCTAAATTAACTCTCTTATAGTTGCTAACATGTTTATCAATCAAGGCACCAACAACTTGAAGCTCAACTTATTATCAATGGCACCTCTGCAATGCTCAACAACACTAGCTATCACATTTCTCATTGTCTTAGGGAAGCGAATCAAATTGCTGATCTTCTGGCAAAAATGACATTCACAAGTGGAACTAGGACCTTATATCACTCTCATCAAAATCTGCCTAGAGAGGCAAAAGGGCTGATTTAACTTGATAAGTGGTAGTTTCCCACTTTCAGGAGAAAAATGTAATTTTTTTTGTTAGTTGATTCTCTGTATGTTGGAAAGGATTTTTTTGTATAGGCTACGCCTTTCCTTGATTACTTGACAATCACTTTTGTAGATTTGAGGCAGGGTAATATATCCCCTCTTGTCATTGTAATTTCATTTTTAATTTACATGGTAGGGGTCCAAGACAAACCCCCCACACCTTAGGCTCACAAACGAATGGTGATGGTTTAATTACAAAAAAAATATATATATATATATATATATATATAGTGATGAAAACTATATTAGAAATGTAACCTAGCTGTTACTTCAAAAAAAATTGGTGTGGAAACTACTGTTGAGGTAAACCATGTAGATGTTATGGAGTTGGAATATGCAGCTTCAACAGGGTATAAAGTGGTGAATGTACAAACTAAACAACTTCAAGTCTCAGCTGCGGGGATGGCTAATACTACTGCTGATCGAGAAACCAAGGCCACAAATAATGCAACAGATGTAGTAGTAGGACATGTTGTGCAATCTGGAATTGAAGCAGTTGCTATATGTTCAACGTTGGAGTATACTGTTGTATTGACTGCATCGGGGGAGCGACATTTGGTTGGGGCTCCTAAAACTACAGTTGCATTTGTTAATTTGGTTGAAAAACCAATAGGTAACGTGCAGAAAGAAAGGTATATGGCTGGGCAACAGGAAAACCAAGGAACTTCTACATAAAATAATATGCAAGAGGAGTTTTTGAATCAAGCAAACATTGCTAATAACCAACTAAAGGTAGCAGGGGCGGGACATAGTGGTGTAGGTGCACATTCGAAGTCTACTACTGCATTGAAAATAACTGTTGATCATGTTGTTGCACTGGTTGAACCAGTTGAGAAATCAGCAGCAGCAGGTACAACTCCTGTAGATGTATCTACTGTTGTTTTAGTTCCAGCTGAAATTGTTTCAACACCTATTGATGTTGGACAAGATACAAAGGAAGTTGGGCAGCAAATTAGTAAGAATAACTGGACAACGGTTTCCAGCAAAAAAGGCACTCCAAATAGAAAAAAATGATGCAGGTTGAGTAGATTTCGAGAAATTGTGCGAATCCTTTCAATGCACTAGCCAACGTGAATGACTACCATGAGAAGATTGGGAACACAATATCCTTAAATGATGGTCCTTTTAACCAACAAATAGTCCCAATTTCAAGCATTAACAAGGGAGGCAAAACCAGCAACCAGTTGGCTAAGGTTTCCGGAGAGCGACAAAATGCTATAAATAGCAGTGTAGCAGAAGTGTCAAAGGGCGAGCTTGTACCAAGGTCCAGCACTCCTACGATTCTTTTTTCCAGTTCACAAGTGGAAAACATTATCAAACAGGCCCAGGCAGAATTGGTAATGAACACCACCTTGGTTAAACAACCAATGGTGACGTTGAACACATCCGTGTTTGATGTCCCTTCTCAGTCAGTAGAGTCTTTTGGGGAGTTCAAAGGTGAATCTGGGCAGTTTGTCCTGTCAACTGGGAACAACAATGAGGTTATTCAACAAAAGGTAAAGGAAATGGCTATCAATTCTAAGTTGTGGCGTGAACAACGAGAGGAGGATGATGAAGAGGATTGGGGTAATGGGTTTGCTGGCTATTCATCTGAAGAAGGTGAGCAGGAGGTTGATCAGGAGAGTGCAGGTGAGGAGATCGATCCTCCAGTAAAGCCAAAGCATCATGAGGCAACAACATCAAGTCCCACGACCAAATTGAACATTCATGCTCCTATTTTCATCCTCAGAAACTCTCCTACTGCTGCTATGCCAGCTGCAGCAGCTAGAAGGTTGGTTAGCGCTGCGGAAACATGTGCCAAGCATGCCACTCCAGGTGTTAATACAAGTCAAATTGTGATTACACCAACACTTAAAATGCAGCAGCAACAAAATGATCTGCACGCCTCAACTAGTATTCATACTGGTGATCGCCCAGCAGCAACAAAACCAAATTCTGGGCAGCAGCAACTCACAACAACTACTCCAATTATTTCGATTGAGGAGAGACAACTACTGGATGCAATTGTAAGTACTGCTCCTCTACTTTCTTTAAGTCATACAGTCTCTTGCACTGGTCGTGGGAATATGAGCAGGAACAAATCACAAAAACAACAACAAAGTACGGCAAATATGGTTCCTGCACAAGCTGGAAATACATTGATGACTCAAGGTGTTTCTCAACACATGCCAAATCCAATTTTGGTAGGTAGAGATATATATGAAGAAGGGGAGGAAGATGATATCTTAAATCAATGCCGGGCAGAGGCATCAAGAAAAGGTGACCTATCACCTATGCATAGTGGAAAAATAAAAAAGGCACATACAAGGAAAAATAGTTGGGACGACAAGGTCAGTGATTTTTTAAATGTTAGGCGACCTCCAATGAGAGTTGCCAAACAAAAGAAGGTTGCCTCAACTACCTCAATGAGGTCCAACCGTTCAAAAAAGAAATGATGATTTTTGAATACTTTTTGAACACGGTTGAGGAAAACAACAAAGAACTGCAAATTGAAGATTTTACATGTTTGGAAAAGAAGGGACATGAACCAAATTGGTACTTCATTCTATTATACCACTTTATTAGTATTCTCATTTGTAATATCATCACAGAGTATATTATAAACTCTGTGATGATCATTGAATATTTGGTACTCTCCAGTTCTTATTTTTTACATGCGTGCTAGTAGGTGAGGCCTTTTCATTGCCTCAATAGGATTAGTAAGGTAAGGTTTAGCCCGGTTTGAGTTGCCTTGGTCCTATGCCTTTGGAAAAATATCCACACGGCTATGAGATTATATGCCCTCGTGAGACATTGATGGCAGCTACACCATGAATCCTCTACATGAGGCTGCCATCATAACGCAATGTGAGGCGCAGAGGAGTGATTATATAGCCAAGACATATAGGTAACAATATCGGTGCTATTGTCCCCCTTATTTGTATTGTTCCTAATTGTTGTATTTTCTGTTCTTTTTAAAACAAAACAAAAATGTAACCTACCATTGGTGAACAAACTTGAAAGAATTGGATTTGAATTTCAAATTTAATTTTTGTGTAAATTTAGAGCGAATGTTATCTAGACTTGCTGGAGATAATCTAAGGAGATTGTCTACAAAATTGACGTCATTTTGGTAGAGATTTAATTTGGACTGGATTGAATAAGAATTACAAGTAAAAATTACAGAAGAAGATCGTCATTTTAGCTAGCTACGTTTATAGACCTTTTTGTTATACATTTTTATACAAGGTTGATACATATGTATGCACTTTTACAAGGTAGCTAGATACACTAATTACATAGGTGTGTATACATTCTATATAATAATGTATAAGTAACAATGTATAAGGATGTATAAACATAGTTAAAAAAAATATTAGGTATGCGGGTATAAACTCATAATATGGCTACATGGGCGCAATACGTTGGCTATATACTTTTTAAAAGTTTCCTAAAAAGATAGTGTCATATAAAATGGAACGAAGGAAAGTACTAGCATACATAGGAGTTTTCAAGAAAATTTTATTTTGTGTCTCATACAACTGACACTAGTTATATGAGGCAATTTTTTTGTCTCACAGTTTTGTGGACCCAGAAGTGTAAGATTGGGGTCCACAAATTCGTGAGACAAAAAGGAACCTCATACAACTAATGTAAATTGTATGAGACACAAAATAAAACTTCTCGAGTTTTCAGGGGTTCATGAACCCTAGATACTCTTCTTTAAAACATTTATGACAACAGCGGGGATTGGGAATTGAAAAACATAATAGTCGATTTACTTCCACAATTGACATGTCTATTACTTCCGACGTCTCATATTATCAATCGTGGTTACTAAACAGTTATTTCAAATTATTTGTCACTTTAGAAGTTCAAGAAAAAATTAATTTTCTTTTTTTTCTTTTACCCTTAGTAATAATTATCTTTGAAGAGTACAAACACCTCAATTATGCACAACTTTGTTCAAATACCAATGAAAAAAGATTAAATATTAAGATATGAATAAAGGTAAAGTAGCCAAAATCTCTATCATAATTAATTTTTCTTAAGGAGTGTGTATAAGAGAATCATGATAGATAATATGAGACGGAAGGAGTAGGAACTTAATCGCTATATTCAAAAGTGTAAGTACATTTAATATGCTAGAACTTGTCAACAAGGAATAGAAGTCGAAAGAACAATTCCAGATACACATTTCTACTTGTATAAATAACAATGAAGACAATTATGTAGACTTTCAGATGAACAGGTTAAAAAAACTGTAAAATTGAGTTCTAATGCACCCTCATTATTCATATTACATATTTAATATCAAACAAGGTGGTGAAAGAAAGTGGTGAATCCATCTTCACCGTCTTTGATATCCAAGCTCTTAGCTGAATCTGGGTTTTAAAAATATAACCTGCTTCCTTTCATAATTCATCTTTTCAGCAATGGGGTCTCTTGGATTGAAATTTGAAAAGACAAATGAAGAAATGGATTTGGAATTTGATCCAAGTGCACCACCTCCATTTTAAGTTATTCGAGCTGCTATTCCTAAGCATAGTTGGGTTAAAAATCCATGGAAATCCCTAAGTTATGTTTTTAGAGATTTTACTATTATTGCTGCATTGGTAGCAATGGCAATTTATATGGATAGTTGGTAATTTTTGCCACTTTTGTTGGGTTGTTCTGGGTACTATGTTTTGGGCAATCTTTGTTATTGGACATGATTGTGGTCATGGGAGCTTTTCAGACAGTGCATTTCTAAATAGTGTGGTTGGACAGGTACCCAGGGCGGATTTAGAAGGGCAGAAGGGTATGCGAACCTACTTCGTTGAAAAATTATATTGTATATATAAGGCAAAATCTAATTTTTACTTCTATATATTATGTTTTGAACCTCCTTGCCATAGCGCAAAAGCTTAGTGGTCAAGGGGTTCAAAACATTTGTAAGATCATTGGTTCAATGGTTCAATTCCCACCGGCTACAATCTTCTTTTAACTTTTTTCTTTTTGAACTCCCTTAGTAGAAATCTTGTCTCTGCCACTGCTTGTACCCTACCATGGATGGAGAATCGGCCATAAAACTCACCATCAAAACCATGGAAATGTAGAAGCTGATGAATCTTGGGTGCCGATGCCAGAAAAGCTATACAAAGAACTTGATTTTACAACCAATTTTTTTAGATTCAAGATTCCATTTCCCTTGTTAGCATACCCAATAAGCAGTTCAGGCAAAAAAGGTTCTCATTTTAATCCATACAGTGATTTGTTTCAACCTCATGAGAGAAAATATGTTGTAACCTCAACATTGTGCTGGACTGTCATGGTGGCTCTCCTCTACTATCTTTACACTGTTGTCTGTTCTCTTCTTCAACTGCTTAAGCTTTATGGTTCCCTATATGATTTTCGTGATGTGGTTGGATTTTGTCACATATTTGCACCAGCATGGCCATGAGCAAAAGTTACCTTGGTATCGTGGTAAGGAGCCATAAAATCAACATTCAGCATGATATTGGCACTCATGTTATTCACCATCTTTTTCCTCAATACCACAGTATCACCTCGTTGAAGCGACAAAAGCAGCAAGGCCAGTATACTTGGGAAGTGTTACATGGAGCCAAAAAAATCAGGAATATATAATTCCATCACTTGATTGGAAATTTAGTGAGAAAGCATGAAGAAGGACCATTTTGTTAGAGATCAATAGAGAAATTGTGTACTATCAGACTGATCAACAACTGTTCAAATTATTTGGGAAAAGGCTGAGTGACTATTCACCAGCCTAATGTTACAGAAACATAATTTCTCAACAACAAATATTTCCAACAAAAAAAAATATAGGACCTCTGCTAAGCTTATAAACTCTCTGCGCAGCCATACAATAATTATGATCTTGAAAACCCTTATTTTGAATTTTACATGTATGTGGGGAACTAGATCTTTAACTTCTTTTTTCCACCATGTTTGTAAGGTCCAAAGTCTGAAAATTATGAAATTAAGTAGAGTGCAAATCTTAGTTCAAAGAGTTTGTATAACTCTAATAAAAGCAATAATACCAAATAATAGATCTTACAATTGTTGCAGGAATTAATTAAACACAAATATAGTCACATTTGATGTCTGAACTCTAATGCAGGTCGCTAGACCCTACTACAGGGAGGAAAATGTAGTTGCAGTGTACTGATATGATCATGGCACAGATGGCTGTCGAACTAAAAAGTTTTGATAGATTTTATTTGTAATGGAAACACTTTGCTCAAGACTATATATAGGACAAAATATGCTACTAAAACAAGTCCCTAGCAGTGTGTAATATATGTAATACATTCTCTATTAGTGTGTGTGTGTGTGTGAAAGGCAGTTAAACACAAC
The DNA here is from genome assembly GCF_000393655.2 of Nicotiana sylvestris. Lineage (NCBI taxonomy): Eukaryota > Viridiplantae > Streptophyta > Magnoliopsida > Solanales > Solanaceae > Nicotiana > Nicotiana sylvestris. The sequence goes on from NC_091065.1 coordinate 25,092,764, forward strand.
ATATATGGTAAACCAAAAAGGCAGCATGTTTTGCAGATACAGAAAGTGGAAGACATTACCATGGTCTTGTAGAAGACTTCTAATAAAGTGCCAGCTTCAAGATCACCCCAATAATTATGAGGGGAAAAGCCACGAATAAGATTGATGATTATGGTCAGTGGCGAAGCCACATGCTTATTAGGGTGGTCAGTTGTCCACCCTTCGTCGAAAAATTGCACGTAAAACATTACGTTTTAGAGGTATATAACACATATTGAACACCCTTTGTCGGGATTTCTTTTTCACTTCTTTCAAATTTAAATACCCTTAGATAAATTCCTAGCTTTGTCACTGATTATGATCATCACCAAAGACCTGGCTAGAGGGGCAGAAAGAAAGATGTAGCCAAGGACCACTTGCCAACTTTTTCTCTTCCAATAAGAATAACCATACTATATACATATTACTGTAAATGTGTAAGAGTCGGCAAGTCATCCTTGGCTGCAACTCTTACTTCCTGTACCAACATGCAAGGTCATTTGATGATATTGTTTTCAAATGATCTCCTTCAACTGAGCAACTCTATCATAATGAGATGCGGATCTAGGGCAGATTCTATAAGTTTAACTATAACTCATTGCTTTTGACTCGAACTATATATAAAGAAACAACTCTATCATACTTCAGCAACCTAGTTGGTGATGACTCTTTCAAGAGCACCACAGATTTTGGTAGTAGCGGAGTCAGAAATTCTTATGAAATGAAAGGGTCCAATTCTACCCTTTTTATTTTATGTAGATCCACCACTCTTTCTTGGTGATGGTAGCGTTCATGTGAGTATATATACGCACTTCAAACCTCACTGTTAAGTCTCTTTTTTTTTCTTTTTCTTTTTCTTTTTCTTTTTTTCTATGTCTAAAAATATATAGATGCCCAGTGATGAAGACAGCTCGAGGAACTGTCCACAAATTAATGGACCAGAGATTAATTTATGTGAAGGGATAAGGTTCTTTTATCATCATCACCGCTTACCCTTCATTTTCTGTCACCCCTTAAAATTTAGATCAAGCTACATTTTTCAAATAAATAGTAGTAGTAGTAGTACCAAATTGATAAGTAAGAAACCATATAAAAGTTTAATTTTATTTTGTGAAATAATGTATATATTCCATTTTTATAACTTTAGAGCTGCAAGTAGTAGTTGCACGGTCAACTCTTTCTATAACAGCCTCGTTTGTTCCGATATTTTTTGGCTTTTATAGTGAATACTTGTTATACACCTATAACAACATTTGACGTTTAAATATTTTTTGGCTGTTATAGATAAAAATTATCCAAAAATCAATTATTTTTCCTTTTTTAATATTACATATAAAAGATAAGAAAATTATTCAAATTTAAAATCCAAAAGATATGCATATTTCACTAGTTAAATATAGAAAAAAGCTAATATATTATTAATAAATTCATAACTAGAAGTATAAAGATTTAAACTCTAAGACGGACATTTTAAAGCTACCTAAAAATTATTTTTTTCCAAGATTGCTGGAAGAACTTTATAATTGTAGCTTGTTTCGTAGATTGCATTCTCTTACTAGCCATATTACACTTGAATTGCCGAAGATTCATGTCCAAATTTTCAGTAAAAAGGTATCCAATAGTTTTTCCTTGAAGATAATCTAAGAGCTTAACAATTAAATTTTCTATAATATTTTTTGGAATTTGTCCAATAGAAAAAATATCATGTGCAAATCTTTAAATCTGATATCTTATACAAGATAGAAATTTTGTTTAATGGAAAAGATTGTGTGCATATTTTATAATTATTATTAGTAATCTTAAAGATTCTATATGATTGTTATAGAGGGGTAATTTCACAAAAAGCGTTCTGCTATAAATATGGTTGTTACTGTTATAGGTAAAAAGTTGTTATAGAGAGGTAAGATTAACTTTAGTGAATGATTGTTATATAGGGATGTTGTTATAGAGATGTCTAACTATATTTTTTTTTTTTTATGGTTCCAATTTGGAGTGTCTCATCATGTAACTATATTACACCATATTTTTTATTTTTCTCCTAGCTATCTGTTTTCTGTGCTAAACTCATGATAATATTATATGATACATTTAAGAGGGGATTTTGCAGAATCTGCGCATCTTCATGATATATTGGTGGCAGGCTAATAGAAACTAATGTCCTTTAGCTTTGTTATAATTTCAAAATTTTAGGTCAAAAATCATGCGAAAGCCATTCACTTAGTCACGTGCATGCAGCTTTGCGCATATCCCTACAGTCCCTCGAAAAGGCAAAGAAAGAAAGATTATGAGAAAATGACGTAAAAAGTAGAAAAGATACGAGAAAAGGACGTTGAAAAGAAGAAAGATATATAAGAAAAGGACATCAAAAAGAGTGGCATCTCTTCTCCCCAAAAATTAGGAAATACGGGGCTCTAATAATTAGAGAAAAGAAAGCATGATATTTAAAATCTCAACCACAAACTTTATATTTCACAAATAGGGTAATTATATTTCACAAATAGGGTAATTACTCGCGTCCAGGTCTGTGGTATAATACATATGATTCAAAATAGACTTATATCTTAAAATCAAAACGTACGCATTTTATCTGTGAAGATTCCGGTGGAATGGTAAGTACTTATTCATTCACGGCTAGAAGTATCGGGTTCGAATTTTGGGTATGAAATCACCTTAATTTGTTAAGGATGTTGACTTCCCGCGCATTAATAGGCCCCAATGTGAATACCGAATAAAACTAATTTTTTTTTTTAAAATGCATTTGAATTTACCAAACTCCGTTTGGGGGAGAAAAGAGAAGGTGTTGCAACGGATGGAAAAGAGAGAGACACTACTAGAATTCCGGAAAAAAACGATCAAAGTTGGTCTGTCAAGAAAAGCGACCAAAGTTGGTCGCTAAATTGGCGAAAATAATAAAATAGTTATTTGATATAGATTAGCGACCAAGGTTGGTTGCTACTTGGTCACTAATTTCGTCAAAATATTGACCAGACTGGTCAGACTTGCTTGGTCAAAAGTATACAGAGATTAGCGACCAACGTTGGTCGTTACAGGGGAACTCACTTATAAAATTATAATAATTATAATATTATTTAAAAAAAATTATAAAATATAAATAAATATAATTTAAAATTAGAGACCAAAGTTGGTCGCCAATTAAGGGGTAAGCAGATAGCGACCAACTTTGGTCGCCAAATATGGGACCCAGTTATAAAATTTTAATAATTATATTTTTATTTAAAAAATTATAAAATATAAAAAAATATAATTCAAATTTAGCGACCAAAGTTGGTCGCTTAAAAAAATAGAGACCAACTTTGGTCGCTAATCTGGGACCCAGTTCTAATGTTTAACAATTATATTATTATTTTAAATATTATATAAAATATAAATAAATCTGATTTAAATTTAGCGACCAACTTTGGTCGCTAATTTAAATTTATGTATATTTAGCGACCAAAGTTGGTCTCTTTTCAGGTCAACAATGGTCAAAATTAAAAATCACTTTTGTATATATATATATATATATATATATATATTAATAATGAATTAAAACGTCTCAACATATATATATATATATATATATATATATATATATATATATATATATATATATATATATATATATATAAGCTATATTCGATATAATATTAGCTAATGCACTAAGTATTAGTATAGTATATATAGTAAAATTTATGAGTTTTCAGGAGAAGAAGTTGGGGCATCCGATGAACCAAGATGAGCTATTGAAGGAGACTCATATTGTAAAGAAGAAGAAAGAGACGGATCAAGAAAGGTGGGTCGAGGGACGAGCCTCGACTGTACATGTAAGTTTTCACTTTTCATTAAGTATTTTGATTTACTTTTATATAAATTTTGAAATACTAATTCAATGTAATTTTTCTTATAGGGTCGTTTCACAGCTGAAGTGGAGGAATTCATACGCAGTCAGCCACCTAGTGAGTCGGGCGACCCAATCCAACCTTCGGACGAGGATGCTGAAAGAATCTGGATGCAGGCTGCTGGGGGTCCAAAATGGGGGAAGGTATACGGGCTTCCTACTAAGAAATTTCATCGCTATAAGTGTGGAATGCAAGGAATAGGGACTTCCTCGCAAGCCGAGCAACTTGATGGGGAGAGCCTCTCCTCTATGCAGGAGACTGTGACAAAGCTCACATCCAAGCTAGAAGTCGCCAAGGAGAGAGAAAAGAATAGAGATGCTCAGTACATTGGCATGCAAGAGCAGATCAAATCTCTCCTAGCTTCTAGCAGTTTTCCGATTCCCCGGTCTCGTGACTCATCGCCAAAGGCTCGCCTTCCCCGTGCTCATTTCTCCCGTCCTCCCCGTGATTGTTCCTCCCATCCTAGACAAGTACACCCTTCTGGATACCGTCTTGGTGAAAGTTCATCAGACGGTGATGATAATGATGTACAAAACAATCCTTGACTTTTATACACTTTCAACTAGACAAATACAATCGGTTTTCAAATGGACTTGTAATAACAATTAACTTAGTTTGGTTAGCTTAATATGTTACTTCTATAGAACTTTATAGTTTGTTAGTTTTAATGTTGTTGTTGTTGTTATTTATTGTTATTGTTGTTGGCATAAAATGTCTATTTAGGATTTTTGGTAAGCTGAAAGGTGGTGTAGCTGTTAATACAGGCATTTTCTGCCAAAAATATACCAAGAAAAGCGACCAACTTTGGTCGCTAGTTGGTCGCTTTTCCCTGGAAAAAAACAAATTTCTGGTAAATGGCGGTCGTTATTCCGTTTTAAAAATAATAATTTCTGGAAATATAGCGACCAACGTTGGTCGTCTACAACTAAAAAATAATTAATTCTTGCATTTTGCGACCAACTTTGGTTGCTTATTTTTTTTAAAAAAAATAAAAAAAATTAATACTAAAGCGACCAACTTTGGTCTCTAATATCCAGATTTTAAAAAATAATATTTTCTTTTTAGACCAAAGTTGGTCGCTTTTTTTTATTAATAATAAATAAAAAACGTAATTTACCTGTGGAGACCAACTTTGGTCGCCAAATTTATATTATTAAAATAATAAGGCGACCAAAGTTGGTCGCTTTTTTCTTTACCGGAATAGTTGGTCCTTTTACCTTAGAGATCAAAGTTGGTCGCTAATTGGCGACCAACTTTGGTCCCTAAGGTAAAGGGACCAGCTTAATATTGATCAGGCCTGTTTGGTCGCTTTTTGGCCAATAAGCGACCAACTTTGGTCACTTTTCCTGATCGCAAATTAGTGGATTTCTAGTAGTGAGAGGGAGGGGTATTGAACTTTCAAATCCACAAGATGTAGTAACCATTGGCGGATCTACAATCATAGTTGCAGGTTAGACAGATATCAAAACTTCCGAATATATATATATATATATATACATACAGCATCATCATGTGGATAAGTGGGAGTTTAGGAGGACGAATTGAGATAATTCGGCCGGAAATAAATTAGTTATCCCTTTACACGATTTGTTTTAAAAGTGGGACGATTCAACTTCCTTTTATACAAATTTCATTCGCATCCCGGAATTAAAAGTGGATCATCGAACAAAGACTTAATCCCTCATTTCTGCTAGTTGTATGTACTTCTTGTTTAAGAATGAGTTCATAATTGGAGTAAGAGGAGTAACCAACTAGGTTTTCATCGTCTGGTTCCTTCTTATGTGTGTGCACATGTGTAAAATAAAATAAATAAATTTAGATATGTATGTCAGAACTCACAACATCTAAATTCAGAATTTAGAGGAGCATGTATATTCAAACACATTAGATAGCGCATAAATCGTAAAACGAGAACTTTCTTGTTCTTCTTGAAGCGAAAACGAAAGTCAATCACTGGTCGGTGGTGGTTGTCATGGTATGTTGGAATAACCGCCTAATTTTACAATCTAAACCCTAAGTGGATTGAGAGAGAAAGAGCATAGAAAAATGTTGCAGAAAGTCTATTTTGGGTTCCCGAGACATATAAATACCATCTATGTCCATTTAGAAGTAGTTTATTACAAAAATTGGCCAATTCTTAAAATACTACTAATATTAGCCAAATATTACCAGTATTAGCCAATTAGTTATTTGTAGCCAAAAAAGGTCAAATATTTGCTTTCTTTCGGGTGGGTGTTATTAGAATAGATTGGGTACATCTTAAGGAGCTTGAATCTCAATTTTGAGATGATTTGGTAGAGTTTTGAGATAGTTTGAATTGAAAATTTGAAGTAGAAGATGAACATGAAAAAAATAATAGGTGTATCACACTGTGTATTACTTGTATATCACATATGTATCGTATTTGTATCAAATGTGTATTACATGTATATCCATGTACACTTGCGTGTGAGATACATGTGTGATATATGTTTGATATATGTGTCGCAGAAGATTTTTTTGAACTCGATTTTTAACTACAATTTTGATATCAAATCAGTCCAAATCACCTCCAATCTTCCTCAAATTTTGTATATTGACTCGTCTATATGTTTTCAATAAATCTCAACCATACCCATTGAAAGTCTTTTTTTCTTAGATTTTTGGAATCCTGTATGTTTGTGTGTGTGTATATATATATATATATTTCATCAGCTTATTTGCAACCACATCCATGAAATTTCCTTTTTGTCTTGCATCTAATGTTGTTAATGACGCTTAAAAATATAGAAGGATATTTTTATGTGTGATTCTTGGAGAGAAAGAACTTTATTTCTTTGGGTTTTCAATTTTTATGTGTTTGACTGGTTTCGATAAGTCTATGATTAATGGCTAGAGGTCAGTAAGTTGGGATTTTTTTGGGACATTTATGTAATATTTCTTAAATAATAATCTAATGGGCATTAAAACACCCCAGGGTGGACCCAAATTTCCTTCTTAATAAATTGTGATACTAGACACTCCGCAATACTGCCTCCTCCTCAGCCTTACAAATTCCTACGACTTCACATTATTAACAACTAAACGAGTAAAGGTGTTAATTGTACAGTGCACTCAGTCTCAGACATGCAGAATTTAGATGGGACAAACCTTGGCAATATAATCGAAGTGGTAAAAAACCCTATCCAAAGCAAAGATAAACCCATAAAGAAATGTATTATTTTTTACAGCAGGAGGATGACATGACTGGTGAGATTTGGTTGATAACAGAAAATAGTAGTAGTATCATGATCTTGGGAATATCAACTTTGCAAAAGGAGGTGGGTAAATCTCAAGGAGCAATGCCGCAGCTAACACAGAGCTGTTCTTTAGCAGAAGGATGGTGTTGGCTCTTGCTTCAACGTACTTATTTTAAAATTAGTAAGTTTATTTAGTAAGTTTCCTTTTTTTCATTCATTTCAAACGAGATTCGAGGCGTGAATTCTTTATCCTGTGTGCCAGGTACTGTTTTCTACTTCTTATTGGCTTTTAGAAACATAAAAGCAAAAGTGCAAAGAACATAGGATTTGTGAGAATGCCCTACCAACTCAATGATGATCCATTAATAAACTCGACTTTCTGAGATTAAAACATAGTATCACAAGTTATAAGGAATTGAATTATATTCACAAACTCTTTGTGGAAGTAGATATTATATCCCGCACCGGCACCGTCCTAGAAACTTATAATGCACTTTAGCTCCGTTTAGACAAATACTATTATTAATCAACTTCACTTTGCTTTCAATTGAGCAGATTATCAACGGGATAATTCCAGGCAAATGGTAAACCTCTTTATGAGTGAAGTGCAGCAATAGCCACCTTTAAGCCCGCTATTTAAAATATATCAACATTTTACAATGTATTTAAAGATTAGCCAATTCAGCCAAACTTTAGGATTAAGTATCCTGAATTTGGAAACTCAGGACTTAGTGTCCTGAATATTTGAGCTGCTAATTTGAAATTCAAGCATAAGTGTCCCGAATTTCTAAATTTAGGACATAAGATTCGAACTTCTGGACACAATTTTCGAAATTTAGGACGCGATGTCCTGAAATTTGAGCTAAATTGACTAATTTTTAAATAGATTGTAAACTGTCAATATATTTTAAACAACATACGTAAAAGTGGCTACATGGTGTCATTTCCACCCTCTTTACCAACACAGTGAGGTAGTCCACATATTCCGTCACCACCACAACGCATTTTGTATCCTGCTATTGGTATATCAGTTGAGGCTAAGTGGCAATGTAGAGAGTTTTCTATAATCAATTAGTACGAAGTATTTGGTTTGCAGCCTCCAACTCGCGATTGGGGCGCTCTACCATCTCCCACTTGAATACTCGCCTTTCTGTCAGTGCCAGAGATCAAACTGACGTGTCTTTAACACTGAAGAAAGCTCTTTGGGTGCCGTTTAAGATTGAAATGGCATAAAACTATGCAACGACATCAACCTTTCAGATGTTTAAGTTTGAGAGAAAGCTACAATATCAAGGCTCGTGCTTTCTTTGATAACAAAGCATCTCAAGTCTTTATTACAATGGGGCAAACAGTAAACTAGGGGCAGGCAGCTGAAACTCAATACATACAAGATGATATCTAACCAAAAAATAAGAGGAATGGCCATAACATTATTGAACGTCACACTCTCTACACTGCCAATACAAGGGAACGTTGCTTGAGAAATAAACAAAAACTACAGGGTTATGCATAGCAATAAAGATACAAGCCCATTACTGCAATCAGAGCACCTCAGAATATGAATTTATCTTGCAGAAGATAGCGCCTCAGAATATGAATTTATCTTGCAGAAGATCTAATGATTATGAATCTGTAGGGGCTTCAAACCTTGTAGGAGTGTCGATTCCCATCATGCAGCAAAGACCGGATATCAAAATTATAAGCAAAACAATTGCCTGGAACACAACGTGAAGCAGTAATGTGAGCAAAACCCAATCAAAAGCAATAAACACCAAAAGCAGCGGCAAGGAAGAGAAAAAAAGAACATGATCTTGACATGATCGCAACAAGAAAAAAGCACTAGAAGAGCTTTGGACTGTGGCCAAAGGTGTATCAACTTACCACAAATATGCCTTCCAAAAATGAGGATTTAATTTGGCAAACTCCATCACAGCCATTAAGTGATTTATTTCCATGAGTACCTTCAGCTAGAAATCTTTCTACCTCCCTATGAGAGGGGAACTGAATTGACCTAAATGGATCTGATACATACAGTGCAGTGTATTTTGCTCCCAGATTCTCCACGTAACTGAGTAGTTCAGATAAAACTTCTCCTGCAAGTTTATCGAGTTTAAGGACCAATACAACCAAGAAAGATATTAACCATATTTTTCATTAATATCATACCTTCGGAGGTTTGTTCTTCAGCCCCTCCCAGAGTACGGTGACCTTGGTCGCAGAGAACAATCAAATTTGGCTGCCCTTTGGATTGTTTAGAGATCCTTGATAGCAGGTAGTTCTGTGAACATAAGACAGATGAAAATATTATTACATCCATAAAACAAGAAAACATAGTTCTGTGAGCATAAGACAGATGAAAATATTATTACATCCACAAAACAAGAAAACAGAATATACATACATATATATATATATATATATATATATATAACAGAATATACACACACATACACACACGAACTGTAGTAGCTGTGGTGAACATAGCCACTGCAGAGAACTCCGAAAAATGTCACTTTTTTTTCTTTTTTGGGCGCCTCATTATCAATAGAATAGAGATTCCTCCATTATTAACCTGAACTGAAAGGACATCGGTAAGCTTCTCGAAACTTTCACCCTCCACAGAGCATGACTCCGAGAAAGCAATGTTGCTGGCCTCAAGACCATGCCCACATGTGTTGGTAAATTCTGAAATCAAAGAGCTTTCCACTGATTCTCTCTCCTCTGATGCATCAATGTAGGGGAAAGCCAAAGAAAAGTTGGACTTTGCAACAGAGACCTGCTCACAACAAAATTTTGACCAGAACTAAGTTAATCAAATTGAACTTGTTCAATAAATCAAGAACCAAGCATAATATTTTTGATTCAGGGAAATAATTTCAGAAGTTGGGAGACTTCTAATTACCTTCAGCAAGTCCACAAGCTCGGAATTGGCATTTTTGGGTCTAGCAATATCCACAGATTGCAGCTAAACAACAAAAAGACATTTAGACTCATAGCAAGATAGAAACTTTCAGAAAGTAAAATAAAAACATGCAAAGGCCTTGTGCTAACAAGGTCCCATAAGGAAACTGCAGCGCAGCAGTACTTTCCATTAATGCGGGCTTAAAGTTCATTTCACCGGCCCAACTAAAATACCCTTCCAATGCCTAAATGAATCAACTGGAATTGTATGTATCAACTCAAATACTCGGGGTTAGTTTCACAGCCACCAACCACAAAGGGTTTTATTCGTTACTCAGGATACAAATATGTGCCAAACACCGTTTCCGCGACTTGATATTTTTGTGGAGCATACTAAATTCTGCAGGTAGGTGGTTCAGAATCTTGCCTTCTTGTTTGCTCCAAACATATGAAATTAAGACCCAAATGGCTTAAATAAAGGTTTTTTGGTAATTTAATTACAGGGAAGTACCATAAAATATTGTTACTCTTCCCCTAATACTAAGAGATTCCTACCTGTTTCCCAACAAAAACAAATGCAAGATCCAGATGCTGTCCAGCTTCTTTTCCTGAGCACTAAGGAAGATCATAGACCATTAGTTTCCTTCAGAGACTGAATCCAGAGAAAAATATTAGGAAAGCAAGAAATCTATAGAGCTTAGGAACACAAAGTACCAGCAAGTCCGACCAACCACCCTCAGCCATAACAGACTTGGCTAAATCCTTCAGTGAAAGGGTTCTGTAGTTGACAGCTTCACTTGAGGCAACTCTGTAACATAAGAAATATAAAATTGATCCCTTGTCAACAATCACCATAAATGTGTGGCAGATGCAGTTCAGATAAGTTTCTATTTGGTGTGGATCCCCTTTAGAAAACACATGTACCTTCCCACGTTAGACATGGAATACAAAAGAAGCGGCATAAATAGGATATTAACCTGTTGTCACAAATCACTCATTAACTAGGCTGTAGGGCACACCAGTACATCACATATTGGTTTTTCAAGGACCTAAATGGCGTTTCTAGATGGTTCACATGGCTGTGGACTTCTGTTTCAACTATAACTCAGCTACGAACTCTGCTGAATTTCTGAGACGCCATGAAGTGGTATTGGGAGCATGCGGATTTCAGAGAGCAGCTCTGTAAGTCCTAAATGTAACTATTTTCTGTAGGTCCTTTACTCTTTAGTCTACCATCTTTATCAAATGAAAAAAGATCTTAAACATGGCTATAACTTACACAACCTAGCCTAAATTGTTTTGATAAGTAAACCCAGCCAAAATTAGGAAGTCATTCTGGCCTAAAAATAAAGTTAATCGTCTTCTATTTAATTACTAACTACAAAATCTCCTTGAGTAAACAAAACATACCACTTTTCTTGTATTCAGTTGTTAAAGACACAAAATCACACAGAGAATTGATCCGCAGGTTTAGGAATGAGGTGTCTAGCAAGATCCTTTTGTGTTGGGGGGGTTCTAGCATGACTTGTGCTTATAATGGTGAGAAATGATTCTCAATCTTGAAGCTCACAAATAGTTGCTTCTAGGTCATGTACGATCTTTTGGAATGAGCCATGAGGAGAGGGAGGAACTGCTGGGTCTGCTGGAAACAATAACAGCACGAAAGGAGCTACTAAAATTTATGAAGTTGAGGCTATAACATTAGAACTTTGGCAGGAGTAGTTGAGGCATTAGAAAAATGATGGGATGACTTCACTAGTTAGTAATGATAGAGCTTTTAGAAGCTTGAATGGTAGCCAGAATTTGTGATTGTCACTAAGATTTGATATAAGATGCTTGAGGTTTAAATTTTGGAGATTTTTGTTCATATTAGAACCTTTAACTTTCTAGCGGCAAGTGATTCTGAGACTTCTCTTACTCCTGAAGTCTTTGTCAAAGAAATACGAAGAGCATATTCAAGACTTACAAGAAATAATGTGTTGTGGCATCAGGTGTTCCCCAAACAAAACATCTAATGTATGAATAAGCTAAAGAATTGTCCCAGACTGAAGATTTGATGTCATTTAAATTTATTGACCTTCCTAAGTGAAGGCTGCCAATGAAGAAAATTGATCTCATTAATGGAGTCAAACACTCAAGGTATTACTAAGGTTACATTCAAGTAACATGAATCATCAGATGTGCAAGGAAATTATTAGGATATCCAGATTAGGTTTACATGGGATCGAAGGAGTCACTTGGCGATAAGTTTCCGACAAGTATATAAGCCATGGAGACATGAAAAAAGAAAGAAGGCAGCGGAATATTATGAGAGAATAAAGCTTTAAGCAGCACTAAGGGAAAATATTATTAGGACAATTTTGTACAAACGGACAGTTCAACAAGGGAAAACCTACATTTTCTATCTAATATTATCTTCAGTTCTTCACACCATGCGGTCAAAGAGTCAGAGGACAAATAACCTAATTTAAAGCTACAGGCATATAAGAAAGCAGAAAATCTCCATGAGAGGGTCAAACAGAGTAGCTAAATGCTGGAGCAGTGAGGTATGTATCACAACCGCAGCTAGAATTTTCAAGTGTACAACATTAAATTTGCAGATCTTACTACTTGTTCATGCCTAAGCAATAATTGACAATATTCATGCCTACGGGAAGCAATATTTTACAATCATCAAAGCCAAAACACAAAACACTCGTAAGAAATACCCCATAACAGCAACAATAAAGACGAGTTCTAAATTTCTTTCCCTTTCTCAATGAACTTTTGTTGGTTGACTTAATTTGAAGAAAAAATATGGAAGACACCTCTCAGAACTTTTGGCTTCCTCTCTCAAGCTTCAAGGCAATTAAGAAACTATCATCACCAGTATGAATAGTAAAAAAGAACGAGAAGAAGACCCCATGAAGACAGTAAAAGCAAGACCCCATGAAGACAGTAAAAGCAATCATTTTCTATAAGATTAGAAAGAAAGATACATTTTGCTAGTAAGAATCCAGGAGAGTCCAGAAGGAGTTTGTTATTTACTTAGTGGCCATTGACATTAAGCTTTTCTTCCTTCTTCTTTTTTCGGTTAAGTAGTTGACATTTGAGTTATTAGTTTGCTTTATCACTCAACCAGCAAGAAAACAATGAGTTTCCAAAAAAAAGATTGTGTACGACATTGTTTATGGAGGTTGCTTTATTAGTTTGCTTTATCACTCATAGTCACTATACCTACCTCTGATGCAACTTTACAAACTTAAAAGAAACAAAAAAGGAATAGTTTATGGAGGTTGTTTTTTTAACTAAGCATGCTTTCTAGACTAGTTAGCATAACAGTGGAAAGGTAAAAGCATAAAAGTAACTGCAGTCCTAAAAACAAATGGACAAAACTGTAAAATGGTAAAAGGGATTCAAAAATTGAATTAGGTCATAAGTTCAAATCCCATGTGTGACAATTTGGAGACCCCTTAGTATAAACTTTTGGCTCCACCACTACTAACAACTGTATATTAAGATCCACTTTAATCAACTAAACTACTCGATTCAGGCACCAGTAAACCAATAATCAGCTTTGAATTCCAAATGATTAAACAAGCTGTAACAAAAAGGGACAATCACTAGAAATTCACAAACTACAATAAGAACGGAAATTCATACCCATGTTGATGAGGTGACCAAAGAAACGAAGGAACTGTAGATGCGAAAGTATGTCCGATATTGACTTGAACTACAACCACTAAAGCAACCAGCAATGCCACCGCAACAGTTTTCATCTTTCTCCTGAATATAAAAATCACCCAAGTAAATCCTCACAAATCGCCAGACCTTAAATGAAAAGATTCAATATCAAAATACAATCAACTCTGTAAACTCAATGGATTCAGCAATTTAATACACATATTTGACAAATCTAGATGTTTGACCCGCAGAAGCACTGTGGGTAGAACAATAATTCACTATTTCTCTGCCTTTAAAATATCATCTGAATTAGAAACTAAGCAGTGCTCATACATATTGAGGAATTAAAGACAGATCGGGGAAGAGAGTGGATTTTTTTCTTACCTTCCGAGGGGTTACTGATGCTGTGATGCAGGTTGAATGGAAGACTCTTTAGCACGTTGGCGTTCAACGAAATAAATCTACGGCAATCAACGCCCTTACCTGGGTAAATAATACAAATCTCCCCTTCAGTTTGTCAAATTACACTTCCGGACCCTTTAATTTGTGATATTATTCCCCTGGTCTTTTTCTTTTTCTTTTCTTTTTTTTTCTTTTTAAAAAATTTTAAACACCTCCCTTAAAGTTTGTCTTTGTTACACTAGCATTTATTGATTTTTTTTAAGCAAAACATTAGGCAGTGTGCTTTATTGGGTAGTTTTATTCATGATAAAAATAATGGTTTATACAAGTACTGAATAATAAGAATTTAAAAAAAAAATGTTATAATCATCTTACAATTGTAACACATTCTTAGGTGATATTACAATATAAGAAGTCCTCTAAAATAGAGTACTAACCAGCAAATCAAGTTTCAACTTTGCTCCTTATTCTTTGTAGGTGATATAGCTTACTAGAGCATTCCACCATACATAAATTTATAAAAGCCTAATTCAAATAAAAGAGAGATTTACATAGATATAATAAAATAAACTCATATTCACAATAACTTATAATACTATTCTATTTTTAAAATATAGCAATAATTTTTTTATAAAATATATACAACCTCAAATAAATCCCACAAAAATAGGAATTTTAGAGATCTCCCTTTCTTCTCTTTCTTCATATCTTTCCTCCCCTAAAACCCTAGCAGTTGTTGTCCTCATTCCAATCTTTATTTGTTGTCGACGAAGTATAGTCACTGTATGCCGGAGTTCATTGGTGTCTTCCAAAGTTCGCCACCATGTACATTTTGTATGTCCTCAGTCTCCTCGTGAAAGCTGTTTCACGTTGATGGATTTATGGATCGATAAAAATAATGATAAAATGAAGAATCTTAAAGAGAAAAACAGCTGGTTTATGCAGTGGAACTACGGTAAAGGTAAGTTCTAATAAGTCATATGGAGGAGTTTTGGAGGTAAAAAATATACTGAAATAGAAGGTTGTTGTGAGATGTTTCCAGTAACTAACTTGTAGTGGAGAGACAGTGAGAAGTTAAATATACATTGTATATCATTTTACGTCATATGTATGTCATTATATATATATATGATATACACTTGACACACACATATATATATATATATAAACATATAGTGATATGCAATATATATTACTTTTATGTCAATGTGACCCTTATATGTCGTATTTATATCACGTGTATGATATGTATATAATACTTGTATATGTGAAACACATTGGACTTACACATGACATACACTCGATTTCACCAATTGCAAATTTCGTACTCTTCGAGTTCTTCAAATTTGCAAATTTAATTTTGGTTCAAGTTGCTTTTAATGAAACTCCAATCACTCCAAATCTCATATTCAACTCTTCCAATATGTTTTCAAGAATTTTCACAATACCTGCTTGATTTACTTCAAGAACTTTCCTTTAACTTTTTGACGATGGTAGATGTGACGCCTTCTCATAAAATTCAGATATATTTGTGGGATTTTAATTCGATGATAAGGGATCAACTGGCTATTGCGGTAGTAAATAATATCTGGGATATTATGAGTAATAAGATCCTCAATATTAGTAGTAAATTCTTTTTACATATGATTGAATTTCTACATGGATCTCTTATACATCGTTAATATGGTTGATCTTTTATAGCTCTTGATAGGTCACACGAACTACGTACTTATCTATATGAATTACTTGTGTTATTGTCATGATACTGATTTGAATCTAGTTCACCGTGTGAGAAGTGGGAGACATTGGATATTAAATATGGATCACGCGTCGCCCATGTGGACTAACCCGACCTAATAAGAATGGATAAATTAGAGAAGTTACCAATGGAATTATCATACACATTATAAGTTCAATCCATACTTTGAGCGTTTGTGGTGTGGGATTAAAATTCTAATATCTACTTCTCTTTAAACATTTAGTTTGTGAAGAACAATATTATATTTTCAAGAGAAATAAGTATGCTTGTGGCATCTTTGTTGTTATAGTTATAGAATCCGTTGCATTAACATGTACGCAAAATGTTGTATCCTGCTATGATTTTATCTAACAGTCTAGATACTCAAGATTAAGAAGTATTGGTTTATCATATAAGCGTTGAACTTACCCAATAGTTCCCATTTTAGGAACATTTTCATTACATCCCACATTTTCATACGTCAAGTACGTAGTAAACCAATTGACGTAAACTCGAAAATGAGATTAACCCTAAGATTATACAAAGTAAGTTAATCATGTTATCTTGGAGATTACAAAGGTTTAAGATCGTGATCAGCAAGTACTAAGAGGGTTAGAAGTTGAATGAGTCAAGTTACTCAAGTTATCATTGACCACACCAACTGTATACTCAAGTTACTCCAACAATTTCTAGCCACAACAAAACTTAAAAAATTACCGAATAGTCGATACAACAACAACGTCAAAATATGATTTTCCGCTATTAATTCCATAATTCTCATCCTACAATTTAGTCATGAGCTAGATAAATTTAAATATACCAAGGAGAGGAAATTTTTTACCTTATTTTCCAAGAAATACTCTTATTCCTCCTTACTTCACATCGAAGAAAGTCCGGATTAACCAACGTACCAAAATGGAACAACAAGATCGAAGTGGTGCCCAAAATCCGCATATTGTCTTTGAGAAAGATTACACTCTTATTCCAACTTACTTCGCTTCGAAGAAATCTCCGATTTGCTATCATCCGGAGGAAATCGATGTGGGCATAGTCTCGATGTTGTTCTTGCATTTTGCTTCAATGCAAGGACATATCTTTACCTCCACGCATTGTAGCTTTCTCAAGGGGGCCTTTTTCTAAACTATGTTGAGAAGAATCAAAATATGTATTTCCTCCACACTTGCTAAAACGTTGTTAATAATAGCTATGCATATATTTTCAAGACATAAGTTTATCGCCAAAAGGTAAATGTAATAGTTGTAGTTAGTGGACAGTGGGGTCCACCCTCATTTGCCACCACTTTGAAAATCATGACTTGTCCTATAGATGTCACCTTTTAATACATACTAGTCACATCTTTCTTTATTTTCCATGATCCCACGTGGACGACATAATTTTTACACTTATCCACTTATAACTAATTCCATATTCTCCAACTTTATACCAACATTAACCAATTATTCACATAATTAATTTCTAGATCTCATTTCACTTAAATACTAATATATTTCATACACCTTACTACCATGGAATGTGGTATAACACTAGTCCATAAATACATGATAGTATAGTTTGGACCGTATTTTATTCCAAAATGGCAAACTTTGACGAAACTCATTTTCTTCGATTCATTTACTCTCTAACCTTCACGACTTTATTTATCACTTGTTTGAAATAGCATGATACTTATAACCTAAAAAATAATCTTGTCCATGAACTTATGTCAATTATCTTACGACAAATCCAACGTACAAAAGTACGGGATGTAACATCCTTACCCCTTTTAGAAACATTCCTCCTCAAATATTAACTCTTAGAAACTTATGAAAATTTTGCAGACTCTCCTCTATAAACTAAACTAAAAGCTAACCTCTATATGAAGTCTAGACTATTCACAACTTTCTGCACTTGAGTATCTCGTATCTTCTTCACGTTTACCTTACCTACCCTTTAATCTCGCATCGTATCCTCTATCGCTTTCACAACCTCCCTCCCACATAGGTGAAAATTACATCCACGCCTTAAAGGTCTACTGTGATACTTGCACCTTTAGTGCAAATAAAATTCGGCGGAAGCTTCATACTGACTTCTTACGACTCAACTCTATGGCACGATCTGGAAACAAAAGATGGGTAACATTTTCTTAATGCCATATTGCCTCTCAATTATAAGTGTAGCACGCAACACACCCATAAGTGAGACTCTACTAGGCATGACTTTATACACTTCCTAGGACACGACCTGCTCTGATCCCACTTTGTTACACCCCAAACCTGGGGAGCCATGGTTGGCACCCAGTGTCGCACTGGCCCGAGCGAACCACTCTATATCTCATGATTTCGACCAAAACTAGAACATACATAGGTTGAGTTGACTGAACTCATTCCTCTTGTAACTATCATGGGCCAACATGGCCACAACTCATAATGTAAAATTATAAGTTGGCAAATGTTGTATCGGTGATCCATCGTACTTAAAACATGAATACACACAGGCTATCAAGACCTCTGACATACTGTATATAATAAACCTTTGTCTACAAAGCCTCTAAGAGTATTCAACATCAAACGGGACAGGACCCTGGCCTACTCATAAATTTGTAGAAAAACTATGACACGATAACTTAAAGACTCGGCTACACTCCAAATGAAGTGGAGTCTTACCGATCCTTCGATGAATTCTAACCTCATCTACTATAAGGGTTTGTCAAACTAATTACCTTCGCATGCATGCAATGTCCATAACAAAAAGGACATTAGTACAAATAATGTGCCGAGTATGTAAGCCATGAAAATCAGTATATAAAAGACATGAAAGAAACATGGAGTAAAGGACTCAACCTATAAGTCTGAATAGCTCTGTGAATCATGAAATATTTACTACGTCATGCATATGCGTATAAATATCATATAATACATGGGTATATGCGTACATAACATCACCAAGCCTCTGAGGGCATCCCGTCACATTATCTCAACCTCTGTAGGTGAAATCATCAACGCATACCAACTGATCAGGTGGTGGTGCGTATATAATGTTGTAACCTTTCCCCATATCCCGTATGTCACACCTCCTTTTTCCGCGCCCGCGGGGCGCAGGGGAGTTTTTCCAATTAAAGGACAATCGAAACGGGATTGGTTTAATTATTTCAGAGTCGCCACTTGGGAGATTTAGGGTGTCCCAAGTCACCAATTTTAATCCCGAATCGAGGAAAAGAATGACTCTATATTACAGTCTGCGTACCAGAAATCCGGATAAGGAATTCTGTTAACCCGGGAGAAGGTGTTAGGCATTCCCGAGTTCCGTGGTTCTAGCACGGTCGCTCAACTGTTATATTCGGCTTATTTATCTGATTTTTAATACAATTATGAACCATGTGCAAATTTTATCTTTTAACCGCTTTATTAATTATTATTATTAAGAAATGTGAACATCGCTTAAAACATATCTTTGGACTGTGTCACATGAAATGCACCCACAATCCGAAACATATTTTATTTGATGTTTTAGAATTTGGATTTGGGTCGCATGAAATGCGCACCCGAGTTTAAGAAAATTAAATTATTAAAGGCGCGCCTAAAGCAACTAGCGCATTATTATTTTTGGGGAGGGCCGTGAAATTTGCTAAACGACCCGTCCCGGAATTTAAGTATTTAATATATATACTTGGAGGGCCCCGCAATTTGTCCCTTTTATTTGGCGAGGCTCGTCTCATTTTACTTATTATTTTTTTTATTATTATTTATTTTTATTTTTTATATTTTTAAAGGGATGCCATTTTTATGCCTTTAACAGTACTAAACCTTATAGCCTATTTACAACTGAAATCTCATAACTCGTTACAATTTTAATAAAAGGAATCTAGCAAAATGAGTGTTTTGGAAGTAATAACAACAAGTAATACTAGTTTTGTCCGAATGAACTAAGCAAGGGAAAAGACGAACAAATTGACGTTAAACTGTGTCGTGGAATAACTAACCCTACTTAATTAAATGATATCAAATAAACAAAATACATAACACCAAAAAATGAACAAAACGCATATGGTGAAAACATAAGCAGAAAATTATCATATCAATTTATATATTGCATCTTCGAACATTTAACGTAACATTTCCTTATCTAATACTTGAGGTTTACTAACCTTTGAACCTCGGCAAACTCAGGACGACAAACACGACCCCGACGGAGTTCAAGCCGGACTTCACTGAACGAGGAACAACAACGAAACCCCGGAATAAACTCGACGAACCGGACCTCGACTCAACTTTTGGACTTTGGACTGGAACTCGACTTCACTGACGGACTGTTTGGTCGACGACTGTGGGTCGTTGACGACGAGGGGGTGCGACGCGAAAGCATGCAGAACCAACTGCTCGGAAACGCAGCGAAGCTGAAAAATGGTGGAGCAGCTCCGTCGGGGTTGTCCGGTGGTGTTCAGGCGTTAGGGGGGGTGGTTTGCGACTGGTTTTTGTTTGGTTATGGTGGTTTCACGGTGGGGAAGACGACGGGGGGTGGACTGGTTGGAGGAGTTGGTTGGTCGTTCATGGAGTGTTGATGGTGGGGGGGTTGTTCGGAGGTTGACGACGGTGGTGATGGGGCTGGTGGTTATGGCGGATATGCTTGGTCGACGGAGGGGAATGCGTGGTCAGTAGGGTCGTTTGTTGATGGAGGGGGCTCCTTTCCTTCTTTCTTTTTTTCTCTTCCCCCCGTTTTTTTTCTGCTTCTTCTTTTAAGAAGAAGATAAACAGTACATGTTCTCCTTTTTTTTTTTTCAAAATTCTTAAAATCCCTCCTTTTTCAAATTCCCCCGTCCTTTTCGTTGGTCCCCGTGTTTTGTAACATAATGCCCATGAAAATGAGCCCCACGCGTGGTGGGGTTCGAGGCATATGTCCCCCACGCGTGGTGGGGTTCCCCACGTGTCCTGGACACGGTTTATTATGGGCTAGGTCCGAAAATTAGGCCTAAAACCGGGTAGTTTGAACCCGAATATTATTCTTTTGCCCGGACCCGAGAAATAGGAACACGTTGCTTAACTAGTCCTATGTAAGCAAAATAACTACCAAAAATAAGACTAGTATTTAAACAAAACTATATATTTTTAAATATTTTTTCAAGATTTTTAAAATAGCTACAAAATATTAATAAAACTATTTTTTTTGTAATTTTCGTTTTAAATATTAAGATAAAATATGAGGTAATATTTTTGTATTTTTTCCAAGTTAAAAATGACTATAGAATATTAATAAAACTATTTTTTGTAATTTTCGTTCTTTAATAAAGACAAAAATATGACGTAATATTTTTGTATTTTTCAAAATTATAATGACTGCAAACATTGATAGAACTATATTTTTTGTAATTTTCGAATTTATATAAAGTACCAAAATAAAGTACAATTTTTGTATTTTTCAAATTTATGAGAGATACATAAACTAAAATTTATATATATATTTTTTGAATTTTTTTTTTTTTTTTGCAACGAAATAAAGTAAAATAGTTAAAATAGCCATACTGGACCCAATTTCACATATTCATGCTAAAAATGTGAAAATTCTCGGGGAGGGTCAAAAATCACGTGCTTACAGCTGCCCCTCTTTGACTGGAAACACGAAGAGTTTTCCGACAAAGAACGACTAGACGTGTTTTTGACCCGACCATTACTTGGACGGACTACACTTAAGGAAAGGGAGGGAATGTGACCGAGCCCTGGTATCTGAGCTGCCTACATATCCTTGGTTATACAGGAATCAGGCCACGTGTAGTTCGGGAATGAGAGAGATAGTGAAGTGTACCGAGGTGGAGAGCCGATCGAGGTGCCGTTCCGTTGAGGTTCCGGTCCGCGGTCCTGTCGTTACAACAAAAATGAAAACTGAAAAAGACTAACTAAGCCTATCAGCTACTAGTTACAAGGATTCCTATCTCTTAAGTCTTCTGAAACTTGGTCTTGAGTCTTGAATGGTGCTTCATACAGACTTTGGATTTGAACCTTGATACTTGCTAGTTGTAGGCGCTAGTTCTTGAGCAGATCACATTTGTTCTCCTCATCCGTGCTTCGGATTCATTCATTTTTCTCTTTTTTCCTTTTCTTCCTTTTTTTTTGTTTTGTTTTTGTGACTAGCTTTTGTTGACCCTCTCAGACTGTTGACTCGCATTCTTGGGGCGTGATTCTTGTTGCTTCTATCTTGGATTGAGTGCTGGGGACTTCTATCGTAGCCTTCTGCCGTCCAATGGGTTGCAGCTTGACTTTGAACGATGTTCCGCTGTTCTACAGGCGGACCCCTAACTTCTTCAATCTTCGGCGTACAACAACCTCCGCTCTATAGGCAGGCTCCTGACAACCAAAACAAACAACACAAATGAAATTTCCTAACCCAGTTTGCACTGGGAAAGTTTGTGAGTCATTAGCAAAATTGTAACTCATTGATACTACTGATGCAGTGCTGAGAGTGAACTAAACACTAGACTAGGATGTATTCCCTTGTTATACAGGTGGGCGCCTAATTT
This sequence comes from Nicotiana sylvestris, assembly GCF_000393655.2. NCBI lineage: Eukaryota > Viridiplantae > Streptophyta > Magnoliopsida > Solanales > Solanaceae > Nicotiana > Nicotiana sylvestris. The sequence goes on from NC_091065.1 coordinate 25,115,111, forward strand.
CAATGCTTGAAATGTAAGGACTGAAATGTATTCCTCTGTTCTATGGGCGGGCTCCCAATTTCAACACTTGAAAAGTAAAGAATGAAATGTATGCCTCTGTTATCTGGGCGGGCTCCCAATTTCAACACTTGAAACAAAAACTGAAATGTATTCCTCGCGTTATACAGGTGGGCGCCTGGATTTAGGAAAATGACTTTTTTTCAAAATGTTTTTTTTCTTTTTTTTTTTTTAATCTTAGGAGAAAGATTCGTCAGACTAAGATTTTTTGTTTTTGGGTATCTTAGGAGAAAGATTCATCAGACTAAGATTTTGATCCTAGGAGAAGGTTCGTCAGACTAGGTCTCTATCTTAGGAGAAAAATTCGTCAGACTAAGATTTTGATCCTAGGAGAAGGTTCATCAGACTAGGTCATTTTTTGTTTTTTGGTTATCTTAGGAGAAAGATTCATCAGACTAAGATTTGGATCCTAGGAGAAGGTTCGTCAGACTAGGTCTCTATCTTAGGAGAAAAATTCATCGGACTAAGATTTTGATCCTAGGAGAAGGTTCATCAGACTAGGTCATCATTATTTTTTTTTGTTTTTGGTTATCTTAGGAGAAAGATTCATCAGACTAAGATTTGGATCCTAGGAGAAGGTTCGTCAGACTAGGTCTCTATCTTAGGAGAAAAATTCATCGGACTAAGATTTTGATCCTAGGAGAAGGTTCATCAGACTAGGTCATCATTTTTTTTTTTGGTTATCTTAGGAGAAAGATTCATCAGACTAAGATTTGGATCCTAGGAGAAGGTTCGTCAGACTAGGTCTCTATCTTAGGAGAAAAATTCATCGGACTAAGATTTTGATCCTAGGAGAAGGTTCATCAGACTAGGTCATCATTTTTTTTGTTTTTTGGTTATCTTAGGAGAAAGATTCATCAGACTAAGATTTTGATCCTAGGAGAAGGTTCATCAGACTAGGTCATTTTTTTTTAAAACAACTTAGGAGGAAATGCATCTCCTATGGGTAAAACTTAACTTTGAGGAAGTGCGTCTCCTGTGGGTACAATAAACTTAGGAGGAAATGCATCTCCTATGGGTGAAACTGAAACAAACCTAGGAGGAAATGCATCTCCTATGGGTAAAACTAAACAAACCTAGGAGGAAATGCATCTCCTATGGGTAAAGACGTGGAATGTATTCCCTTATTATACAGGTGGGCGCCTAATGGTAAAGACACAAAATGTATTCCCTTGTTATACAGGTGGGTGCCTAGAATATGAAATGCACAGACAAAAGTATTCCTCCCGTTATTCAGGTGGGCGCCTGTTTAAACTAAGACATAAAAGTATTCCTCTCGTTATACAGGTGGGCGCCTGGTTTTAAAACTTGAAATAAAAGACTGAAACCAACATATCCTATTTGAGGGCGGATGAACCCAACAGATCCTATTTGAGGGCGGATGAACCCGACATATCCTATTTGAGGGCGGATGAACCCGACAGATCCTATTTGAGGGCGGATGGACCCAACAGATCCTATTTGAGGGCGGATGAACCCGACATATCCTATTTGAGGGCGGATGAACCCGACAGATCCTATTTGAGGGCGGATTAACCCAACAGATCCTATTTGAGGGCGGATGAACCCAACATATCCTATTTGAGGGCGGATGAACCCGACATATCCTATTTGAGGGCGGATGAACCCGACAGATCCTATTTGAGGGCGGATTAACCCAACAAATCCTATTTGAGGGCGGATGAACCCAACATATCCTATTTGAGGGCGGATGAACCCGACAGATCCTATTTGAGGGCGGATTAACCCAACAGATCCTATTTGAGGGCGGATTAACCCAACAGATCCTATTTGAGGGCGGATGAACCCAACATATCCTATTTGAGGGCGGATGAACCCGACATATCCTATTTGAGGGCGGATGAACCCGACAGATCCTATTTGAGGGCGGATTAACCCAACAGATCCTATTTGAGGGCGGATGAACCCAACATATCCTATTTGAGGGCGGATGAACCCGACAGATCCTATTTGAGGGCGGATTAACCCAAAATATTTTTAAGACTTGAAAATGTCTTACCTCGAATACTTGCTGGGGGTTGGGATGAATTTTCCTTTTCTACCTTCCCTATTTTTATTATTATTCTTTTTTTTTTTTTTGTTTTTGCATAGCTTCTTCCTTCAAAGACTACCTCCCTTGATTTACTTACCTGTTGGGGGGTAAAATGTTATCAGCTGGGGGTACCTGACTTCCAGAAAATTTTCTAAATGGAAGGAAAATTTTCTGCCCCAGTTTGATAATATCCCTTGTGGCATGCGTTTCTGCCTCAATGTCATTTCCCTTACCTGTTTCAAATCAAACAAAATTGTTAGTTTAAAACGCGGTGGTTGGTTGTGATACTCCCAACGGGATGGCTTTTCCTCTTTTCCTTCCTTGCTTTGCGTTGCACAACTTGTTGGGGACGATTTTATTTGCTGGGTACAATCCCTTTCTGATGGGGATATCCCTCTTCTTTTGTGGCATAGCTCGGAAACTGGCATTTCCCCGACCTTTTAGTCTAGTATGGATTTCGCCAAATCATGCTCACTGCTTTCCTTGCTTTGTCCATGGGCCTTGGCCTTGAGGTTTATAACGCTTGTCAATCCTTCTGTCAATTCCCTTTTGCTGGGGATATCTGTATTGACACTGGCCTCGCGTTTGTTCCCTGCTGACTATACCCCTTGGATGTACTAGTCAGATCTCATTTTTGGAAAGCTGATGGCCTATTCGAAGTCACTTCATACTTGTTCTGACCAGACAGACTCTATTGGGGATTTTTCTATGAAAGGAAAAAGATAAAAGGGAACAGAATAAAAAGACAAAGGAAAAAACATGACTCTTTTAACAAAAGAAACTATAAATAAAAACCCTATCAAATGCAGATGCCGACTCTAATGGCCATGACATGCATATGGGGCCTATCCTTTACCGTCAATCCTCTTTCAAGATCTTCAATTGGCGATTCCCCATCTGATTCTCACTCTTATTCGACTTGTAGTGCCCGAAGGGTTTTCACTATCAAGCCTCTCTCATTTTGGTTTTCTCTCAGCTTTTATCGCCTTATGGTGTCTGTGAAGGTTTTCACCAATAAGACTCTCTCATTTGTATCACTTTCCAGCTGGGAATTTGGAGTGTTGCCGGCATGACTCTTTTTGTTGGAGATTAGAGTCCTTTCTGTTGTGGAAACAGAATGTTATGTTCGCCGGTAAGAATCTTATTTGTCTGACTTGGCATCTTTTGAAGACTGGTCAGAAGGTCTTTCTTTGGACCGTAATGTGGGTTTTGGATAGGGCTAGAAAGAAAGGGTATTAAAGGCTCAAAAATGAATCGATTTTGGGTTATTAATTACAACCTTCGGAATTAGATTTATTTACAACAAACGCAACTTTTGCCCCAGTTTCTTGCTTGGGGATATTTTGATTGTTTTTTTTTCATTTTTCAAAACTATGACCGAGCCGTGAAGCGCCTACGTATCCTCTTTGAGGAATCAGGTCAAACGTAGTTCCCAATTCCTCTTTTCATTTGACTTTCTTTTGTTCTTTTTGTTATCATCTTTCTTTTCTTTTCTCTTTTCATTTCTCCTTTCTTTTTGTCGTTTTTTCTTTCTCTCTTTTTTCTTTTATTCTTCTTTTCCATTTTGTTATTTTCTTTTCTTTCTTTTCTCTTACCTGCCATGCTCGCGTATTTTATTCGTTGCTACTAATTCCGAACGAGGGGTATGAAAGAAAATAAATAAAACTCAAAAGGGGTAACGAAGGATAAAGTGTTTGGGTAACAGAACAAAATGCCTTCGTCATTCCAGTCTTCAAGACATGCCAAGTGCAAACAACACAATTAAACAATAGATTTATAGTCTCTTCCGATGGTGCTAGACTTGACAATTATATTCAACATCTGTTTGTTCATTTGTCACTTCTAAACACCGCTGGGCGATACTCTCATTATCATGAACACCCTTCATGCCAATTTGGCGAATCTTGGTTTTAACGGTTTTTCTTCATATTTTACTTGCCCCAGTTTCACATGACTCGAGCTCTGAATAATCTCAAACCGTCCTTATTTTCTTTAAATGGTCTGGTCGCCTTTCCAGGGTTTTATGATTAACTTTAAAGACTAGGCCCAAAGTGTGTGCGCATGTCATGTCCCTAGAATCGGCATTGAACGAAATGATAACACGACTAAACAAAAAGATGACTGGGAATAATCAAAGACCGGATTTTGCATTAGACTACCGGCGAAATGGTTTGAATAAAAAAACAAACAAAACAACCAGAATAAAATCCTAACACAAACTGGACAAAATTTAAACAAATTGCTATGACAAAATGGAAAGATAAGAAGGTTTGACACAGGACAAAATCCAAATTACAACCTTAATAATCCGGACAACAGAAATGACAACAAAATAAGCCACCACAAGCTTCTCTCTTGCTGACCAAGGAACAAAACGTCCTCCCACTTTATCAAAATTGGCATTTTAGCCACTGAGCCTTGCATCAATATTACCAGCTTCAACCTCATCAACCTCCGCAGGCAAGTTCTCGAGGAGGTTCGAGTGCTCCATGTCACTGTTATTAATCACAATCCGCCCTTCTTGGATCATTCTTTCTATTTCTCTTTTCAAATCCCGACAGCTTTCAACATTGTGCCCCTGGACATTGGAATGGTATTCACACCTTTTAGAAGGGTCAAAGCTTCTTGCACGTGGGTCCACACGATTTGGAGGAATAGGTGCAATCATGTCATGATTCTTTAATTTCTCAAATAAGCTTTCATAGGACTCTCCTATTGGTGTAAAATTATCTTTCAGCCTTTGTTCACCTTTATACCACTGGCTTGGCTGTGGGTTATAGGGCACCCGAAAATTTTGTGGAGACTTCTGGAGATTTTGTGATGCTCGTGCTCGCCTCCTGGGGTGCTTTGGTGGCTGGACAACATATTGAGGTGGAGCGACAGAGTATTGAGCGTCCTGAGGTGGATAATACTGCTCAGGGGAGCCATAGAAAATCTGAGGAGGCTGCTCATACCTTCGAGATGTACTCCTGGGACCTCTTCTAGGCCCTGATGTCATCATGATTTCTTCAATCTCCTCATTTGTGCCGCTAAGATTATCTGACTCAACCCGGACAGCCTGAGTTGCGGCCTTAAGAACAGCTTGACTTATAATTTTGCCTGTCTCAAGACCATTCTCTACCATTTCTCCAATCTTGATTGCTTCCGAGAAGGTTTTGCCAACTGCGGACACCATGTTTTGAAAGTAATCTGGCTCTTGCGCTTGAAGGAAGACAGTAATTAGCTCGTGGTCATCCATGGGTGGCTTAACTCGAGCTGCTTGCTCTCTCCATTTTATGGCATATTCCCTGAAACTTTCACTTGGTTTCTTCTGCAGGTTTGAAAGGGACATGCGGTCTGGGGGAATGTCGATGTTGTATTGGAACTGTCTGACAAAGGCCTGTGCCATGTCATCCCAGACATACCAGCGAGACGTGTCTTGATCCATAAACCATTCGGAGGCTACTCCCGTAAGGCTTTCCACAAAATAAGCCATCAATAATTTTTCATTTCTTCCTGCCCCTCTCAGTTGATTGCAATACCTTTTCAGGTGGGCTATGGGATCTCCATGTCCATCGTACTTTTCAAATTTTGGAGTCTTGAAACCAGGCGGCAAGTGGACATCGGGGAACATACATAGATCTTTGAAGGCAACACTCTTTTGGCCTGCCAACCCTTGCATGTTTTCCAACCATTGTTCTAAGCTTTTCACTCTTCGGGTCATTTCTTCCTGTACCATCTTTCGGGCAGGCTTCTCAGTTTTTGCAGCAAGATCAAACGAGTACGAGTGGTACTCAGGAGAGTGGTACTGCTCTTGTTGTGTCGCAAATTGTGACTCATGACGAGGAACCTTCCCACTCTGAGTCTCTGGAGCACTTGTAACAGCTTCGACGTTAGTTGTCATTTTTCTTTGAGGCACAAACCAACCACCTCAATTTTCTTCACAATTCAAAATCAAATATGTTAGAATGGACTCAGTCGGTCCTTATTATTATCAATATACCTATATATATATTTATTTATTTATTTATTTATTTACCTTTGTTTTTCTTTTCCTTTTTTCGATGTTTTTCTTTCTTTTTTTCAAAAAAAAATTTTCTTTCGCTTTTTCCTTCTTTTTCATTCTCTTTTTCATTTCTTGTTGTGGTCGAATCTTATGGAGATTGCCTACGTATCATGACCCCGCATGAATCAGACCTTGCGTAGTTCGTGCCAATAAAATAAACAATAATGAACATTTTTTCTTTTCACTTTCATATTAAAACAAACTGGGTTTCAAAGGTTTAAAGATGACCTACAAACTTGAAAATCAAACAACCCGCCTATTTTAATCAAAAGTTTTACAAACTTCAAAAACAAATGGCCAACTTCCTTCTTCCATTTGCTAATGCAACCAGACGGTTATTTTTTGCAAATGTGGCCCCTTCCAAATTTCATATAAATTTTGAGGCCGGGGAGGATTATTTTATGACACTTTACAAATTTGTCCATTCTTTTACGAAAATAACCTTTCGACAACTGAAAGATACTCTAAGGCTATCTCGGCAAGAACGGTTTAAGACGCGGCCGAAGCTGGCTCGGCTTATTATGACAAAAGACGGCATTCCCCTGACCGCTGACTCTTTGATTTTTTTTTCTTTTCAAATTAATAAAAGACTTGGCGTTGTAAACACGGCCCTTCAGCGCCTCGGGGACGAAGATTTTGAAGGCTGTGTGGGTCAACTGGACCAAATCTTAAACATGACCCAAAAGTGGTCGTTTTATGCAAAGTCAGCCTTCCGGCGTCCCTTTCGGGAACATTCGGCTATTTTTGACAAAACAGCACCACCCGACTTACTTATGACAAAATTAAAATTTTGACATGTTTTTATTATTTGTTATTTTAGAAAAAGGTGGGGTTGGACATCACCCGATTTATTTAGGACATTTTTTGCAAAATGGGGGTTGGACCCGATGAGGGTTGCCTACGTATCTCACATCCGGTGAGAATCAAACCCGCGTAGTTCGGGCAATCAAGGATAAGTAGATGAACTAACTTTTTTTTTTGAATTTTCGTTTAAAAGAACTACTTTAAAAGAAGCAAGGAAATATTATTTTTTGATTGATTTTCTTTTTAAAAGAAAGACTAATATTTTTGAATTTTCATTTGCTCTTTTTTCTTTATTCTAGAGAAGAAGAGGAAAATATTTTTCGGAATTTTGCTTTTAATAAAAGAAATGCTTCTCAAAATGTTTTTTTTTTGAATTTTGAATTTTCTTTTCAATTTCGAAAAAAGAATCAAAATATTTTCGGATTTGTTTTTCTATTTTATTTTTTTGAATTTTGAACTTTCTTTTGAATTTTTTTTTGGATTATATATATACTTATTTTTGGAACAAATAATAAAATCACATTCAACGCCAGACTCTTTTTTATTTTACTATTTTCATTTTTATTTTGACATTTTCATAAACAGAAAAACAAATAAAAACCCATTTTAAAACAAAACTTTTTTTTTTCATTTTTATGGCAAAACAAATATTTTCTTTTCTATATTTTTTTTAAAAACAAGACAGAACAATGATGATTTTTTTTCCTTTTCTTTAAATATAACAAACTAACAAGACATTTTTTCATTTTCAAAATTTCGGCAGAGTTTCGACTCTACTCGGACTTCTATGCTGTTATTTTCTCCTTTTTTCACGATTTTCTTATATGCGGAAAATGATGACAACATACAAAATCTTTTTAAATTTTCATGCTTTGTTTTTTATTTGTATTTTTATTTTTTATATTTATTATTTCTTTCAAAAATATGGCATGGGAGACATAATGATTTCCAAGACTTCTTGGACTCCGCAAATGCTCCCCATGCGCTTTTCCCAACATATGAAGCGTGGGGGACATATGGGAATTCCAAGACTTCTTGGATTCCACAAATGTTCCCCATGTGCTTTCCCAAAAGCAAGCGTGGGGGACATAGGGAATTCCAAGGCTTCTTGGATTCCACAAATGTTCCCCATGCTTTGATTAAAATAACATCATGCTGGAAATGACCAAATGACCCATACGCCCTTGACTAAATACAACATGTAGCACATAGGATGCCGAAAGATTGTCTATTATTTTCAGGTTGCTTGTCCTAGACGGACCCAACCCCTATGTTGAGTCCCCTAAGTCAAATGCACATGATGCAAATAAACGTTCCTACTAGGGATCCGGCATGAGGCTTTGTTATACTAGGTTCAAAAACCTGGGTCGGTGTTCTAGACAGTGTACCCGAGCGGACAACTCGAGCTGAGGAAGGAGCTCCTTTCCGGGAACCAAAAGGCCAGCCGGCTTAGAAACTTTCCGAGCCTCTTTTATTTAGGGTATGACACTAACAGAATAGGGAGTCTCAACCAGTAAGCACATCCCCGGAGGTAAGAAGAGAAAGGTTTCGGCACAGTTTATATACAGTTCAAATAATATCAAAGCGGTAAAAGCAGCATTTAGCACATTAGGCTCAAAACATGTAATAATCAGATAATAAATAAAGCCAAATAATAATAATTACTCTAAGCTCGAATTCTTAACCCTGAACCAGTGGTTCTGGGTTTTTAATCCCCAGCGGAGTCGCCAGAGCTGTCACACCTCCTTTTTCCGCGCCCGCGGGGCGCAGGGGGAGTTTTTTCCAATTAAAGGACAATCGAAACGGGATTGGTTTAATTATTTCAGAGTCGCCACTTGGGAGATTTAGGGTGTCCCAAGTCACCAATTTTAATCCCGAATCGAGGAAAAGAATGACTCTATATTACAGTCTGCGTACCAGAAATCCGGATAAGGAATTCTGTTAACCCGGGAGAAGGTGTTAGGCATTCCCGAGTTCCGTGGTTCTAGCACGGTCGCTCAACTGTTATATTCGGCTTATTTATCTGATTTTTAATACAATTATGAACCATGTGCAAATTTTATCTTTTAACCGCTTTATTAATTATTATTATTAAGAAATGTGAACATCGCTTAAAACATATCTTTGGACTGTGTCACATGAAATGCACCCACAATCCGAAACATATTTTATTTGATGTTTTAGAATTTGGATTTGGGTCGCATGAAATGCGCACCCGAGTTTAAGAAAATTAAATTATTAAAGGCGCGCCTAAAGCAACTAGCGCATTATTATTTTTGGGGAGGGCCGTGAAATTTGCTAAACGACCCGTCCCGGAATTTAAGTATTTAATATATATACTTGGAGGGCCCCGCAATTTGTCCCTTTTATTTGGCGAGGCTCGTCTCATTTTACTTATTATTTTTATTATTATTATTTATTTTTATTTTTTATATTTTTAAAGGGATGCCATTTTTATGCCTTTAACAGTACTAAACCTTATAGCCTATTTACAACTGAAATCTCATAACTCGTTACAATTTTAATAAAAGGAATCTAGCAAAATGAGTGTTTTGGAAGTAATAACAACAAGTAATACTAGTTTTGTCCGAATGAACTAAGCAAGGGAAAAGACGAACAAATTGACGTTAAACTGTGTCGTGGAATAACTAACCCTACTTAATTAAATGATATCAAATAAACAAAATACATAACACCAAAAAATGAACAAAACGCATATGGTGAAAACATAAGCAGAAAATTATCATATCAATTTATATATTGCATCTTCGAACATTTAACGTAACATTTCCTTATCTAATACTTGAGGTTTACTAACCTTTGAACCTCGGCAAACTCAGGACGACAAACACGACCCCGACGGAGTTCAAGCCGGACTTCACTGAACGAGGAACAACAACGACACCCCGGAATAAACTCGACGAACCGGACCTCGACTCAACTTTTGGACTTTGGACTGGAACTCGACTTCAACTCGACTTCATTGACGGACTGTTTGGTCGACGACTGTGGGTCGTTGACGACGAGGGGGTGCGACGCGAAAGCATGCAGAACCAACTGCTCGGAAACGCAGCGAAGCTGAAAAATGGTGGAGCAGCTCCGTCGGGGTTGTCCGGTGGTGTTCAGGCGTTAGGGGGGGTGGTTTGCGACTGGTTTTTGTTTGGTTATGGTGGTTTCACGGTGGGGAAGACGACGGGGGGTGGACTGGTTGGAGGAGTTGGTTGGTCGTTCATGGAGTGTTGATGGTGGGGGGGTTGTTCGGAGGTTGACGACGGTGGTGATGGGGCTGGTGGTTATGGCGGAGATGCTTGGTCGACGGAGGGGAATGCGTGGTCAGTAGGGTCGTTTGTTGATGGAGGGGGCTCCTTTCCTTCTTTCTTTTTTTCTCTTCCCCCCGTTTTTTTTCTGCTTCTTCTTTTAAGAAGAAGATAAACAGTACATGTTCTCCTTTTTTTTTTTTCAAAATTCTTAAAATCCCTCCTTTTTCAAATTCCCCCGTCCTTTTCGTTGGTCCCCGTGTTTTGTAACATAATGCCCATGAAAATGAGCCCCACGCGTGGTGGGGTTCGAGGCATATGTCCCCCACGCGTGGTGGGGTTCCCCACGTGTCCTGGACACGGTTTATTATGGGCTAGGTCCGAAAATTAGGCCTAAAACCGGGTAGTTTGAACCCGAATATTATTCTTTTGCCCGGACCCGAGAAATAGGAACACGTTGCTTAACTAGTCCTATGTAAGCAAAATAACTACCAAAAATAAGACTAGTATTTAAACAAAACTATATATTTTTAAATATTTTTTCAAGATTTTTAAAATAGCTACAAAATATTAATAAAACTATTTTTTTTTGTAATTTTCGTTTTAAATATTAAGATAAAATATGAGGTAATATTTTTGTATTTTTTCCAAGTTAAAAATGACTATAGAATATTAATAAAACTATTTTTTGTAATTTTCGTTCTTTAATAAAGACAAAAATATGACGTAATATTTTTGTATTTTTCAAAATTATAATGACTGCAAACATTGATAGAACTATATTTTTTGTAATTTTCGAATTTATATAAAGTACCAAAATAAAGTACAATTTTTGTATTTTTCAAATTTATGAGAGATACATAAACTAAAATTTATATATATATTTTTTGAATTTTTTTTTTTTTTTTTGCAACGAAATAAAGTAAAATAGTTAAAATAGCCATACTGGACCCAATTTCACATATTCATGCTAAAAATGTGAAAATTCTCGGGGAGGGTCAAAAATCACGTGCTTACACCGTATACATATCATGTATGCGTATATAACATTGTCTAGTCATGGATCAATGTACATGTATAAATGAATGCAATGCATAATAAAGTAAGTCTATAAGATCTCCCGGAAAGTAATAAGATCAATATGCTTTCGGTTAATATCATGAAATAAATTTTATCAACTTACGTATTTTTTGAGACCTATGAACAGATAATATAATAATAGGACACATGAATAAAGAACATATGCACTCTTAGTACTTATATGAATAGAGTCATTTGTGAAAGTTGCGTGTCTGATCATTTTGTTGTATCATATGGATCATGCCAAAAGGAACGAATGGTTAGCCTTAACATACCTGGTCTTAAACCACTGGCTCAAGAGCTCAATTCGTATCCGCTATATGATAACAAGAATAATACTATTGTCAACCACACGAACAACTCTCTTAATCGCATAACGGAAGATAACCTATCCTACAATGAAATGGACAGTATTTTCCCCGTTCTTATCATTACCTCAAGCCTACCATAGGCAAAGTAATACAACAACACAACTAGCAATTTCTATAACAAGTTTTACAACCCAAACAATGATATAACAAGCAGAAAGCTCGACTACGATTTTCAACTTCTCCAATCATTTCTTTCCTTGAAAACACATATCAATGACATACCAACTGCATACTCAAGTTACTCCAACAACTTCCAGCCACAACAAAACTTAGAAAATTACCGAAGAGCCGATACAACAACAACATTAAAATACGATTTTCTGTTATTAATTCCATAATTCTCATCTTACAATTTTGCCATGACCTAGACAAATTTAAATATACCAAGGAGAGGAAAATTATTACCTTATTTTCTAAGAAATACTCTTATTGTTCATTACTTCACATCGAAGAAAGTCCGGATTAACCAACGCGCCAAAACGAAACAATAAGATCGAAGTGGTGCCCAAAATCCGCATATTATCTTTGAGAAAGATTACACTCTTCTTCTAACTTACTGCGCTTCAAAGAAATCTCCAATTTGCTATCATCATCAGAGGAAATCGATGTAGGCGTAATCTCTATGTTGTTCTTGCATTTTGCTTCAATGTAAGGACATATCTTTACCTCCACACGTTGTAGCTCATATTTCTCAAGGGGGCTTTTTTCTAAACTATGTTGAGAAGAAGCAAAACATGTATTTCCTCCACACTTGCTAAAATGTTGCTGATGATAGCTATACATATATTTTCAAGACATAAGTTTATCCGCCAAAAGGTAAATGTAATAGTTGTAGTTAGTGGACAGTGGGTCCACCCTATTTGCCACCACTTTGAAAATCATGACTTGTCCTAAAGATGTCACTCTTTAATACATATTAGTCACATCTTTCTTTAGATGCCATGGTCCTACATGGACAACACAATTTTTACACTTATCCACTTATAACTAATTCTATATTCTCCAACTTTATACCAACATTTAACCAATTATCCGCACAATTAATTTTTAGATCTCATTTCACTTAAATACTAATATACTTTATATGCCTTAGTACCATGGAATGTGGTATATCAATAGTCCATAAATACGGGGTAGTATAGCTTGGATCGTACTTTATCCTAAAATGTCAAACTTTGACGAAATTCATTTTCTTCGATTTGTTTACCCTTTAACATTTATGACTTTACTTATTACTTGTTTGAAATAGCATAATACTTATAACCTCAAAAATAATCCTGTCCATGAACTTATGGCAATTATCTTACGACAAATCCAATGTACAAAAGTACGGGATATAACAAATAACTAGTAAATATGCCTGACACTATAAAACGAAAGAGTAGTGAGAACACAACATAATCACTAGCAGTCTAAGATAAAAATCCGATCAGACTAGCCTCACATAGTTATGACCCTATCCTACAATCCTAATACTCGACCTCCACAGCTTCCTATCAAGGGCTGTGTCCTCGAAAATCTGAAGTCGCGCCATGTCTTGTTTGATCACCTCTCCCCAATACTTCTTAGGCCTCCCCTACCTCTTCTCATGCTTTCTAGAGCTAGCCGCTGACACCTCCTAACCGGTGCATTTGGGCTTCTAAGAAAAACAAGACTACAACCATTATACCTATAACAGACTAAGAAAATCACTAACACACAAGAGGCAGCAAACCAAACTAGAAGAGAACACGTGGTAGGTACAAACCCCCTATGGAGATTAAACTAATGCGAACTAAAACAACAAAAATCTAGCTAACACAAATAAGGGTAACAGGAATACGGGAAGTACCAACTCCCGCGAATAGAACCTGGAGATTGTCTTTATGCACACGATAATATTGCGGCACCTGGCACGTTCCCGTCCAAATTCTTGCTGCCACTTGCTGACACTCGCCCGGACTGTTCTCCAATGTTATCGTACACACGTTCCACTCGTCTCCAATAGCCACCGACTCTTACCTGCAATACACACAAAACACCACGACACCAAGAAAGGAGAGGGACTATCACAGCTACTACATAGAGAGAAAACAAAGAAGGGGTTTTGAATTTTGAAGTGAACGGTTGTAATGTTGATTTATTTATGATGAGGGACCAGTTCTGAAATGGCGGCAACCATTTGCTTGGGGAGTTGTATCATTCGAAAAAGGTGTGACACTTTGGATAAAAAGACACAACTTAAAGTGACTGCCACGCTGATGATGTGGCATTGTCTTTGTCCATTTTAAATTGTGTATAAAAGAACAAAGCAGCTACTAACCTGTATCAAGAAAACCAGATTCCATGATAGGTCTGGCGCGGAGATGTCGCCTCTGTTAGTTTTGGTAGCGGCGAGAAAAAGGGAGAAAAGAGGGGTGGGGTGAGGGGTGGGAGGCAAGGGAGATGGGGGAGAAAGGGAGGGGGCACTTACCTGTTGGAAGTGGGTGGTCGACTGGTTGTCGGCGTCTCTGGGGGTCGCCAACTGCCGGTCGTATAAGTGATCGTTAGAGCTGGCTGTAGGAGTGAGGTAGCATGGAGAGAGAAAGAATGAGAGGGAGCATGGAGAGAGAAACTCATGCAAGAATAAGGGAAAAAATGTATGTCAAAAATGAAATAAAAATAAAACTACAAACTAGAGATCATATAATATTGGTATATACTTCGTGAAGAGAGTTTTTGTGCCTTGTCATTTCATAGAGAAATATGGGACGAAGAAAAAAAGAAAGATCTATTTATTGTAGAGACTATTTCAAAGAGAAATAGAAGAAGCATAATAAAAATGGAGAAGAAAGGGATGGTAGAAAAAAAATGTTAAATTGATGAGCGATAATTTGAAACTTATGGTAAGAATATTTGAAAAATAATACCCTTTGATCTCCCAAAAGCTAGGCCAAACATGCTCTTAATATAAGTAGTTTTCATTTTATTCTTTTATTTTCCTTCGAAATATACTTGTTTAGTTAAAGATCACGAAAAACAAAATAAAAAATCGTCAAAAATCAATACCAATAAACCTTGTTTTCTATATTTACGATGATTGGTTTACCAAAATGACTTTGCCCCGCAGACTTGTTTGAACTAATGTCGGTTTAATTTACTGTTTGCTAAACCTCATTTTCAGTCTTAATCTTTACGCTACTCAAGCACAGGAAGTTGTATATAGGGCAAACGTTCGATCCTTCCCGCCCAAGAACAGTCTCTCAACACACTCAACCAGAGCAAGTGAGCAACACAGATTGTTCCAGCTTCTCCTGAACTCACCGTGGCAAATCTCCAATGTCTACCTTCATTGAATTGGAGGAAGAGATTGAAGGAGACCAAATTGGCTCCAAAAATTATCGTTTCTCCAAAATCGGAACACCCGTCCCTCTAAAACCCGACGAATCTTCATCCTTCGATCTCGAAAACCAATCTCCGCCGTTGCAACCTTTAGTCGTCTCCGAACGCTTTCGCCTTCTCTTCATTGCCCACTCCGATGGTCAGTCTCTAGTGCATTTTATTTGAGTTATCACCTACATTTTTTTGAATTATCTAGTGCACTTACAGATGGAACACGGAGGAGGATTTAGAATTTGAACTTTATGAGTTCGAAATCAACTATTTATACTTGTTAATGAATTTTTAAACATATACAGAGTTTGGTTCCGACGAACCCATAAGTTGAACTCTGCATTTAAAGAGATGAGAAGATATCACCTAGTTGTTTTGAGTTATCTTATTGTACTACAACAGAGGTAGATTTATGATATAACTTTATGGGTTCGAGATGGGATTATACCGCAACTCATTGATTTACTGGGTTCGAGATCAATTATTTGTACTTATGTAGTGAATTTTTTATTACATATGCAGTATTTGAGCCAAAACTATTGGGTTCGGATGGACCCATAAATTGTACTCTACATCTCTTATTGAGATGAGAAGAAATCACCTAGTGGTGCCTTTTATTTCTTAATTTTCACTTTTTGTTGAATTATTTTTTCGGTTTGATTTAGGGTTTTGTGTTGCAAGAACGAAGGAGGTTATGACATCAGCAGAGGAGATTAAGGAGAAAGGTAGTGGTCCATCTATACAGGAATTGAGCATTGTGGATGTTAATATTGGGAAAGTTTCGGTACTTGCGTTGTCTGGAGATGACTCCTTGCTTGCTGCTTGTGTTGGCAATAAAATCCATTTCTTCCCTGTTAGCGCCCTTCTTTACAAGGTATTTTGATTTCTTCCGATTCTACAACTTTCCTAGGAATACATGGATTTGTAACATCAAAACTTTCTGTAGCTTCATTATGTTGGCCTTGTCTAATCATATATGGCATCCCTAGCTAAATGCCACTGGGTATATGGATTTGACAGTATGGGTTTGAGTTCGAGATTCTACCACAGGCGCAGTTAATTTACTGGGTTCGAAATATAATTCTACTTATTTAGCAGATTTTTAAATACATATACATGGTCCGAGCCAAAGCTATTGTATATGGGTGAGAAGTACATATTGCATGTGCCCCTGAGTGCATTCTAAGAACTGCTTCTTCCCTGCGAAGTTTGAACACTTTCTCGTTTTCAGTTAAAAAGGCATTGCACTTTGTGTTTTTGCTGCAGAAAACCAGTTTTGTGCCTTGCTATCAATTTATGAGTGTTGAAATTTTGAAAAATTGATGTCCTTCATTCTTGTTCGTATTGCTTATTAATAGGACCGAACACCAGCCTTTTCTCATTCTGTCAAGGATTCAAGTGTCATCATGGATATGCAATGGGCTAAAAAGGCAGAAAAGGTTTATGTCATTCTCGCAAGTGATGGGAAGTTGTATAGCGGGGTTGGTCAAAGGCCTATTAAAGAAGTTATGGACGATGTTGATGCTGGTATGTTTCCTTTATATCCCTCTTCCTCTTGATCATTGAGGTCCTTGCTATCTGTGTTCTGTAGTATCTTTTGCTTAGCTTTTACCATGTAAGGTCCAGGAACTGTTAAGGCCTCTGGTAAATCGAAAGTATCCAATTCCAGCAAGTTTCCTATTTAGAAATTTCTCATAATTGATACATCATACTCTTTTAAAATTCCAGCTGGAATTGTATCCTAATGGGTCTTTGTGGCTTCCTACCTTTTCAACTCGAATAAAGGTCATGAATTTAGGCATTGCACGCTTGTCTCCCAGTTCAAGTTAAAAGCACGTTCCACATCTCACTTGATACAACAAAATGCAAAAGTAAATGTTCAGGGTGCCAATGAAATACAATACTTTCCAGCTTCCAGGGTCTATTTCTTAGTTCTAACTCCCTCTTTAGTAGATCAAATATCAATGGGTTGATTGTTTCGCTCTTGTTAGATGCTTATTCTATTCGTTTCCTTGATGCATTGTGGTCATTCTGGACTCAAGTCCAACCAATTAGGAGATTGGGAGCAGTTCATTTTTTTTTCAACACAACATACAACTCCCAGCTGTACTTTGTTTTTCCAACTATACTTGTCCTTCTTTCTTTTGTTATCTTACCAAGTCTTTGTGAAAAAACTCTGACGAGAAGATTTTCATATATATATACAAGTTTGTAATTCAAAAATTTCCTCGGAATTGATCAAACTTTTTCAATTCCATTTTATAATAAAGAGAAGTTGGGGACATAGTAAACCTCCTACTATAAGAGTGATTCCTTGGGACCGGAAGGGGAAAGATTGAATCTTGAAGGACAATGATAGGCAGACAAAGGTTTACGCAGTCGTTGCGTGCTTGCTTTGCGCACCAGCATAGCAGAATTTAAATCTGCTGGCTCAGATGACTGGCTCTTGGCTGTATATGTGTATGTGTGTGTATTCATCTAGTTCCAGGAAGCCTCCACAAATTTCTCTTATGGTCTTGAATGTATTCGCCCATAAATGTAGAGGAAGACCTGATAGTTAAGCCATACATGGCAGGGTCCGAGTTTCTTACAGTCACATGCAATTAACAGTGAGCACCGGTCTAGCAAAGTTTCAATACTTTCAATATCATTTCAGACTTTTATTTCTTCTGCTTCAGCTAGAATGAAACTCGAACGGGGAATACCTGTTCCTATTTGTTACCTTAGTTCCTGCTGGAACTTCCCAGTTGAGTCCATCTTTGGATAACTGTGACTCAGGGATTTAAGATGTGATATAGCATCTCCTTAAGTACTATTTCTCTCTTTCAGCTAATATTTTCCACCAATAAACTTTCATTTATAATGCTTTATACTTCATAAAATCTTTGCTTCAACTTCTGGCCATTTTCTTACTGTTGTTATCTTTATGTAATTCTTATTCATCTGGTTGAAGGTTGGGGGCTTACCCTTGCTGAAATCATTCTCTGTTAGTTCCAATATCTTTTTACCAGTGTACGACCAACCTGCATCCTGGCTCTGTGTAGGTGTAATCACTGACATCTCTTGTGCGCACTATTCCAATGAAACTTGCAATAACAAAAGCTATTCTAATGAGCCATCTGCATATGCTGAAATTTGTAGTGTGTATAGAATTGTTACTATTTCCTCCACGATTGCATATTTTACCTCATTCATATGAAGTGCTAGAAGGGGAACCTTGGATCAACGGTAAAGTTGTCTCCGTGTGGCCTATAGGTCACGGATTCGAGTCCTGGAATCAGCCATTGATGTTTGTGTCAAGGTGGGCTGCTACATTACACCCCTTGGGGTGCGACCTTCCCTGGACCCTGCATGAATGCGGGGTGATTTGTGCACCGGGCTGCCCCTTTTTTCATATGAAGTGCTAATATGAGGATTTTCGTACGAAGAACATGTTGCTGTCAACTTTTGTTCTACTAACAAAATTTCGTCTTCTTTCCATCAGATAACACATCACTATTATCAATTAGGTTGAATAAGTTCTCTGACCTAAAAATAAGTCTTGTTCTTCATTATCTAAACTCTGGTTGGTTCAGCCGATTAGCACTTCATGCCACGATATCACTGGTTTTATTTACCTGGTTAACTAACTAAATTTGTATCAGAGAAAGACTGTTTGAATTTTGTCAGAAACTCTAGAGAAAGACTACTTTTTTTCCTGGTAAATTATTTTATTATCTTTTTTCTTTTGAAGCAGTAGCTTCATTCACCTTTCTCTGTAATTATTGAGCAGTGTAGAGCAAGAATTATGAAGTCACTGATGGGTGTTCTTATTTCTTTTTTCCCTTTTGGGAGGCAGGGGAATGTGCTCAATATTAGAATAAGCTGTAATGCTAAAATTTCAACTACTTGATGGTCTGATTTACAAGTTACATCTGTTGAATTATACTATGTACTGAGCTTGCACTTATTTAGCATCATTATGTTGTATAGTTGGGTGGAGTCCGGATGGTGAGTTTATTGCTGTCACAAGGAAGAATTTGATTAGCATTCTATCATCAAAGTTTGAGGAGAAGTTTGGCATATCACTAGCATTTAAGTCGCTGCTTGATGATTCTAATGCAAAGTGCATCATCAAAGGTATATTATGTTTTTGTGCTTTTGGCATGTTATTTCTGATATTTCAGTGAGTTAAGTACAAATAAAATCTTTGATGCATCCAGTTCTGGTATATGCTTTTGCCTCAGGTATTTCAGTAGTAAGCTTCTATTATATGTTGCTTTTTAGCTTCTTATATGTAAAAAGAATTAGGTGAGAAATATCTGCGGCATATAGAAGATGTAACTGGATAGCGAAAACGCCTTTCTAGTGGTTTAGGCTGTGCGATGCCAGTTATTTTTCTGAAAATATTTGAGCTGAATATATAATGTTTTTTGTAAGACATGTTAGGTACTAATTTCTCTGAATTTTTTCTAGCTTTGTAGATTTGGTACTGCCATGAAACTTTCTGATCTAGGGAGAGCTAATCTTTATTTGGTTGAAGTCTATCTATTTATATGTTCAAAGATTGAACTTGTTTTGAGAGAGAAATATCCATGCAGTCCATGTTAGCTCCATAAATATAGATCCAAAAATGGGGCAGTTCTGAATTGAAACTTCCGTGACTAAAATTATGGAACACTTTATTTTAGTGTTGTAATACGTTGCTTGTATTATTACTCTAGCTTTACCTATACTCATGTAATACATTCTAATGCTTCAAAGATAATATGTCTTACATTCGCTAATAGTTTTACAAAACCTAGATACTAACTTGTATATACAAAATCTTTGTGAATGATCTAACAACATAAATAGTGGGGTTTATTTGTAAGTTCTGTAAAGTTCATTACTTTCACCATTTTTAGATTTAGTTAGTAAGACCGCAGATTTTGAATTTTGTAAGAAATGGAGGTGCAATTATCCTGAGTGTTACACACACACACACACACACACATATATATATATATATATATACATATACTCGAACGCATATGTTTATTGAAAAAAACCTTCATAAAAACAATTACGTAAATATACATTATTTTTCGAGAAATGTTCGTTAAGACTGAAAAATAATTGGAGCAGCAGGTACGTACGTCTAGTAATGTCAGATGAGGAACTAACAAAATGTAGTGCCACCTCCATATTGTGTTTTAGTGTTTAACCAGCTCAAATCAAGCTCTACATTTCCAGCAAAGTTATCCGTTTAATGCCTATTTATGTCTGATGAACTTGTCAGTTGAATGATATTTTTTTTGTTATGGCAAATTTTACAAATTATGATATTTTCTTGTAATGTTTGTGCTGTTATTATATTTTTTTGTTTCTCTCATGATGGTTTATTACTGTTTTATTCTTTAAAATTATGTTATTATTGTTAGATATTTATATTAATTTGTCTATACTTCCTTGCATTTTTTGAGTTTTTACTATTTTAAATGTAGTTTCACATTTTTCATTTTTTTCTTATTTTTTAATATTAAACATTTTCGGGTTTTATGCCTTGTGCATTGATGTTTATGCCACGTCCATGCCTCGTAAAACACATCGCCTAGAGCCACCGCCTTTCAAAACACTGTTTGAATTGACTAGATTTTCAAAATGGCTGAAAATGCTTCCGCTACTTTGGTTTTAAATCTAGTTAAAATATTGCATCTGATGTTCCATAGAAGAGTATTTTTATTTTTCTTGGTTGCTGGTGAATTTCTATTGATGCAACATAGTTTATTTAACTTTTTGTATTTCTCTTGAACCTATCTGTAGATTATTGTACTTTAGCTGACTGTTGTTTGAATTAGTGGATGTTGTCAGATGGATTCGTCCTGATTGTATTATCATAGGATGTCTTCAAGTAAATGATGATGAGGAGGAGGAAAATTATGCTGTGCAAGTCATCACAAGTGAGAATGGAGGAATAACTAACGTAAGTGGATAATTTGATAATTTGAACTGCAGAGAATCTAATTGGAGTAATAGCCTGATTGGCCAAGCTTCTAAAATAAGCTTATTCTGAAAGGTGCTTTTCTCAAAAATGCTTTTTAAAATAGTACTTTTAATGAGAAGCAGTTTGTGTTTGGCTAATTAATTTAAAATATACTTTTGAGCAGTAATTAATGTTTGGCCAAGCTTTTAAGAAGTGCTTTGAAGTGTATTTTTCTCAAAAGTGCTTTTGGGGAGAAGCTACTGTTTTCTGCTTCTCAAAAATTGCTTCCGCTTCTACTCAAAAGCATCTTTTTCCTTTTAAAAGCTTGGTCAAACACCTTAACTTTAGAAAAAGCCACTTTTGGCCAAAAAGAAGCTTGGTCAAACATGCTATAACTGTTATATTTCATTGTTCGTATCTTAATGTACTTCTTGTACGCGTATGACTTGTGCTACATTTTAGAAGTCCTAGGTGAGAGATTTGTCAAAATCTCTTTAGTAATTGGCTAGATGAACTTTTTCCTCTGAGGCCTGTTATAAGATCTACTTGGGTTGATACAGTGATGAACGCTTATGCGTTTTTGCGGTATTGTCAGTATAAGAATTATTTAGCTATCTGAATGAGTTTTATATAAATAATTTGGGTTGTAATTCCGTGATTAAATTGCTTTCTGAATTTGTACTTGTTCTCTATCAATTCACAACACTTCATTTTGTATAAATTTGAGCAATATGGAGAGAATGCTGAGAATTAAAAAAGCTTTCGGAGAATAATTCTTGGAAAAATTCAAGGTTTCAAGGTTATATGTAACATTAGTGTTCGAACATGAAATAGCCTTTTCCTATACTAGACATGACTTGTCCTAGAAAATCCTGGCGTGGTTGCAGCCTTTTACTGGCATGATGTCAAGCTCAAATATGTCCATTGTTAGACTTTCTCTTTGGTACGGAAAAGGTACAATCATGACTTACCATGCTCACCTAAAACTCTAGATTATGACCATTCATAATGAGTTTGTGTTTGTAGTATTGGCCACCCATACTGACGCGGTGTTTAAAAGCAGAAGGTTCTCAATCACATTATTTGACAAATGAAGCAATTAGAAAAGAAATAGGAAGCTAAGTGGAATTCCAAATACCCCATGCTTAAAGAAGATAAATAAGAAAAGAGAACACACGAATCTTTAGTTGTTTAGTAGAGCAATGGAGTTCATATGCTGACGCAATGGGAATGGATCTGCAGCTTCTTAGGTTAGAAAACCAGACACTAGGCAACAACCTTACTAATGGAGAAGCTAATCCTTCATGACCATGCAATGTTGATACTCTTGATCTCCACCCTCAAGTTTTAGTGTAGTTGGTAGAAAATACCCCCAGAGAGAATTAATGAGTAATTAAATATTTCAGGCAAAAGCACATATCTCGATCTGTTAACAATTTCTCTGGGGCAGAGGGGTTGTATTTTTATGTTGAGATTTGTTTCTTTTAGGCTTTCATTGAATAGTAAATATTTTTATCCTAGTACCATAGGCAATTTATTACATGCTTGCTAAGTTTCTTTTTCTTTTGGGCATACATTATCTTTTTCCTTTGCAGCCTTCCGCCAAGCCAGTTGTAAGGTCCTTCAGGGATGTGTTTCTAGACTTTCGTTATGATGCAGTTCCTTTATGCAGCGGACGTCATCTCTTCTTGAGTTATTTGGATCAGCAGTATGTATTGTTACTTTTTTATTTTATGATAGCTTGTCTGCATCCGGATTTATTTGCATTGTGTCCTTTCAAATTTATAGAGGGTTAAGTCCTATTATTTGATTCAGTACTATCTTTTGCACTCTTTTATGTCACCGTGTTGTTCAGAAAAGGTTATAAAAACTCTGCATAAATGAGACTACTCAAGAATGTTAAGTGTCTCCATGAAACTGCTACAACCATATATCCAGACTGGGATGTCCTGCTTCAAAATATAGAAGGAACTCTAATATTTTCATTTGAACTAATATATCTGCTGTCCGCTCAAAAGGCTCTCCTATTTTGCTGTCTCAAAACTGCACGAGGAATGATTCTGTCTCCTTTCTTTTCCATACTATGCTCAGTTTATCCACCCTTCTAATGTCCCCACTTGGACCTTAATTCCCATCCAAGAAAGATGGCCATTTTGTTCTGCCAATAATATCTTTTCGCTTCCTTCCATCCCAAAAGGGTCTTCTTTCGTTATTATGTCGCCTCATCTTCTCTCAGTCTCTCGTAGGGAAATGAAGATCTTCCCATTCTGTTTTAACAACCACTAAACCCAACTAATTGGATAAGAGCTCAAACTGAAGAATTGGGGCCATAATCTTTGTTTTGCGAGGAAGAAATACCACACGCAAATAATCTACTATTGCCATCAAGAGACCTCCAATATCCTCTCCAGGGTCCACCCTGGGTTCTGGGGATGTAGCAACCTTCTTCCTCGTGGAAGGCTCTTGAGAGTTGATAACTGACGTTGAAGGGAATTGGTCATGTATGCCGGATTTATATTTGCATTCATGCAAACATATGTGCGACCTACATTTGAAGTGTGATTTTTTCCACTTGTGTTAGTGAAGCTGCAACCATTAGGTTTCTAGTCTATGCTTTAATCCTGACCGATATTTTGGCAGTTCTGTTTGAAATAATAAACTCTCCCTACACTACACCATGCAACATCATGCTTAATGCTTTCATCACAAAGGTGAAAAACAGTATTGAAATGATTTCCTTGACACAAGTGTTCCTCATGTTTATATCCAATTGACATAACATATCCTATTGATACAACGTTCCTCATGTTTAATGTGGAATCAGTGAGCTCATTTGCAATCAACGACACTTTAAGTATTTGCGTGCCTTCAACAGAAGCATTATGTGAATCTGATACTCAACCAGTCGCATCTTTTTATGGACAGAATCATTGGACATATTGTGTCGGTAATCCCAACTGGGCTGATGGGGCTAAGAATCTCTAATGCTGCCGGTTCTTATTTTTGCAGTCAATCTGTGAAAAAACTTTCTAAATTGTCCCAAATGCATGTGAACTTACAAATTGCTAGCAAGACTAGAATTAATACAAAAAGAGAGGAGTTGAAGTGAGGCATAATAGTTCGTGGGAGGAATACTTTTTTTTGGGGTGGGGGTGGGGGTGGGGAGGGAGGAAGTTAGAGTTGACAATCCTATTTCTTTTTTTGGTGTGTTTAAACTCTGACAATTTCTGGACGAACATAACTTTTGTCCCATCGTTTGAAAGTGCCTTGGTTTGAAGATCTTTGATTTTTGGAAGTGGACATATGTTCCAAAGGTTTGGATTAGAGAGTGTTGTCTTCAACCTGGCAACATTTTGCATCTGTTACAGTATGAAGAGAATGTGTGTCCCGATTCATACGTCTAGATTTATCATATTTTCATAAAAAAAATCCTATAGGATATTCTATGAAGTACAATTAAGTAATTCTAGTCATAAAAATTGCTTATCTTATTAGCTTGGAAATTGATTACCATTCATATTGTACATAGCAAGAGCACCTCTTGTATATTGTTGCTTAATTAAGTAATTTTTTTTCTTTTTTCACATAATATCAAAGCTATTTCTTCATAGAGACTCAAATCGCTTTTGCTATCGGCGAGTGGTGCCGGTCAATGGTACTGCATAATTCAAATCTCTTATCTCATGGTATTGCATTCTGTAAATACACTAACAACATTTGAAGTGATTTTCAAGGGCATATCAGACTTAAAATTGTAAAAGATTCAAGTTTTGGCAAGTCAATTGGTTTGTGGAAAGCACTTTAGCATATTCTGTCTAGCGATGGGCATAGTTTGGCAAACTTGAAATTCGAACTGAAATCCGATTTTCTTTGTTTTGGATTTTTGGGCTACTGATTGGATTTCGGATTCAAGTTTTTAAATTTTTGGATTTCGGATTGGATGTTGGAATTTGGTACTTTAGATTTTTGGATAACAGTCAAAGGTATAAGGTAGCTAGGAAGGAGGCGAAGATGGCAGTGACGGAGGCTAAGACGACAGCTTTTGCTCGT
Organism: Nicotiana sylvestris; assembly: GCF_000393655.2. Classification (NCBI taxonomy): domain Eukaryota; kingdom Viridiplantae; phylum Streptophyta; class Magnoliopsida; order Solanales; family Solanaceae; genus Nicotiana; species Nicotiana sylvestris. The sequence goes on from NC_091065.1 coordinate 25,140,123, forward strand.
CTGTATGAGGAACTAAGGAACAAAGGTGGGGAGAAGAAGTTATTCCGACTCGCTAAGGCGAGAGAGAGGACAACTCGGGATCTGGACCAAGTGAGGTGCATAAAAGATGATGACGGCAAAGTTTTGATGGGAGATGACCAGATTAAGAGGAGGTGGCAGACCTACTTTCATAAACTTCTAAGTGAAGAAGGGGATCAGGATATTATACTTGGGGAAACGAGGAATGCCGACAGTCACCATGAATTAAGTAATTGTAGGGACATTGAGATCGACGAAGTCATGGAGGCAATGCGTAAGATGAGAAGGGGCAGAGCTACCGGGCCAGACGAAATTCCGGTTGAACTGTGGAGGTGTGTGGGTAGAGCAGGCTTGGAATGGCTTACTGCATTGTTTAATGTTATATTCAAGACTAATAGGATGCCTGAAGAGTGGAGGTGGAGTACAATGGTCCCGTTGTATAAGAACAAAGGTGATGTCCAGAGCTGTAACAACTATAGGGGCATCAAATTACTAAGTCATACCATGAAAGTTTGGGAGAGAGTGGTAGAAATGAGAGTGCGAAGGACGGTGTCTATTTCAGACAACCAGTTCGGGTTCATGCCGGGACGATCTACCACAGAAGCTATCCACCTTATTAGGAGGATGGTGGAACAGTACAGGGATAGGAAGAAGGATCTTCACATGGTGTTTATTGATTTGGAGAAAGCGTACGATAAGGTTCCTAGGGAGGTCTTATGGAGCTGCTTAGAGGATAAAGGGGTCCCGATTGACTATATTAGGGTGATTAAAGACATGTATGATGGAGCTAAGACTCGGGTTAGGACAGTAGGAGGCGACTCTGAACATTTTCCAGTTATTACGGGGTTGCACCAAGGGTCTGCGCTCAGCCCATTCCTATTTGCCCTGGTGATGGATGCACTGACTCATCATATTCAAGGGGAGGTGCCATGGTGCATGCTATTTGCTGATGACATTATTCTAATTGACGAGACACGAGGCGGCGTCAACGAGAGGCTAGAGATTTGGAGACATGCTCTTGAGTCTAAAGGTTTCAAGTTGAGTAGGACGAAGACGGAATACCTCGAGTGCAAATTTGGAGTTGAGCCGACGGAAGCGGGAGTTGAAGTGAGGCTTGACTCTCAAGTCATTCCCAAGAGAGGTAGTTTCAAGTACCTTGGATCGGTTATTCAGGGGATCGGGGAGATTGACGAGGATGTCACACACCGTATAGGGGTGGGGTGGATGAAGTGGAGGTTAGCGTCGGGAGTCTTGTGTGACAAGAAAGTGCCACCGTTACTAAAAGGTAAGTTTTATAGAGCAGTGGTTAGGCCTGCCATGTTATATGGAACTGAATGTTGGCCGGTAAAGAACTCACACATCCAGAAGATGAAAGTAGCAGAGATGAGGATGTTGAGGTGGATGTGCGGGCATACAAGGATGGATAAGATTAGGAATGAAGATATTCGAGAGAAGGTGGGTGTGGCCCCCATGGAGGACAAGATGCGGGAAGTAAGACTCAGATGGTTCGGGCACATTCAGAGGAGGAGCACTGATGCACCGGTGAGGAGGTGTGAGCGACTGGCTGTAGTGGGCACGCGGAGAGGTAGAGGACGACCTAAGAAGTATTGGGGAGAGGTGATCAGACAGGACATGACGCGACTTAGGATTACTGAGGACATGGCCCTTGACAGGGAATTATGGAGGTCGAGCATTAAGGTTGTAGGTTAGGGGAGAGTTGGGAATATTTCTACAGCACAATAGAGTGAGACTAGCCAGTTAGGAGTTAGACTAAGAATGTCATTGGTCGTCTATTGATGCAAGGCTTTACCTTCTAGTTTTACTATACCAGCCATCTATTTCGTATTTCGTATTCTGTATTTCATATCTCTTATATATTGCTGTTATTTTATTATGCATTTTTATGGTACTAATATATCGGCTGCTGTTGCTTTTTTGAGCCGAGGGTCTCCTGGAAACAACCTCTCTACCCTTCGGGGTAGGGGTAAGGTCTGCGTACATATTACCCTCCCCAGACCCCACTTGTGGGATTATACTGAGTCGTTGTTGTTGTTGTTGTAGATTTTTGGATATTCAAAGATCTGAAATTCCTATACCTTATAGTGCTACACGTTAGACACTAGTCCATTGTACATATGCCAATTCTAATAAGTCCTATACCCAATCCATTAAACGTTAACTCATATATCCAATTCTAATTAAGAAGTCACTGTTAGAATGCTTCCTATTTGGATATGATTTACTATTATTAATTAATTCTTATCGGCCTTATTAATGTCTGATGAATTTCCTTGAAATGGTTTCATTGCTTCTATGAATACTTTATTTGGAAAAAGGGTGTCTTGATCAAGTCTTCTTTGCCATTTAATGTAGTCAGCTGGCATTTGTTGCTAATCGGAAGAATCTGGATCAGCACATCTTGTTGTTTGGATGGTCAGTTGGTGATGAGAAGAATGAAGCTGCAACTATAGAAATTTTGAATGATAATTGGTCTCCAAAGATTGAGGCTCAAGGTGCTTTAAGCTTTCTTCCCATTCCACCTTAACTTGTTTAATCTTACTTTCTTTTGCTTGACACAATCATTTTGCCCTGTCTGTCTTAATTTCCACTTTCATCTTTCACACATTCTCGTTTTACATAACATGAAATGCTAGTCCTGAAGATGATTATTTATTTGGAGGAATGAATTTTGCTGGTATGATGCTAGTGAATGTCCATTACAACTGGAAGCAATATTAAGATGAAAATACATTATGCTTTGCTCTTTTTTCTTTTTGGGTTTAGAACATTTCATACTGAGAAATATTTTATTTATTGTTCTCATTGGATGTATAGTATTTTTCTCTTTTTTTCTTGTTTGTTTTTCCAGTTTTAGATCTTCTAAGTGATGGAGAACTGGCGTTGAAATAATGGATCAAAGTTTAACCTTGTCAGAATGATGCAAACCTTTTTTTGACACATTAGATGATGTCAAACCTTAAAGCTTATGTGATTGGCTATCCTGTGAGTGCACTTTTGTGTGTTACTACTATATTTAATTCAACAGCCCTAAAATTTTCCCGATATGTGGAAAAATTAGAAGACCAAGACAAGAAATCAATCATCTTTTATTGTTGAAGAGAGTTTACTGGCTGCTGTTGGGGAGTGTTTTCTTATTGAAGTCTTTTGTGGAAGTTGATGATTAACTTCAGTGTGATGAGTGATGACTATTTTTGTTCATTTAGATGAGGCTGCTTCCATTGAATTGAATTGAATGTGTCTAATCTAAACAAGGAAATGGATAAAATGTGGATTATGAAGAGGATCGAGACGAAACAATGCACTCTACAATTGTCATGTTTGCGCCTTCTGACTTTGTGTATTCAGTTTAGAAATTACATCCTGTATGACAAGATAAATCTAAACGTTTAACACTTAGTTGGACAGAGGTTTTGATTCTTTCTTTATACAAGTTTTACTGAAGGAAGACAATTTTCGGCTTGGTTTCAGACAGTGGTGATGATATCTTGATCTTGGGACTTGCCATTGACAAAGTTTCCCAAAATGGGGAAGTTAAAATATTGCTTGGTGAAGAAGAAAAAGAAGTTTCACCGTGTTGCCTTCTGCTTTGTCTTACCAATGATGGAAGGGTGTCAATTTTCCATTTTGCCAGGTAATTCCACAGCCATTTGAACCTATATGTGGTTATTTTTAATGGTTTCCACTCGTATCTATGCCGGTGACAATCTTTTTTTGAAGGATCTATGAAGTAATTTAAATGTTTTTGTAGTGCTACTGCTGCTTCAGTGCCAACCCAGTCTACTGATTCTGAAGAGAAGAATGATGCTTTTATAGTGGCATCGTCACAAGACATGCTAGTTGAATCTTCCAGCGCTCGGAAGCAAATAAACCAAGTAGATTCAGGGCCGCAACCTCATGAAATAGATAGAGGTCATAAAATTGTTGCAACAAATGCTCTATCATCTGCAGCGGTGAATTTTGGCTCAGAAGAAGCTATTAAAACCAGAAATCAGGTAATGATACCTGTCTCATTAACTGGACAGCTATAAGCAGCGAGAAGCAAAGATATCTTCTATGCTAATCAATCTTGGTCGAGTCCTAACAGTCTTAACTTTTTGCAGAACCAAGGTGCAAATTTGGAACAGTCCACATCCAAAACATCTGTACATGTGGATGCTGGACGTGTGAGTAATTTTAGGACGCAAGAAACTCAAAAAGTAGCTGAAGTTAAACCTGGTGCAATTTCTTTCTCAGGAAATTCCTTAGGTAATTTTGCCATTCCTTCAATTGGGCATAGTACGGGAACTGGTAGTATCATGGAGTTACCTGGAAAGATAATGTCAACAGGTTCCTCTACTGCTTCATCCCTCTCAAGCGAACTCCGCATTTCTTCAAAACCTGATGAAAGACCCTCATCCACACCATTCAGTGGTGTTCAAAGAAAAACTTTTGCTTTTTCTGATAGAAATTCTTCTGGCTCAAATGAGACAGCTGGAACTTCAGTATCAATTGATTCTTTCAAGCAGCAAGCCTTTGCGGGTGCAGGGAATATTGAGTCATTACCTGCTTTTCCCGGCTCAAGGTTGCCGTCACAGAAAGGTTTTGTATCGGAGCCTTTGAAGCCTCACTTGACCAGGGAGACTTGTGAGGGAATTCCATCAAAGCAATTCCGCGATGTAAGTTTTATCTTGGATGAACTGTAAGATAGAGTGTGCTTGTGTGTGTATGTATCCTGTATCAGCAATAGCATATCAGTATGTTCTCTTTTTCTTCAGTTTCTTTTTCATTTACTTGTCATTTTTCTTTGGAAAGTTAAAATCATTCTTTTACCTATTCTGGCAAGTCTCCACGTTGACCCGGTTTTTGTTCAGTCCTTTTGGAGTAATAGAAATTGTTAGTCTCTCAATTTTTAGCAGTAAGTTAATTTCTTTAATATAGTTAAACTAATAGGTATTCATAATTTGGAGCAATTAATATATTCTCAATTGAAAATAACCTTCATATATTCTAGCATATGCTCCTCCTATGATTATTTTACTGCTTGCAGATTATTTTTTCTATCACGCGAGTTAAATATTATATCCTGTGTAGTTTCTCAGATGCACGTGGTGGCATGCATTTTTCAAATTCTTTTTTTCTTTTTACATTTTTGATGAGTATATTTGAAATGGTATTATATTCATACAGTAGTTTATCTGCCACTTTTCTACAAGGT